>NC_090448.1:40873953-41182660 GCF_031143425.1 Pleurodeles waltl
TGCATGCTATTCCTTACTTTGAAATAGCACATACAGAGCCAACTTCCTACACAAATGGATAACAGTGTGCAGGCGGAATGGAAAAATCACCTCTGGGGTGATCATGGTGCATAGATTACCTCATGCACACCACCCACCCTACCACCGCATGCACCCCATGTCTTGGAAATAACATTCAAACTGGGAAGACGTGGTAAATGGCACTGGGGTGGGCAGTGCTTAGCTTGCTTATAAAGTAAACAAGTTCCGAGGCCCAGAGTACTTCTTGGGTGACTCGCCGGTGATGCACAGTGCCGAGGCTGCTGATCACCAAGGTCACCTACTCTTGATTGCACCTCGTGCCTCTTTTGCCCACCGCCCTACACTTCTCTTTCTCTCATGCTGGGTCTTTTCATCCCAGCTTTCATTCTTTGTCACTGTTGTCCTGTCATTCTCTCTCTTTCTCCCGTTTCTGCCTTCCTCTTTCTTATTATTGGCCAAAGTCTGATGATACAAAATAGTCCATTAGGGCTGCCTCGGAAAAAAACGTTCTGTGCTTTCTTTTAAATTTCTTTTGCATTTTTTGTCTGGAAAATCCGCAAACTTATGTAGTATGCAGAAAAATGACAATAATACTGAAATAAAGGAGTAGCCCAGCTTCCCAACCCTGGCACTAAAGAGCACTTCTTTTCAAGGCAGCTGTGTACATGTAATGAGGCAAAATGCCATTACCCACAATGCTTGACAAACAGCAAATAAAGGAGGTCGGTGCGTTTCATGTTGCTGTAAACCGTGGGAGTCAGAAGCTAACAGTGAATAACACTTGAACAGACCAATGCACAAAGACGACTGACCAAAAGCCTCTGTACGTGTGTACAGAAACAGATTTTTTTATTATGAATATTTTGAAAAACCTAAAGCTTTATGTAAGCCAGACCAGAATAAAATGGTCTACTGATGCATGCATGCCAAGAGATCTCCTTCAATATTATCCTCTCGATCTCTACTAAACAGTTTTACCTGCTTTTACTTGTGAATTTCGAGGACACCCTTAACACCAGATGTGTTGCACCCACTTCTAGTAGATTAGCCTTTAAAAGTCAGTTACTCATTCATTGTGGTATCAGTAGCTGAGGACCAGCTATTCTCCTACCACTGAAGCCGGGACACTCTTTGGAGTAGCCGTGCACTCTACAAGTCCCTCATTCATTCACTCATTCATTCACTGGTAGACTGTCATTTAGTTGTGCTGGGTTACATTTTCTGCTAACAGTGAAGTGTAATGGTTCATACATGTAATATAGAACATTTATATTATTGAGAATGGATGCTTCTTTGTGGTAAAATGGATAGTTACGCTACAGACAGTTTCCCTTTCAGGTGCTCAGCTGAACAAGTAGGACAAGAAACATGTCTAGGCAAATCCCCACAAGTTATTGAAATACGCAGATGGCAGGTCTGCAAATGCAATCAACATTTAAAACCCAGTTGACATAAATAAAATAAGGGTAAGTGAATGACCCCAAGTTTGCAATAAAACATGTAACGGCTACTGGTGACAGAGCCACTTTGTAGCCGAATGGGTTGTTTGTAACAATAGTATAAGAAGCTCTATCTCAGGATAATTCTTTATCTGCTTTTTTCAGTATTGTTGATGCTGTGTTTGGGCCATCTGTGTCAGAGCGTGCACCGTGTATAAATAGTGCAGTTTAGACTGCACTGTTGTAGCTTCATGAGGGCTGTACTAGGGTGTCAGCCTTTAGTAGTTGAGACGTATAAACCACACAGACTGTTTGTAAGCATTCCACAAGGACCACAATGGCTGTTGCCTGTGGGAAAAAATCTTGCTGCCACCACATTCCATGTTGTAACCCTTCAAAAATGAACAATAGGGTGGAGTAAAGCGGCTGTGACATCAGCTGCTTGAGTACTGCTTAGTGGCCCTCCTTTGTGACACTCCTAGGTATAATAACTTCACGCTATCAGGTAATACAGCACCTGGCCAACCACAATCCGCACACAAGCCCTCAGAAGCATGGATACGAGAGAGATTATAAACCTATCTCACAGAGGAAGTGCAGTAAAGGAAGTAAACAAGAGACTGAGAAATGTGCAAGTGCTAAGAATAGCCCCTCGTAAAATATAAAAGACCAACCGAGCTGAACAAAAAAAGCAGAAGCCAACCATGTACAGATGTCTAGCAGGAACGAAAACCAGACGATACATATAAGCATTGGGCAAACTAGTTTCAGGTAGATCGGAACCCTGGGGGAAAAGGAATGAAAAGGTCACGTCTGAACAATAACAAGCATTTGCAAGGCTATTGGCGTTGTAAATGACAATGTCTTTTACCTATGTGTTTTGGTTTGGAGTGTAGTGGATGTATGCCAACCTTCACAGGCCTGTTGCTGCAGTAGAGAGGACACAGCAAGGCCACCATCTTGGGAGTGTTTTTGCCTCCTAGTGTGTTTACCCAAACTTTTATAGCACCAAACAAGCCACAAGGAGGCACCCTTGTGGCATTTAACTTTGAGAATGAGGAGGTCATAAGAGTTAGAAGCAAAGAAAAGGGGACATCCTCAGATTTATGTGATGTGTGTTAAAAATTTAAAGGAATTATCCCTCTACATTGGCAATACCAGCCTAACTTTTGAAAACATTGAATGTATGCAAAGAGAATATCAGAAAAGGCAGCTTAACTGCAGATGAATTATAACGATTTTGTTAAGAATGGCATTTGCTTTGCAGAGCTATGAAATGGCAGAACCTGTATTACCAAGCGCTATATTAAAAATGAGTTCTTCCCTGACTGCCCCAAAACGCAGAAAAAAAAACTACTGGAGAGGATGTGGCGTAAGGGCCGGAACTGGCAACCTTGGAGCTGGGGAGCACATGAGTCTCAACTCCTGCTCAACATCCTGTGATTCTGGGCAAATCACTTAATCTCCCCTTGCTACCGCAAATGAATGTATAATGTAACTGGTGCTCATGTAAAGCGCTGTAACATTTTTGTACGGAGTTCGTGCTAACTGAACTCTATTTGAAGAGGCCCAATTTACATCCAAAGGATAGACTTTTTTTTTGCTATCAAGCTTGAAGCCGTGAAGTGCTTCGGTCTGGAATCACAACTCCTTTCCTACCATTTTGGAGACAACACCTTTCGCCATCTTCTTGCCTACAGGTAACCCATGTGCTTGGATGGTGACCCTCCGAACGTTATCAGGAGCACATGCTATATCCTAGTGTTAAGCTCTACTCAAGTCAATTGGTTAATGCACCCAGTGCAGAGGTTTTGACAGAACGAGAATGTCACAGATCACAATACTGACATAGCTTTTTCACCTCTTCATCTCTGCAAGGTCGATGCAAATAAATTATAGCGATTTTGTGGAGAATGGCACCTGCTTTGCAGCAGTACGAAATGACAATACCTGTATTATCCTGCGCAATATAAAGCCGAAACGAGTTATTGCTAGGCTGCCCCAACACACAGTAGACAAAGAACCCTAGGGGGGAGGATGTGGCATAAGGGCCAGAGCTGCCGACTTTGGAGCTGGGGAGCCCGGTTTGAGTCTCAGCTCCAGCACAACATCCTGTGATTCTGGGCAAATCACTTAATCTTCCCTTGCTACCAAAAATGAATGTGTTCTTGTGTAGTGTAACCTGTGCTCATGTAAAGTGCTGTAATACCTTTGTATCAAGTTTGTGCTGTATAAAACTGCAAAATAAATAAGTCGCTCCAGTATCTTCGTGTCAAATTTGTGCACATAAAACTGCAAAAAAAAAAAACACAGACATCCCAAAGAAACAGCAAGATGACCAAATTCCAAGGAAGACGGAGAAACATACCGCCATGAGCGGAGCAGTGAGACAATAGAAAAAATAGTGCTCCACACTTAAAGTACCTTACTGATCGTGCAATAATCCATGTCGGAGGGTGAGTCACCAAGGCTGTAACAAAACAACCTCAAGGCGGGACAAACGTAAAGCATTTACCAAAAACATCAGGGGATTTTTAAAAGGCAGGCCCAGGAATGAATTAAAGTGATGGGCGTGAGATGGGCATGGTTAAATCCCTGAAAATAGATTACAACATGTTGAGAAGACCAGCACTTGCACGCTGCTTTGCGCAACCTAAAAAGGAGCCCTGGAAACCTACACTTGATTCCAATGCCTCATTTATTAGACCAAAGCTAAGTAAAGTTGCAACACACTCATAATCTAAGAGGAAACACACACAGACCTTCTGTGATCTTTGAAACAGGAAAGTGCGTTTCCTGTATTCACGACAGAATTCACCTACGTACATCAGCTCTGTACTGGTACCAAATGTGCTGGACTGGGTCCTCGTGCTATCCAATGAAAATCTCTCTTCGCAGTCATTTGATTTTAATCACAACATAGCAAACAGAATTTTATGCTTGGAATTGAGCGCTTCCTGTAATTTCAAACCGGCTCTACAGACACTCACTAATGTAAGGTTTTGGGAGTGTTTTTTTGCCATTTTATATAGAGCAAACGTGGCCCAAAGTCATTACAGACTTCAAACGTGCACCAGTTACCTTACACAAGATCTGATTATTAGTTTTTTTTTGTTTCTTAGGCACAGGAAGATAAAGTGATTTTCTCAGAATCGTAGGATGTTGAGCCGACACCAAGACTTGAACCAGGTTCCTCAGTACCAAAGTCTGAACCTCTGTCAGAACCACTAAATCCCCTCCTCATGGTTTCTGTATTTTAAAGATTGTATTCAGCAGAGATGACATTAATCAAAAGAGCTTGTATTTCATAAACACCTGCATATTTTTCTAGTCTTCTGATAGCCTGGCGGAGTTAGCAAACCACTGTTCTTAGCAGTCCAGTAGGTTCGATAGTTTAAAAGGAGCGCTCTGCCATCTTGTAATGATAAAGAATAGGAAAGGTTTTAAAATAAGACGCCCACCATGGCAGTGCCCACACTAGATGCTGAGCATTGCAAGTAGCAGCGAGCGGCTCAATAGCAGTGTGATAGGAGCTGCCTAGCCCTCCCAAAATGAAACAAGCATTTGCAATGCAGCGGGTCTCGCATTTGTCCTAGTTACAGCTATTACCAGTTGTAAACTCCCAACCAGATTTTTCTTGCCACGTTAAAAGAAAAAAACAGCACGATCGCGCTGCTACAGTTCACTCGTAATGAAACCTATAGGTAAAAGTGCAATTATGTACATAACCGGCAAAAGTGCAATTAACTGTGTAATAGGGTCAATATTATGCAAAGCGCTCGACTTCTTCCAAGCGAGATCGCGCTGCGAAAATAGAGAAAAAGTAGTCCACAAATCTGACGGGAAACAGCGAGCCTCGCATGTTTTCTGTACTTGGTCGCTACGCTCGAGGTGGGCTACCCACTGGAAAAGACATGACGTATGCATGCCTTCCACTAATCAAAGCAAGCAGATTCTAACCGGCAAGCCCACGAACCAATGAAAGACAGTGACAGGGCTCCGAGCCCTCTTCTAATTCCTAAAGCGTCTCGTTAGCGATACGCATGCGCAAGCGCCTGCGACGCAGACTCGACCCTAAAAAAATCATATCAATGACCATGATTGTCACTGAAGAGGACTACTTTGATGCTAGGTGTGCACAAGCTTAATGCTGTCACTCACAAAATAGTGAGTGTAGGAAGTTGGCTCTGTATGTGCTATTTCAAAGTAAGGAATAGCATGCACAGAGTCCAAGGGTTCCCCTTAGAGGTAAAATAGTGGTAAAAAGAGATAATACTAATGCTCTATTTTGTGGTAGTGTGGTCGAGCAGTAGGCTTATCCAAGGAGTAGTGTTAAGCATTTGTTGTACATACACATAGACAATAAATGAGGTACACACACTCAGAGACAAATCCAGCCAATAGGTTTTGTATAGAAAAATATCTTTTCTTAGTTTATTTTAAGAACCACAGGTTCAAATTTAACATGTAATATCTTGTTTGAAAGGTATTGCAGGTAAGTACATTAGGAACTTTGAATCATTTCAATTGCATGTATACTTTTCAAGTTATTCACAAATAGCTATTTTAAAAGTGGACACAGTGCAATTTTCACAGTTCCTGGGGGAGGTAAGTTTTTGTTAGTTTTACCAGGTAAGTAAGACACTTACAGGGTTCAGTTCTTGGTCCAAGGTAGCCCACCGTTGGGGGTTCCGAGCAACCCCAAAGTTACCACACCAGCAGCTCAGGGCCGGTCAGGTGCAGAGTTCAAAGTGGTGCCCAAAACGCATAGGCTTCAATGGAGAGAAGGGGGTGCCCCGGTTCCAGTCTGCCAGCAGGTAAGTACCCGCGTCTTCGGAGGGCAGACCAGGGGGGTTTTGTAGGGCACCGGGGGGGACACAAGCCCACACAGAAATTTCACCCTCAGCGGCACGGGGGCGGCCGGGTGCAGTGTTAGAACAAGCGTCGGGTTCGCAATGGAAGTCAATGAGAGATCAAGGGATCTCTTCAGCGCTGCAGGCAGGCAAGGGGGGGCTTCCTCGGGGAAACCTCCACTTGGGCAAGGGAGAGGGACTCCTGGGGGTCACTTCTGCAGTGAAAGTCCGGTCCTTCAGGTCCTGGGGGCTGCGGGTGCAGGGTCTTTTCCAGGCGTCGGGACTTAGGTTTCAGAGAGTCGCGGTCAGGGGAAGCCTCGGGATTCCCTCTGCAGGCGGCGCTGTGGGGGCTCAGGGGGGACAGGTTTTGGTACTCACAGTCGTAGAGTAGTCCGGGGGTCCTCCCTGAGGTGTTGGTTCTCCACCAGCCGAGTCGGGGTCGCCGGGTGCAGTGTTGCAAGTCTCACGCTTCTTGCGGGGAGATTGCAGGGGTCTTTAAAGCTGCTCCTTTGGATAAAGTTGCAGTCTTTTTGGAGCAGGTCCGCTGTCCTCGGGAGTTTCTTGTCGTCGTCGAAGCAGGGCAGTCCTCAGAGGATTCAGAGGTCGCTGGTCCCTTTGGAAGGCGTCGCTGGAGCAGAGTTCTTTGGAAGGCAGGAGACAGGCCGGTGAGTTTCTGGAGCCAAGGCAGTTGTTGTCTTCTGGTCTTCCTCTGCAGGGGTTTTCAGCTAGGCCGTCCTTCTTCTTGTAGTTGCAGGAATCTAATTTTCTAGGGTTCAGGGTAGCCCTTAAATACTAAATTTAAGGGCGTGTTTAGGTCTGGGGGGTTAGTAGCCAATGGCTACTAGCCCTGAGGGTGGGTACACCCTCTTTGTGCCTCCCCCCAAGGGGAGGGGGTCACAATCCTAACCCTATTGGGGGAATCCTCCATCTGCAAGATGGAGGATTTCTAAAAGTTAGTCACCTCAGCTCAGGACACCTTAGGGGCTGTCCTGACTGGCCAGTGACTCCTCCTTGTTATTCTCATTATTTTCTCCGGCCTTGCCGCCAAAAGTGGGGGCCGGGGCCGGAGGGGGCGGGCAACTCCACTAGCTGGAGTGTCCTGCGGTGCTGTGACAAAGGGGTGAGCCTTTGAGGCTCACCGCCAGGTGTTACAGCTCCTGCCTGGGGGAGGTGTTAGCATCTCCACCCAGTGCAGGCTTTGTTACTGGCCTCAGAGTGACAAAGGCACTCTCCCCATGGGGCCAGCAACATGTCTCTAGTGTGGCAGGCTGCTGGAACCAGTCAGCCTACACAGACAGTCGGTTAAGTTTCAGGGGGCACCTCTAAGGTGCCCTCTGGGGTGTATTTTGCAATAAAATGTACACTGGCATCAGTGTGCATTTATTGTGCTGAGAAGTTTGATACCAAACTTCCCAGTTTTCAGTGTAGCCATTATGGTGCTGTGGAGTTCGTGTTTGACAAACTCCCAGACCATATACTCTTATGGCTACCCTGCACTTACAATGTCTAAGGTTTTGTTTAGACACTGTAGGGGTACCATGCTCATGCACTGGTACCCTCACCTATGGTATAGTGCACCCTGCCTTAGGGCTGTAAGGCCTGCTAGAGGGGTGACTGACCTATACTTGCATAGGCAGTGAGAGGCTGGCATGGCACCCTGAGGGGAGTGCCATGTCGACTTACTCGTTTTGTTCTCACTAGCACACACAAGCTGGCAAGCAGGGTGTCTGTGCTGAGTGAGAGGTCTCCAGGGTGGCATAAGACATGCTGCAGCCCTTAGAGACCTTCCTTGGCATCAGGGCCCTTGGTACTAGAAGTACCAGTTACAAGGGACTTATCTGGATGCCAGGGTCTGCCAATTGTGGATACAAAAGTACAGGTTAGGGAAAGAACACTGGTGCTGGGGCCTGGTTAGCAGGCCTCAGCACACTTTCAATTGTAAACATAGCATCAGCAAAGGCAAAAAGTCAGGGGGCAACCATGCCAAGGAGGCATTTCCTTACAGTGAGTCAATGGCCGAAGTGGGCTGTACCCTTGCTCCATCTTGTATGCTATAGTGGGTGAAAGGAAAGCATAGATGACAGTCTAACTGAACAATAAGTGAATACTACTAGCCAAGAGCCCCCATATGTAATTATACTAAACTTTATTTTTTTAATACTAACAATTGCCTGGCGAGAAAGTTAAAGCTGTCTCATAGGTCAAACTTAAAAATGATCGCTGGTGCCCACAGCCTGCAATTATCTGTACAAAATAGGAACTGGTGGTGGGGAGTGTCAGGCTTACGCACACAGTGGCAAGAATTCCGAAGCAGTCAGGAACGTGGGGAAGCAGTATTATTCTTTTTATTAACTGATTTCCTTTTTCAGACTTTTAACTGATAAATGTGTTTGTGGTGCATGTTCTGTTACTACCAATAGCTGTTTTGTATTTTGTTTGCAGGTGGATGGGGAAGATGAAGCCACAGAATGGGAAGGATGGCGATTGCTCACCATAGCAGGGATTTTTGATTGTTGGGAGCCCCCAAATGGAGATGAACCCCTATATTCCTACAGTATCATCACAGTGGAAGCTTCTGAAGGTGTAAACTTCATCCATAACAGGCAAGGATTAAAGGGCTGGCTCATATCGGTGTATGTTAGTAAAGCTACATCTGCCCATTCACTTACCTGCATTCTTGTCCTAGCTCGCATCACACCCCACACCCCCCTCCCCTCTGCTAGGCAATGCTTGGATTGTCGGAAGAGCCCACCATCACACTAGTTTGATTTGAAACCATGCTTTAGTACCCCTGAAAATCACACCGTATGCTTAATTTACCCACTAATTCAGTTTGCAATTTTAGTGAAATCCCTGAAGTTGGTAACTCAGAAGAAAAGCGAAATAGAAAATCTTCAGAGCTGTGCTCTGTGACAGCATTTACGCCTTGCATTCAGGCCCACTGGAATTATGCGGCTGGGGAGGACCGGATTATGCGGCAAGATTTCCTGAATTTTGCAACAAGAAAAGGCAAATTATGTGGCGCAATACAGCACATTTAGTGTTAAGTAGTATCTCATTATTTGGGCATTTTTACACGTTAACACTATTTGGGCCAATGTTTCACCTCGTTAGTACCACTTTGACACCGAAATACAGAAATACGGACAGAAAGGCAACCTTTGTCAAGTGGCTTCCACTGCGGGGCAAAACGTCGCTGCATTATTAGTAATTTTTGATTATGAGTGGGTGGAATTTTTAATTCTGCCGGTGGAATTAGAGGAATTTAGTAATTCCGTGTTATGCTTGTAACTCGGAATTCCTAATAAATTCTGCTACTCTACTGGCGGAATTAATCAGCGTAGAGCTTCACTATCCATCATCCCTAAACTTCATCACATTTCATCTCCCCAACCATGTCGTGCGTTTGTTTGGAGGCTTCAGTGTCGAGTATTAATTAAACTAATGAAGCAGCGTGGCTCAAGCCGGTCGTTTGCTGGTGGAACTGCAGACCCGCGGTACCTGCGCGCCCAGAGGGCCTCTTCTGGGAGCCTGCAGCCGCTCAATGCGAGCACAACGCGGCCAGGGCTGTGATGGAGAGGGGGGCAGAAAGATTCCCTCTTCATAGAGTTTATAGCTTCGGCATGTTAATCACTGCTGAGTCTTGGAGCAGCTGCTGAGAACGACGTGCGCGGTCACCCGCCCGTGCCCCCCACAACCCTGCTTAGCCTGGCAGGGGGTCACCGGAGCCTCGTTCATGAGCAAACATCCTTGCTACAGGCCTGGCGAACATCTGTTTAACTTCTGTGGCGAGCAGAGAGAAATGTATTTCTGCAGTTCGTTGTTGTCTTCAGTCTGCACAGGCGCTATTTAATGTAGCTTTCAGTAGTGAAATGTTGAACGGTTCGGTCTGCTCCGTGGAATGCTTTCAGGTATTTGGGAACACAATGATTGCCGAAGTCTCTGTTTTGCAGATACCTGTGAAAATCATCTTTCATTAAAGGTATTTATCTTTCAGATACTGAAAGTATCATTTTTGTTTCCCGCTAAGATTTTGCTACGGAGAGCTACTTTTCTCATTCGGATACATTTTTAAACATTCCCATTATTGGGCAGTGTGTTACCAATAACACTTGGCACGGATTTGGCAGAAGTTGCGGAAAATTGACAGTTGATTGAAACGCAGACCTAAAAGTATGAGTTCCAGGATTGTGCTAAAAATGATCACTCTGGCCATTGTATACATTGCGAGATGTACAAAAAAGCCAAGTTTTTTAGTGAAACGTACAATAAACATTTAGCGATTAATTATGGATGGGAATTTATTTAAATTCAAAATCTGTTGGATTTGCTGAGTTGTGGTTTTTAGAAAAAACAGAACAACACTGGACTATTTTGTTAATGTGCTCCATGAATGTTACAGCTTCGTTCCTTTCAATAAAAGCATCATATGTCGCGCACCGTATTAATTATACAACACATAAAGGCATGTGCCTGCTTTTATGGTCCTATATTCTTTTATTATCCAATAACTTAAGTAGTTAGAGAAAAGCAGTTTGTCCAGCAGACTCTCCAGCGCACACACTTTACTCGAGATTGTTTTTATTAATCTTCACTTGAAAGCCTTGTGCTTTAGATAAGTTTCCGTTGTGGATTGTTGTCAGCTGCACACGTTACACCTATATGTCCCTATATCCCATGATCACAGAATGCTCCGTCAGTTGCAGTCTGGTACGAAAGTTGTAACATAGGAACCTTGAACCGCACAGCTATAGCTCCTGGGGTGGGAACTGAATGCTGTACTCCACTGTACGGCACTCAGTCTGTTTCCTTTCTTGCATGTTGCAAGCAGGCAGGACGTCTCCTTCCTCTTCTTTCAGCGATGGCCACCAGGAAACCCTTCTTTTTCAAGCATGACCAAGGGAGACAGCGCTGGGTGAGCCATGCAGAAGTCCAGAAGGGAGAGGGGCAAAGGAAGTCTAGGGCCAGGTTTAATTAGAGGTAGGCGGAACTCCTCGGAATCTCAGTTTTTATTCCACTCCGTGGAATTACATGGAGTAAAACTCCACCATTTCCACCCACCTTTTACTTTTGATCCATTTAGCTAGAAACCAAATTTGTGTTGACATCTGCAGATTACGAAGCAGATGAAGGAGTTTGCGACAAATGTGATAAATCCATAATTGTGAAGAAATGGCAGCCTCCTCAAAATCACATATTTCTAGTGTGCCAGCTTACGTTTCAACTTTAGGGAAACACTTCTGCTACAGGCTCATGTTTGATACGTGTAAGCAGTTTTTACCCTTCTTCCTGGGGCTTACTGCTCCCACTTGCAGTAAACTGAAGACCTTTCTTTTCTCTTCTGTCTCTGCGCACTTAGTCGAGTGGGAAGTTATTTTTATTTGACATTGGCTGATACTGTTAGCACCGCTGAAGACTTTATTGAAGTCCTGTCAAACCTGTGGGTTAATGATCTCCATCTGCAGTGCATTTACTGCATGTATCCAAAGTATGTTTCAGCAGTATTCAAATTCTTTTTCTCTCAAAACCTAGAGAGGCCATGAGAGGGTAGCTTTTGTCCTCCAGGAAGTTCGGTCTTCAGTAGTACAGCGTCACACTCAACTTCTGAGAGGCAGCAGAAATAAACAAACCTGGCATTGTAGCCTTTGGTGGATACAATAAAGAACAATACTGATCTATGGTGAGAATGTTCTTCCCTAGTGACAGAGTATCTACAGTTTAGAGTATACGTTAGTGAAAATCACCTGTGGCATCAAACCCACATTTTTCGACCTCTATTTTGAGACTCAATCTCACAGCATCAGCAAGAGAATCGGCGGTGACCAAGTCATCTTCAAGTCTACCTTGTTGACAGTCACGTAACCATCACGTCCTTGTGGACAATCCTAACAACTCCATCAGTGACAACTTTGTTAATGGAGGATTAAAAGCTGAACCGCTGATGACGGCAACCACCCCACTTGTATCTCCCTTATAACAGAGAATCAGCCCTCATCTATGATGTACTCGTTGAATAGCGCCAAAATAAACCTCAACAAAAGTTACTTCTTTTGTAATTACTTCACACTCTTCGGATTGTAGAGGGAGCTATGTTTGAGGAGGTGAACGAAACCCTGGGTGGACAAAAGGAGGGCATTCTGCAAATGGAGGAAGGGGAAGCTTATATGTTTGAGGCCCCTACTGTCTTAGAGGGTTGTCATGCTGATGGCCACCAGTATGAAGAAGAAGCATAATTCCAGCGTTGTCTGCCTTACCATCAGCCATACTAGCACGTGCAGATGGTGGCTAGTCTGAAGACACCTTATAGTTCAGGTTTCAGGATTACCTGCAGGGAATGATAACATTTTTATGAACTGTGACTCATTCCCAAGCCTGAAACGACAGAGTACTGATTTTGATGGACCCTCAACCTGTCCCCACACCATGTGTTTCACCACCTACAATACCGGACTCAACCAGAGCTGTTCTTTTAAATGCGCACTGTGCTAAGAGAAATTGTCAGACTTGGCGCGTTTGTGGGGCAAAACAGGATGCCTGCAATGCAAGCAGAGCCAACGTGCCCAGCTCACTGTAGTACATCACCATGGCAACAACATCAGACCAGTGTTTTCAGTTTGTTGCCTGTTGACTTGTTATGACAAAACTGTGCGCCACTAATTGAAACAGGAGTCCACATTCATCACCATTTCAGCCTCCCTCTACTGTTCAAACGTACACCGTGTAATAATCTCAGCAAAATTAGGGTCCCAGTAGATTGAACTCTCGTTCGTGGCTGACCAGTGATGAGCAACAATCAGTGTAATCTTTTCAATCTTCCGCTCCCAAATTTCACCTACTCTTTCCCACTGACTTCTAAGTTCTGGTCCTTGTTACTTCTTTATAGGCCCCCTCAACCATTCATTACAAAATAGGCCCGAATGATAAGCTTTGTGTGCTTCTGCCAATACGCCCTACAGCATTAGCTTAAGTAACGGCACACATGAGTAGTGTATCAATAGACTCGAGGCCAGGGGCGATGTTTGGACCCCGATACTAAGTGGGGCACTAACATGCAAACCGACCACTAATAAACTGTCGACATAGGCCTCCATTTTTACTATTTTGAAAAAACATTTAAACCCTTTACTGATTACATCATAGTTAGGCGCAGCTTCTTTCACCAGTGCCATTTATCCACTGGATTATTGACACAACGTTTTTCTACCGACAGCGAAGACACAAAGTACACAAGGTGCCAGCAGCCTGTGCAGAAACACCTTTCAATGTAATTATTTCAGCTCTAGACATGCCCTACAGATCAGTGTATTATGTGTAGGGTTTCCTTCTTTCAGTTTTTATCTGTCTTGAATACCAGGGTGTTTTTTCAGTGTATCCCAATGTTTTCAAAGCTTTGAAAATACCAGTGGTTCTGGATACACATTATGTGCTATGCAATGCTTTCCGCTAGGTGTAGAGTACTTTTGTTTTCATTTCCTTCCATCTTTCAGTCTTGGTGCCAGCTCCTTCATTCTTTCCTGCTCCTCACTCACTTTCTTAGTGTTGTCATCTGCATTGTGTCCCAGACATCAGACTCCCCATCCCAGGAGGCCACTCGGGCCCATGCTAAGGATTCGCAAGGCTTGGGGATATGCTTGTCTCTTGTTAAATTTGAGTACAGCGGACCGAAGCTTAATGGTGGGTAAGTGGTATTTAATACACCAATCAGTTGCGCTCACTTCAGTCGGCTAAGTGAATATTTTCTCACTAGGACTGATGTCAGCTGAAGATACTTTAATGGGTAGCACTTCCCTCTTAACTGTGTGGATATCCTAGAGTCCCTTGCAGCTGGAAAACATGAGCAAAGTCACAGAAATAGACTGGTCTCGACCTGCACTCTACTAGGGACATGTGCCCCAACCCTACTTGTTCTGACAAGTTAAATAATACAGCAGTAGGAAAAAGACCAGCCAGGAGTGCTGTCAAACTGCACTGTGGTATCACACACTCTATATCAAGGTGCACTGACTCGGGGTACATCCAGGTGCACTGACTCGGGGTACATCCAGGTGCACGGCTCGGGGTACATCCAGGTGCACGGCTCGGGGTACATCCAGGTGCACGGCTCGGGGTACATCCAGGTGCACGGCTCGGGGTACATCCAGGTGCACGGCTCGGGGTACATCCAGGTGCACCGGCTCTGGGTACATCCACGCGCACCGGCTCTGGGTACATCCACGCGCACCGGCTCTGGGTACATCCAGGCGCACTGACTCTAGGTTCATCCAGGTGCAGTGACACAGGTACATCCAGGCGCACCAGCTCTGAGTACATCCAGGCGCACCAGCTCTGAGTACATCCAGGAGCACCGACTCTGGGTACATCCAGGCGCACCGACTCTGGGTACATCCAGGAGCACCGACTCTGGGTACATCCAGGCGCACCGACTCTGGGTACATCCAGGCGCACCGACTGGCTCGGGGTACATCCAGGCGCACCGACTGGCTCGGGGTACATCCAGGCGCACCGACTGGCTCGGGGTACATCCAGGCGCACCGACTGGCTCGGGGTACATCCAGGCGCACCGACTGGCTCGGGGTACATCCAGGCGCACCGACTGGCTCGGGGTACATCCAGGTGCACGACTCGGGGTACATCCAGGTGCACGACTCGGGGTACATCCAGGCTCACGACTCGGGGTACATCCAGGCGCACCGATTCTGGGTACATCCAGGCGCACCGACTCCGGGGTACATCCAGGCGCACCGACTCCGGGGTACATCCAGGCGCACCGACTCCGGGGTACATCCAGGCGCACCGACTCCGGGGTACATCCAGGCGCACCGACTCCGGGGTACATCCAGGCGCACCGACTCCGGGGTACATCCAGGCGCACCGACTCCGGGTACATAAAGGCGCACCGACTCTGGGTACATCAAGGCGCACCGACTCTGGGTACATCAAGGCGCACTGACTCGGGGTACATCAAGGCGCACTGACTCTGGGTACATCAAGGCGCACTGACTCTGGGTACATCATACATCAAGGCGCACTGACTCGGGGTACATCCAGGTGCACTGACTCCGGGCTACATCAAGGGTCACTGACTCAGGGTACATCATACATCAAGGCGCACTGACTCGGGGTACATCCAGGTGCACCGACTCCGGGGTACATCCAGGTGCACCGATTCCGGGGTACATCCAGGCGCACCGACTCTGGGTACATAAAGGCGCACTGACTCTGGGTACATAAAGGCGCACTGACTCGGGGTACATCAAGGTGCAATGACTCGGGGTACATCAAGGTGCAATGACTCGGGGTACATCAAGGTGCACTGACTCGGGGTACATCAAGGTGCACTGACTCAGGGTACATCAAGGGTCACTGACTCGGGGTACATCATACATCAAGGCGCACTGACTCGGGGTACATCATACATCAAGGCGCACTGACTCGGGGTACATCCAGGTGCACTGACTCCGGGGTACATCATACATCCAGGCGCACTGACTCGGGGTACATCCAGGTGCACTGACTCCGGGGTACATCCAGGTGCACTGACTCCGGGGTACATCCAGGTGCACTGACTCGGGGCGGCACGGAGGGCCCAGCTCCAGGCAGAGCAGGGAGTGGGATGCACTTAGTCTAATCGTGGCTTCAGCATCGCCATGAATGAAGATCATGCTAATTCACAGGCTCTCCTCTGCAGATATGATCGTTCCGAATTGCAGGAGGAGGAGGATTTGTTTCAGCATCTTTCTGAAACAACATAAGGCAACACAGGAGGAGGTCTGGGGCTGTAAGACTATTTCAAGTGGTGATCCGTCTTATTGGCCTCTTGGCTTATGAATTCCTGGACACAACGACACAGAACCAGCTTAACCTACGGGAGCTTTACGGTGGCATCATCCTTGTTCCAATCATTCTCAGACATCTCCAGCAGCAAACCAGAAACCAGCAAATCTGGCACAATAAAGCTATCAACTAGAGACAGCTGCAGTGGCAACAGCCTAAGCAACAGGTTAATTCTCCATGCAGTGCCATGATTCACATCTTTCATTCACAAAGCACATCATCAGATTTGGAAATGTGTTTTTTTTTTTTTTTGCCTGTTTGGCGAAATCAGCTCTGGGAGGACTGGATATTTGCTTCACATAGAGTACAGACTTAAGTGGTGGAGCACCCATAATTGTGTGGGGCAGATTTTTAGTAGGCCATTGACTGCAGGTGACCATAATGACAGATGTGTGCCTTATCAATATCATAGCGTCTGCCTTGGCCGTCCCACAAAACTACAGTTCTCCTGTTTCATTCTTTCTTGGATTTACTTGCAAATAGTTGTTCCCCCTTATGCCTGATGATACGTACGTTTGATAACTTTGACACTAGTGCTTGGGAGCTTGAAGAAGGCTTCGAGATGGCGCGTAGGACTGTTTGCCTTGTTGGCTGCAGAATGGACTGATGTACAAAGAGGTATCAGCGTTATAGCTACTTTAATCTCGGTTCATCGTGGATTAGCAGCTTGTCAATGGAACATGATTTAGAGCATGTGAAACTATAGAAGAAACCCACGCCAGAAAACTAGTTACAGGTAACTATTCCCTTTTACAAGGCAGGCCCGCATTGTGCCTCACACTCACCTGGACTCCTCCCTTCAACTCATATTCAATGTTTTTTGTTGTTGTTGTTTTTTTATTTTTTTTTAGATGCATGCTCTTTTTTAAGCAAATATTATTTGCTGCATGAACAGTACGTCAGTGACCTTCATGTTCAGCACTTGTGATTCTACTTGAACAGGTCTCGTGTACTCAAACCTTCGAAGCATGTGAGGGGGGCACAGGCAGTCTTTAGGGAAACTGTGTCTTTAACAAACGTTGTTACCACCACAGTAATGGGCCATTCCCTGGGCTCTGCAGGGGTAGTAATTACTCTCAAGCTGTGGCACTCTTGGAGAAAGCTGATTCCCTTTCCTCCTGTGAAAACCCTTCACACATGTAATAAACATTCTTGTTAGATTTGGTTGCCTGTGCCAACTCGCAGGCATGACAACCCCTCCCCCCCCCCCCATAAAAATCTGTGACCTTCTTGTTCCATCACCTGGTGTGTTCACTTTCTAGTACTGCATTTCATGGTTATGGTTTATGAATCTGTTGTGAACCCTGTGTTAAGACAGGAAACCCCCCTCATTTTCAGGCACAGGCTTTTCCAGGTGCTCTACTGTTGTGCATTGGCAGGAGCCATGCATGCTGGATACGTTTTATCACAGGTAAACAGCTGTCTCTGTTAGGCTCAGCTAAGTAATACAGTCACCCACATCTTGTCTCACTGTCATTTCTGATGATGCTTCATGGCACATAAGTGAGCCAAATGGCAATGTAGTGTAAGACACGTTTAGACGGTTGACAGGACAAAACCGGGGAAGTATCAATGAAATGTAAAATTGATCCACTACTCGCTACAGAACAAATAAGCAGTGACACTTCCAACAAAGACATTAGAGCAGTGGTTCCCAACCTGTGGTCCACGGGTCCCCAGGGGTCCGTGGCACATTCCCAGAGGGTCCGCAGGCCTGGGCTGGGAGGAAGGCACTTCTCCAGCTGGGGCCTCTGACAAACACGTGCGTGTGTGTTTTCACTTCCTTTGTTAAGCAGTTTTAAACGCAGTGCTAAGCTCCTTGTACTGCAAAAATAAAAGCGTCAAGCTAACTCAAGTGATTAATGTATCTGCTGGAGAGAGATGGGAGTTTTGTGCAGTGGCAGTTTTGACTCAAAGGTAGCACAGATGGTTAAATGTGCATGGCACAGTTGGTTACTGCTTTTGTCACAGATTATTTTGTTTCTATGCAGTTCATAATCGTAATCTAGCACAGTGAGCTGTGAACTGCCATTAAAGAGCTGCATGCAAACCGCATGGCACAAATTAGAAAGTTGTTTTTTTCCTAGTCTTTTATTTTCCTTATGCTGCTATAAAGGTTTGCTTGTCTAGAAATACATTCTTATTGCTAACGCAGTGCTTAATCTGTGGTTGTTGTTTCCGGTGCTGAGCACCGGCACTTATTTTTGAGGGCCGGGGCTTATTCTTCTGCCTCAAGCATTTGCTGTGAGCAAAAGACACATATGGGAAAGACCGAGGAAGGGAAAAACGAAAAAGTGTCACAAAGGGAGAAAGTAGAAAGCTGCTAGAGTGAGCTGAAGTGGCAGGGAGTGGCTTTATATGGATTGAAGGGGCCCGAGATGGCTTTATAATTACGCTGCCTCAGTTTTCCGTGTTCACACATTTAATTGCAGCAGCCGCATGTTTAAGAGGAAGGCTTTGGGCACCGGCACGTTTTTATTTACAAATTAAGCACTGTGCTAACGTCATCGCTAATCACTGTGCTGTGTTCTGAATCCTAAGTTTGTGCTTCTCCGGACCAAGCACTCTTAGAAAATGCCTACCAGTGTGGATGACATGTGAATCCTACATCTTGTAGTCCCCTGTAAAGTGCCCTGACACCCTACAGTAGTATGAGAGGTGCTATAAAACAAATGAAGTACATGTGACAGAGAGGCTAGGGAGAGATGAGAGGCCCTTATGGTTTACTTCCTTTCCCCTTCACTAAAAGCTTTCTCAGATCTTGCATACCTAAAAAATAAAAACAGAAATCGCTCTGGAAATGTAGAATCTGACCTGAGGATTCACCTTTCCTAAATAAAACCAAACATTGAAAAGGTAGCTGCCAAGATGCAGCGCCAACCTACCCAATAAAATGTTTCAATTTTTGCATATTTTTTCAATATAAAAGAATTTTAACTTTAGTAATTTGAGTATTTGTTTGGTGTGTACTTGTTATATTTTTTGCGAATTACTGTTTTAATGTTTGAAAATTAAATCGTACAATTTGCTGGGGGTCCCCTGCTTCCAGTAATGATTCAGTGGGGGGTCCTCAGGAATCAAAAAGTTGGGAACCACTGCATTAGAGAATCACAGCTAAGTAGCAGTTTCCCTTCTAATATCCCTTCAACTGTACTATGTTCAGATCCATGGCATCACCCTGCTACAACTGGTGCCTCCTGATGTAAATGTAAAGTAACCATTTTACGTCTGGCCTTTCAGGCCGCATTAGCTGTCTCACCAGACTGTTGTGTATGTTTGGTTAGCGTTATTTTTTCTCCTTTTTTTGTTTTGGTTTGCGTGGTCCCGCCAGCTCCCCACACACTGCAGCCGTAATGCTCGTTTCTCTTCAAGCGTGCGGCTTCCTTCCTCGGCTATCTTGGGACAGTAAAACAATAAAAAAATGTAAAGCAACATTCAATGATGGCACAAATGGGCACCATCTTTATGTGTTTTTTGCCACAATAGTAAAAATTATTCCAAGATGGCCATCCTTTCATGTACATGCATGGATACATATCTTTGAATTATTTTTGCAATAAGTGTAACGTGTCATCAAAGGCCAACCTTGTGCCCATTCGCTGGGTGACCGTATTTGAGCGCTTTTGAAATATTTTATTGTTATCCAAGAATTGTTAATGTCAACGTAAGGACTTAAAAACATAAGCAGTGGCACATTTTGTAACTAAAATGTTTTTTGCTCCCCGATCCCTATAAGATAGTAAAGTGCTTGTGCTTAAAAAATCTTATCTCAAGCCCTATAAAGTTTTTCTGTTTTTGAAGGATTTGAGACTACATATGTGTATGTTCATATGTTGACGTATTGACCACCAGACCCACAAGGCGCCTTTATTTGTTTCATCACTAGGTTTGTTGGAGCTGGGATAAGAATGATAAATGATTTGAATTCACACGTGGTAATTGCTTCCATTTAAAACATATTGCAACTGAATGACATAGAATTTAGGATGCCTTGCTACAAACAACTGGATTTTTCTTCCGTGTTAGTTTATATGCCGGACAGTGTATGTGAACCCAGATGTTTATTGACCTGTTCCTGGGCCTCTGTGGAAATCAGCTGACTGTTGACAGTGACAGCTTCCAGACCATTGAGGCATGGGTCCCAGTGATCATCAGTGCAATAGGTGGGAGGATAAAGATGGTGAAAACATGAATATTGATAAAAAAGTAGCCTTTCTTTTGCCATGGTTCATCAACACCTAACATGGATGACTTGCACTCAAATACAAATAACGCCTGTGTCATTTTCCACTTCCCCTTAAAGAGATTATTAAGGCGGCTTTGTACAGAAGTGCATTAGTCGGGATGAATTCCTTCCATCGATGCATTACTTTGCCTTTTGGCTGTTCTGTTTCCAAAGATCAACAGGTTGCGATGGGTTAGTTCCAAAGTGAGTGAGTTTGTGCGAATGGAAAGCAGCATAAAGTTATCTGTCCAGAATTGGATTTTTCATACATTCACATGTTGGAATCATTCACCGTTGTCAGGCTGGAAATCCCAGGTACCTTTAAATAGCTGTAAATAGTGTTAAAATGACCCTATGCCTTAACAAGAGGGGTTGTTTAGTAGCACATAGCCTCATCTGAAACAACCCAAACTTTAGCCAATGATGTGGAAGGGTTACACTCTACTGCACCTAGATTGTAATTGTAATTGTAATCGTATTTATATAGTGCTTACTACCCCTGACGAGGCGTCGAAGCGCTTTTCGATGAGTAGCACGCTACTCCGGAACCCAACAAGAATTAGTGATGGATTAGTATCGTTAAATAATGAGTACAGTTTTAGTATTATTATGAGTTAATTTGAGCCGCGGATATGAGAGTTGCTGTTATAGCTCTGATTTCCACCACATGTCGTGTGAAGGAGTCCCTGAGTAGAGCTCTTCTATAACCTCAATGTGACCTTTTACTGCTACTTTCCTGCTCGACCCTGATTTTGAACCAGTCCTATCTATAGCTTTCAAAGTAGTATTGCTACTTTGAGGAAACTCTCCATTTTCCAAGCTATCGAGGCCTCTCCTCTGTTATCCCCTGCCACCATGGCTGAAAAACAAAAAATCTATTTTCAAATCCTGCTTTATTTTTGGACAGAAGATCTATACTGATGATCCACGTGTGTAGTGTTTATATTCCCTTTATCCAAATGTAAGGGTTCAGGCTGCTACATATGTAATATTCTTTCAAGACTGAAGGATAAGGAGAGGAGGTTGGTTGTTTATTTGCTGGAGGGAAAGAAATAAAGTCGTCCAAGGGGGAATTCCACTTCGTCAGGGGTGATTCAGTGCAATGTGCTCTATCAGTCACTTCCACATAAGCAGTGCAAAAAACGAGGAAACAGGGCATTTCCAGAGCTGGACCTGTAACTTAAATTGCTTGCACCCACCTTCAGATGAAAAACTGGAGTTCCCTCAGGAAATCACTACAGGAAGGTCGAACAACAGCCTGTGCAAAAACTGTGGGAAAATCCAGCTCACTTGGTACCTTGACTGAATTGCCATCCTCAATAGTGACATCTCCGTCCTCCTGATTAACAATGAAGGTAAAGCCACACTTGCTGACGACCAGCTTGTTGATAACATCCCCAGTGCAACTAATTGGAGAGGTCTCCACGTCGACCGTGAGGAGATCTTCGTCAACAACAGCCTTGACAGTTGCTCCTTCTGCAGCAAGTCCACCATCGGTGACCATCCAAAGCATGTGGCTTCTGCTGTCGGCGACGACCCATCTTTCATCGTCCGCTGCAGGCTCATGATTGATGCATAGTACTTCGTCGACAACAGCCCTTTCAGTGACACTGTTGATACCAGCAACAATGAATTTTTCATGCCATTTTATTTTTCACCTATGAATGTGACAGCAGGTCTACTGACACAGATCCTGAACCGGAGGCAGATGTCCGCAACCAGGATATCGCCACGGAGGCAGCATAGAGGGGACTGGATGTGCATTACGTTCCTGAATTTGAGGAAGAGGCTTAGATAAAGAGGAAGTCTACCAAGAGTATCAGCCACGGATAGTCATAGATGTCAACCCTCCTTAATCTCCTGCACCTCATTGTTACTTTAAGGAGCCAGTAGTCCTGCCGTTGCGTTTTTGACAACTTTGCAGTTAATGGAGGATACCTTGTAAAGGTAGCTGCCGGGCAGGCTGTTAAGAAAGCAAACATCTGTCCTGTTCTGGGCTCCATCCCAGCCTACTCTGCATCCGCCTCCAACTCTTTTGCCTCCTGTGAGTATGCCAAGCCCGAAGGACGTTTGGGTCTCTGACCAAAATTGGGATTTGAAAGAAGGTGGACTAATACAGGGAGATCACAAATGCTGAATGGTGAATCCTACCCAAGGAGGGTCACAAGCCACCTGTTAGTCTGAATCCCCTCCACACAGATTGGTGAACCAAGGTCCCAGACTCGGTTTTCGTCCTGCCTTGTGGGCTGTTTGAAGCCTTATTCTGTTATAACATTATTGCCACCTCCTGACAGAGAAACCCCATGGGTAGCTTGGGCCGGAGAGTTAGTTCTAATGCGGCATTGCGGATCAGAGCTGTAAATGCCTTGCCAACTTTGGGCCGGTATGACCGCAAGAGATGGCGTGTTATCTCACTACTGCGCTGCCAGACCTTGTTGTAAACGAGAATGGCTGCAACAGCAGTCGCCAAGGAGGAAGCACAAATATCTTCAATCACCATCATCATCACAGCAATGAATGTGACCGATGCGGGCATCTGCCAGCTGGCATGAGCAACTGTTTTCAGGAGGCAAGGATGGCTGAGGTCTGGAGTTTCATTCAGAAGTGTATGCAAAGATCCTGGAAATGCCGTTTGATGGACTCGCCTTGTTTGGGAAGCAGATGGACGATGCCCTAGAAAACATTAAAGCAGATACTGTGAAATCCTTTGAGGTTCTGTGGTATGACAGTCCTGGCTTAACCACTTTTCGTGTCTCACAGGGATCCCAGGCATACAAAGGAGAGGTATCAACCAATATTTAGGTCAAGGCTCCCTATATTACTCTCCACTTCAGGATCTGACCAATGATATGCATGCATCAGAAACCAATGACGAGGATATGGTATATCGTTTGAATATTAAAGGAGTGCCTGTTAGTCACGTTCACGGGAAGACCAATGAGAGATTGCCTTTTCAGAGCTACCTCCCCACCATAGCCCACCAGGTCCAGGGAGAATTTCCCTATTTGACCCCACATGGGAGTCAATAACATTGGACTAATGAGTGTTGCACTCTTGCGGCACACTCTTGAATTTGTACAGAAACCACCTGCCTACCTACCCAGGAAGGCACATTATCTTCACTTGAGGAAGCTACAATAGAAACCTTTATTCCTCTTCCTCCTCAGGCAAGCGATAAAGACTGTCCCACAATCCCAGAGAAACTAGGCATTTTATTCCAGATTTTTTGGATAAAAAAAGAAAACTGTACAGTAGAAGACTTTTAGACCTCAGGAAGCTGAACGTTCACATGGGAACGCTCCAAAAAGCCTTGATGCTAAAGGAAGGAGAATACCTGACCTCACTGGATCGTCAAGAAGCGTATTTTGACATCCCCATTCAACGGAAATACAGGAAGGATCTCTGCTTTTCATTGGTGGGTGGTATTATCAATTTAAGTCGCTTCAATTTGACCTCAAGCGGGCAACCCGGATGTTCACCCAGTGCCTGTGCCAGTTGCAGATTTTCTGAGATGGCATGCATGAACATCAATACACCAAAATGCCAGGGGTAGTGGAAGTAACACGCCCTTTGACCTTTAATTTCACTCAGATACATTTACACTTACACACATACTCTCTCTCAAATAAACGCACTCACCCACAAGCACGCACACAGCATCCATTTAAAAAGCACTTTTTTTTTTTACTTACCTCAGCTGACAGGGAAGGCCATATTCCAGCTAATTGTTATCCCTTTTGTTACACTAACCGTGAACAATGAAGCATTATTCACTGTTGGTGCAATAAAAAAAGTTGAGAGAAAACAGTGGATCTCCAATCAACACCCTTAAGAACGAAATGACATTGTGTTCCTGGCATTGATTTTGCCACCTCTGAGGACAGGGGTTACAAAGACAGTGCCAGGGGTCGCAAAGGGCAAGCCAGGGGTTGCAATTGTGACTAAATGACGTCCATGATGGTAGATTTACCAAGTATACCTGTATATGGACGACTGGCCCATCAAAGCTCCGTCAAGTGAAGAGTCAGTCTTCTATAGCTGCCTGCATCAGTCTGTTTCATAACTTACATTTGACACTAAACATCAACAAGTCCTCTATGAAACCAGCGAGGGAACTTTAATTCTTGGAGCAATACTTGACACTAAACTGGGGAAGGCATTATCCCCCGCAGATGGAGCAGTGAAGGGTTGAGCCATTGCAAAGCATTGCCTAGGGAAGCAACCTTCACTTCCAAGCACTTAGTCACAGTTGGGCTACACAAATATCTGCTGTGCCTTATGACATCCTGCTGAGCCCAATACCCTTCTGCAGCCTCTGGCTGAAGCCCTTTGAGCAAAAACTGAATAATCAATAGAAGCAGATTGGCAACTCGTGAGACGACATGGATTAAGGCACAAGCCATCTTAAACAGTAGCCAGTATGATGGAGGTTCTACACAAATCTCAGTGCCGGCCTGCCATTCCTTCTAGAGTGGTGCTAACACCGGATACATTCCGGAGGGCTGGGGAGCTTGCATGCAAGAACTGCCAATGGGAGGCCTCTGGTCAGACAAGAAAAGTTGCTTGACATGGACATCTTGGAGCTGCGTGCCGTAAGACTGCACCTACAGTTCCTTCATAGACTAGCAGGACAAGTGGTCCTCATCACGGATTACACAGCGCCAAGCAGGGAAGAACACGGTCCCAGCCTCTCTCCTGAAGAGATGCAATTGCAGTGGGACAGAGCAATCTCCCATTATGTCGACACCTCTGTCACGCATTTACCAGGATGCCAAATAATCAGGCAGACGCACTTAGTTGAGCACGGTTGAATTGCCACGAGTGGGAGCTCCACCAGGATCTAGTGCAATACATCTTCCACAAAGGGGGACTCTATACTGGACTTGTTTACCACCCTGAACATTAACAAATGCCACACCAGCAGGCTCTGGCAGTGCCTTACCGGTCAAATAGTCCAATGTCTTCGCATACACCTTTCCTCAAATTCCCCGGATCCCCAGGGACTGAGGAAGGTAAAGGAGGACCGCTGTACTCTGATTTTCTTTGCCCCGGTGTGGCCACCACAGTACTTGTACAGAAAACTCCAGAGACTATCCGCACATCTGGCAGTACCACTGAAAATGTACTCCAGGCTCTTCTCCAGACATGGTGGAGGGATACTACATCACAATCTCAAGTTATGAATGTATGAAAGATACCAATGTTGGAGAACAGGAGTTACATGTAAGAAGGTAATTTCTTCTCCAGAGTAACTTCACACCAGTGGACGGTGACTCTCATTTTCCACTGCTAGGCCCTTTAAACCACATGCCAGGACTGAACACAGGAAATCAGAGGCAGACTTAGCTTTCTGCTTGAGAGGTGAATTTTTATTTCTTTTGATCAGTTCTATCATCCATGTATTTCTTTATTTGTTTTAATCAGTTTTATCATCCACTTTTCTAGAATGCCAGCTATACTAGATGGTGATGAAGCAATCCAGAAATGGCTCGACTTCGGGCAGGTGCCAGCACAAGAAGCCCTCAAGTATATACATCCCATAGAAAATGTTTCTTGCCACCCTGTCTCCACAGTAGTGAACAATGCCCGCAACAACACACCGGAGTGCACCGTGCCCATTGATCTGAAATGCAAAAAGGTGAGGTGAAAGTCTGTACCATTTAAGTAGCCAGAATCCTAATACTGATTGAGTCTTTGGATGAATTTTACCCTCACAAAAGGGATTGGTGATTACGTAATTCTGACAGCATCTGGAATTTATGCATTCAGAGATTTGGAGTTTCAGCAAATTTGTGGTTAACCTAAGGAACCTGTACGCATAAACGTTGTGAGCATCCAAACAGTTTACATACCTTTTGCAGGTAGTTTGCCACCTTCCAAGCACATGTATTCTTGTTAAGAGCAGGAATAAGTACATTTCTGTGATAGAATGGAGAGGGAACTCTAAAAGTTAATGGGGGAAGATTGGCAGGGATTCTCTGCGTGAAAGTTTGTTCTATTTAAGTAAAGAATATTTGCACATTTGCGCTTGATTTCCCTGTCCAAGATGCAGAATTTCAGACGTGGTAGAAATTCTGGAAAACAGTTTGATTCATTATTCTAGAGCAGGGTTCTGCAAAGTCGGTCCTGGAGAGCCGTGACCATGCCAGATTTTTAGCATATCCACATTTAGAAAAAAGATGTTTCAGAAATCTACATTGTTCTAAATGTGGATATGCTAAAAATCTGGCAGGGACCCAGCTCTCCAGGACCGACTTTGCAGAGCCCTGTTCTAGAGTTACAAAAATAAAAGCCTTGTTTTCTCTTACCTTTTGTAAATCATTCCATTGGTGGATTGCAGGTATTATCCTGTCATTTTAGAAATTTCTAGGTTATGACTTCACAGTTATTTATGGATCAATTTTTAGATAGAGGCAAGTGTCTTTAATTGTTCCAGGAATGGTTTATAATAAAACATTGTTTGTATTTTTGGTTCTGCACATGGTACACGATAATGCTATGAGCTACAAAAATACCATTCAGGTGAATCGGATTATAAGCTTTACAGACACATGGTAGCTCATGAGTACAATCATTCAGGTATTTGAATCAAGTCTGAGCATAATGAATACACTTAAATAATTCAAGTTATTACATATCTGATGTAGTGCAGGCAGGGAAAAGGCGAAATCACATGTAGGCCAGCACTACGTTTGAGATTTGGAGCATTAGTTCAGTATAGAAAGCTTTTGATGTCTCTCTTCATGGAGGTTTTGAATGCCTGCCATTTCGATTTTTTATTTATCTTGAATAATTGCTCACAGTTTCTCCATGGCATTGACACAGCAAATCTTACTCGGCCATAGATGAATAGGTGTCATTTGCTGGCCACATACCTGCACCAGGGCATTCTAGCAGTGTTTGGAAGATGTGATATGTCTGTCTGTTTGGTGTGGTGAAATACTATTTTCCCCAGGGTCACCTAAAAGTACCACCAGTGGTTTCATAGGCAATGTGATTCCTGGTATATTTTTTAATGGATGATAACATTTCTATCCAATAAAATTGACCATGTATACTTGACCACGTATACTTGACCACCTCATGAGAAATAGGTATGTTTCTCCTTGCAATTTTTTCAGCCAAGATCGGACCCTCTATTGCATGTAGGCTGGTAGAGGACAAAGAATATGTAAGTAACTTATATGCATTTGCTTTATAATGGACCCAAATCAATGCCTTACGTACTCTGCCATATTTTCACCAAGGTCTCCTCTGGGATCTCTTCTCCCAGGTCAAGACATACTTATGATTAAGGTATTTTTTTTTTTTTTTTAAAGTCCAGCAAGATTGGTTGGAGCCATATTATACCCTTGCAAACTTGTTAGTTTGCGAACAGGTTTTCCAGTGGGGCGATTTCCCTGTGGGCTCATAGGTTTACTCTTTGGGAATCTGTCCAGTGTTATGGCGCACGATTCAAAAGTAGTCAGCCCTATCACGACCCTAATAGGCCGCTAACTCCTCTCTTGTGACTATTCTCCGGAAAGCAGGTCACACAATGTTGGGGAGTTATAGTCATTCAAGGCTCAAAATCTAGATGAATGGAGGGACTCTGAGTTATGCATGGCTGACACCACGGGTAAGGGAAATATAGCAGACCTTTACTTCTGGGCTATCTGCTGCCAGTATTCTAACAGTAGTATGGAGGCGGTGAGTAGGGCAGTGATTGCACGTGCACCCTTGGCATTAGTGAGGAATGTGGGAGGGGGAAGCTTAGTTCTATCTTCACCCGCCTCTTATTGCGTTGTGGTTCCTTTCCAGTGCCAGGTGGATCCGGGCCTACCTGGAAAGTATTACTGATGAGTTTGAAAATCATGATCCAGAGTCACGTCCTAGAGCACATGAATGATGTTTGTACAGTTTGAGAGTGAGGATGAGGGCTCAAGATGACATTTTATTTTTTAGGAACCTGTTTTAAGTGGTAGCAGCAAGAAGATGTTGAGCTGGCTGAAAAGTACATCACCAAAGAAGGAAGCGCTTGGTTCCCCCGTATCAATGAAACCGCTCTCCAAACAGGAGACACCACCAAAGAAAACCAGCGCAGGTTTAATGCACAAATGGCTGAAGAAAGAAGACGAGGAGCCTTCGCCAAAAAGGCCCAAAATTAACTGACTTCAGTTTTGGCTATTCTCCAAAGTGACTAGTTCCATTATTATCACCCCAAAGGTTTTTGCAGTTAGTGGGGCATTTCTGTGCCAAATAATTACAAACTTTACCTCTCTGCTTTGCTTTCTGTGTTATTTCTTATGAGGCATTTAAATATGCTGTTCCTTTTTCTTATGGGGGCGTTATTCTGCCTATACACTAATAAAAGTTAAGCATTAATCATGTCCACCGGTGTAGTTGATGGTGCCATTTAAACATTTGATCAGAAATTAAGAGTCAACAGCAGTTCTTTGAGATAACATTGTGTGACCCAATGATCTAACTGCACATTGCACTTACGAATCCATGCAATCCTCGTCACACGCCTCATTTTCTTGCAGGAGAGTTAAACGGATTAATACTAGTTTTTTTGTTGATCTGTTAAGTGAAAGAAGTTTCTTTCAGTGCTAACTTATTATTTAGTTCTGATTATTAGATGCCAGCCAGACTTTGACTCCATTTATTTTAGAATTGAGGTCATCCTTGTAGGAACACCCTGGCCCACAGTTGCTATCCATATAGAATTGGATGATACCATAGGTAATAAGTAAAATCACATGTAAATATTTAGAACAACTGTCATTTGGTAAAGTGAAACTATATCTGTCCAGTACTATCAAAAAAACTTTTTGATGTTTAGGGATGAAATATTCACCTTTAAAAATCACAGTGATTTGTATTGAGCCAGATTTCCATCACCACACAAGAGCGCATCCTTTCACTTAATTAGACAGCTCACATTATTAAGTTCATAAAATTAACTTTCCAGAATGTAAACCTTTGCAGATTCTCATTCTGTAAAGTAGGGCGGAAATGTACCTTTGCAGAGTGGAGTTTTTGTGCATCTAAACTCCTTTTAGGTAAGTAACATATTGTCAATGGGGTCCACTTTGTAAATGTGAATAGTAGCGACAGAATGTGCTAGTTGTATGTGGTGTAGAAGACTGAAAATTGGAAATTATGGCTGATCTCTTGTGGCCGCAACACATTTTAATGCCGTTTGATTTGTTTATGTAGTGACCAGGTTGAAGGTTATTTGTCAAGTAAGATGTGACAGAATGGTACTGATAAGACAGTTCGACTCCTTTTGATTATGCAGTTTCAGAGAAATTGTAAGAGCTTTAATACTTTTAAATCCTTTTTAAGCTTTTAAGCTGAGAAAACACCATTTTATGTACCATGCAACTTTTTCCTATGAAACCAGCCTAAATACCTGCCATCAGTTTGTAATGTGACACGTTGACTTCTCAGTGTTGTACTGCTGTTTAGAGCAGCACGCTTTCACCTTTTTAAATAAGCTTAATGCAGTCAGTTTAAAGTAAGGGGATGTTGTGGGTTCTTCAACTGCCTTAGGGTTCCCCCTTGTTCTATATAAAGCAGCCCTTGTTCTATATAAAGTAGCGTATTTAAATATGCTGTTGAAAATTTTATAAAGTTCATATGGACCTAGCTTAAGTGTTCTTTTTACCAATATTTTGTAGTTATTTTAAATTGACAAGTTTTTGTAACAGTATATTTACTATTTTATGCAACAATTTGTAATAAACAATGTTTTCCTGCTTAGTCCTTTTTCAGCAGCTCACCTTGACAGACCAGAACATTACAACGTCAGCTTGTGTTTGATAAATATTAGAGTCTGTATTTGTAGTACTTACTGTACAGCCTCTATTGGGAATAGGTCACAAGGTTCTTTGCCTTGTTCGCAGTGGCGGCTGCTGCCAGGAATGGTCGGAGTGGCAGCGCGCAGTGCTGGTGTGGATGGGTGGAAATAATAAAGATGCTGCCTCGGTGTTCCGCACCGCCTCAGATCTTCTTTTGTTGCTCCCCTCCCCAACCAGTCAAGACACTTCTCTCATTCTGTTACCCAGCATGAGAGAAGCGCCAGCACTGGCCTGAGCGGACTGAAATGCCGCCCCGTTAGGGAGTGGGAGCCTGTGTTTGGTCTCCATCAGGCTGTGAAATACAGCTTGGGTGGAGAGGTCTAATTGTGCATGTCAGTTTGGCCGGCCTCAGACGGCCAGCCAAACTGACATGCGCACTTGGAGTGGACCTAGCACTCATCTTCCCTGGCGCAGAGGATGCTCGCCCCACCCCACCTTACAGTATGCGGAAAAATAAAATGATAATAAGATACTTTTATTATCATTTTATTTTTCTGTTTTTGCTGCCTTTCAGCAGTGGGGCGACACTACTCTGCCATAGCAGAGGGCCATCCCTACTTTTTAGTGGTGAAGTTTAAATGTGGATTTAAATTTATCTCTCACTCGGGACCGTGCTTTAAATGTATATGTATTTGTTTATCACCTGTTCTGTGAGATTAGTTGCGATACAGCACGGGTGCTGCTACTTGAAGGCCCTAGCAGACTCTCCCTGTGCTGCTACGTGAAGGCCCTAGCAGACTCTCCCTGTGCTGCTACGTGAAGGCCCTAGCAGACTCTCCCTGTGCTTTATTCAAACAGAGTATGCTTCATTCATTTATTCCCTTCTTCATTGGTACCTTCCACAGTAAGCTCACCTGTTAAACGTTTCTGGTACTACATGCATACTTTTAACCTCACCAATAAATGCACAATGAGTATTTTTTCAACTTCTTACAAGCTTACCTACCTGGGTGTTATATGGAACTGATGGTTCTGCAACTAGGAGAACCACCTGCGCAAATATTTTCACAGACGCTGTTGTTCCAGTAGGCGTTTAAGTTCACATGTATTTTGTGTATGGATACAGAGATTTTCTTGAGCTTGGAATCATCGAACATTTTTTGTAGGTTCTTGTGGCTACTGTTGGTAGTGGCTCGAAGCATACGTTGCCTATCATGAATTGTCTCTGATATTCATGAGTCGCAGAACATCTTGCACACTTGTGGGGTCCTGGATCTCAATTCATTTTGACATTTAAATGAAAAACAAACCAAGCTTAAAGGGCTCAACATTTACTACTTTTTTTATATAAAGCAGATTGAATCAGATAAGTCCTAGTGAAGGTCATTTAATTGAAAAAATCACTGTAGAAAATAATTGTAAACTGGAAAAAACAAACCGGGAAATGAGTAACATTTGCTGTTACTAGAGTGTAAATTGACACTGATACTTTGAGAATTCCAGAGGCTGTACTGTCATCATATGTTGCAGAGTTCGTTAGGTAGTATTTTATTCTGTTCACTGATGGACTATGTCAGCACACAGCAGCCTTTTTCAGATGTTATGACCTTTTTTCTGTAGATCAGTGTCTTTTTCTCCTTTGTGTGCCAAGAGGCCACATGTACAATAGGTTTCAGTGGTCGCAAACGGAGAATCAGGCCATTTACAACCGCAAAATAGTCTTTTGACATGTACTAACCCTATTTTGCGATTCGGTGACCTATTACCAAAGGTCAAAATAGATTTGCGAGTCTGTATTAGTAAGGTGCGTGTTAAGAGCGTCCCTTCCTAATAGCGAGTCTCAGGGGTAGGTGTGAATATTTTGAGACAGCAATGCGGTCACAAAACATTCACATTTTACTGACTCAAGTGTTTGGGGGCACAAACAGTTTTTAAGAGCAGGTAGTGGTCCCACAGACCTCGGCCTACTCTTAAAAAAATGTAAAGAAAAATGTTCATGTTTGTTGTTGCAAATCCCTTTTTCTTTTTTTAAGGAAAATGGTCTGCATTAAAACAAAATTGCTTTATTTAAAAAGCAGTCACAGATGTGGTGGTCTATTAACCCCAGGAGGCCACCATACCTTTCATTACAGGCCGTTCCCAATGGGTCATAAAGTGCAACCTGCCTCATGATTAGTGATGAGGCAGGTCTATTTGCGACACACTGGGAATTGCTAAACGTGTCTGAGACACATTGGTACATTGCAGTTTGCAACTTCCTAATTGCGAGTCACAAAAAGTTCCAATTAGGAAGCTGCAAACCAATTTCTTCATACATGTGGCCCAAGGTGTTTCTCTTCTCTTACTGCTTTCCAAAACCACGTGAGAACTCTTCAATGTAACTTCTTCTTGAGGAAGTAGTGTTAAAATGATGAGCGTATTATTTAAGTCACCTGTCTTCCAGAGTGTTGCACTAGTAAGAATTGCCTGTTCTTCAGAGTTGGATCTTTTATAGATTCATATGTAATATTCTACAGCAACAAGCTGGGGTTCCTCAGAAAACATGGGAGGTTTTATTTCATCAATCCAAGTGGTGCGAAGGGGTCTCTCTTCTAGAATTGGTGGTTTCCTGTTGCTCTTACTTCCCTGCCCTGCGGTGATCCCTCCCTTAAGTACGAGCCTTACTGTGAATGCTAGTGCATGTCAATCCTTCAGGGGCTCTGCTCTTTGTCTACTTTACCTTAACTAGGGTGTTTCTTTTGGCACGATGTTTGTATCTTAGGATCCTCCTGCACTTCCTGTACAAGGAGAACATTCTTAGAAATTTGTAACGGTTGCAGGAAACTTTAAGTCTTGTGCCCAGAGGGTCACAGGAAGATCTAGGAGAATGACACACTCGTGGCTATATCCAGGTGGCGATGTTGCAGAACCTACTCAATTTCCAGTTGCACACCTAACAGTATTTATTAGTGTCACGATAATAATGAAGCAGAGTCTGTCACATGAATTGATATACATTCTCTAGTTGTGTAGAATATGTTAAACTATCTTCAAGAGTGTCTCCGTCAGGAGATTGAGTAAACCCACTCTAGTTCCCTGTCCGGGAGAGAGCACTTGCTCTTTTTGCTCTACACTGGGTTGGCCCACAGAATTAGTATTACAACCCTGTACAGATACGAAGCAAATTAAGACATTGTTTATATTTATGTTGTTTAAGGTTTTTTACATCTGCTTGATGCTTTTAGTAACTTGGGGGCTCAATAAAGTAGAAAAATACAATGGCATTATTGAAGTGAGAGGTTAGCACCCAATGAGGAGGTGTGGAAAAATGTGTCCTAAATTTTTTATTAGAACCCTTGTACCACGTCAAGTGAATGCAAGTGTGAAGAGTTCATTTTTCAGGAGTTTTCTGAACATTGTATGGTTCAGTCCAGCTCTGTGTTCAGGGCATTCTGTAGCCTCAATTCTTGCACACCCAGAAAACTTCCACCGTGATTCACACTCTGAAGGTTCTTTGGTTGATCCCAAGGGCAGACATTGAGCAAACGCCTGCAAGAGAAATGTTGTGCTGTCAGTCCCACCCTCACTATACTTGTGGAAGATGTAGAACCTTAAATTTAATCCTAGCATTTACAAGGAGTTTGAAGAGAGGTTTCAATGCTGTTTTGATATAAGCCTGTTTGTTGAGGTTGTTGCATTCCAATGTCCTGCTTTTTTAGACTTTATTTATTTTTTGGTGAGTTGTTTCAAAGAGATTTTCAAGTTTCTTACTTTTTATCAGGCAGAAAGAGGCATTCAGAGATTAGTAAGCCTCAGGGTTGCTGAACAGCAGTATCTTTCTTGTAGCTCCGTTCATGCACAGGACACTCCCCTTCATCCTACAGAAAATGTGGGCCTAGCACATGGTAATGTTGGATGAGTTACCTGACCCCTTTTCCTGGTGGAAGTGGAGTTTAGTATTTTCAGCATACCCTTGGACTTAGATCTCAGTCTTCAATTGGAGGTGCACTGAGCGGCATACCTGCATGTTGGAAAGAACACACAATGGACTACTTTTGAGGAATACCATGTGTCACTGGACTTGAAGAAGATTTCATTATTATGATTCTGACGTTTTGGCTGTACTCGTGAGATCGCATTGAATGGAAGATTGGAGAAGCACTGGAATTGCCCAGTAGTTTTGGATCAGCCATGTTTTTTGGGGGGTGTTGGGAGGGGGCAGTGATCATTGCTTGTTTCTGAAAATTGGAAACACTCGCTGAAAGGGCAGAATGTGTATCTCTAGAGTTGGATACATTTTTTGGTTACGGATTACACCCACTGGGAACCAGGTTTTGACCAGGCATACATTTGAATTACTTGCATGAGTACTTTAAAAGCAGAAGTTTGTGCAATTTAGTTGACACAAAACTGCCAACTGTTGCCAGTTAATGTCTTTATGCCTTATCACAGGGTGCAATAAGCAAATCAATTTCCTCAAGCTCAAGGAATGAGATGGTCATGAAGGTGATGGACTTTAAGGCAGAAGATCCCCTGTTGTTATGGGCCGACCAAACTTTGCGTAGATTCTCTTCAGGCTCTTGTAAGCCTTTGCCACTCCGGCTGTTGTCAGGGAGTGACATGACAAGTCCTGTTCCTTCGACAGCATGAGCCACTAAGCTCTCATGTCAGAAACTAGGGCCTTTGTTGATGCTGGTGCCTTTGATATCTTCAGCATCAAGTTCAATATTGGCCGCAGTGACTTCTTGCCTCACGTTGCTCCTTCAACATTGAAGACTAAAAATGTTCTTCTGAAGTAAAAAAATAAATAAATAAAAGAAGAAAAACGTAGAAAAGACCCGGAGTCCAAAGAGAGCTAGAAGTAAAAATGGAGGAAGGAGAAATGGCACTTACTGTAAAGTGAAGCAACTAACAACATTGCAAGATATTGATCCCAAGAGGAGAGGCCATGCTTTCCTGAGCAACTGACTATGTCAGAAGATCATATTAGCTTGTTGAAATAAATAAATCCTGAGGGAGTATGAGGAAATAATTCCTGGCAATCAAAAATTCCAGCAGGGACGAAGCTAGTAGATAGCTGAGACTGACCACTTTAGAGAGGATTTGTTCTTTTAGGACAAATATAGATAATACCTAGCCACTATCAGACTATGACTTGGGTGAGGAATGCTACTGCGAGGACCTGTACTTGCACAGTGCACACTGACACCAGTTCAAAAGGACGCTCCAATCCATCCCATCCCAAGGTCTCGTCACCATCCAAAGACAGTATGTTATGGGGTTCTGAGGGTCAGAGTAAGATCTGAGTTAGGCCTGACCAGGCCTTCAGAGGAAGAAGTTCGAGACATCCTCTTTGATGGAGCATGAATTGGAGAAAATATTGACCCCCACATTTGCTGGACCACATTTGGAAAGTGTCAATTACCTAAACTCCGTGCTGACAATCCCCATGGCCAAAATAACAAATTTAGGGCCCAGGACATGTCCTTCACATGTTTATGTGCCATCACTAAGCATACATACAATGTTTGTTTCTGGCATATGTGGCTGAAGTGTCCCAGTTTTCAGTGAGAGTTGTAGGCCAGGGTGCTAGACTTCCTTTAGCTAGGAGATTGATGAGGTTCTCCAGTTAGTCAAGGCTGACACTGACTAGGCAAAGGCTATGAAGGCCCTGTCAATGGAGTGCACATCTCCCTTATGGGACAGGGTAGTTGTTTCTCGCAGCTACAGCTTTTCCCTACACAGTTCCAACAATGGTCCTTTGCATGGTACCCAGCAGGGGCTCGTCAACACTCCCTCTTCCTCTCCAAGCATTCCTCGCGGCCTGGGACGTTCCACTGTCGTTTGCCCAAGCACCAGGAGGAGCATAAAATTCAACACACTGGGACTGTGCAGGATGCACCCGGGCATGTGCCCGGGCCAACAGCAGGCCCATTCTGCGCCCGTCAGCAGCCAGATGAGGCTGGGCTGGGCCAGTCCTTTTGGCCTTTTTATACTCAGTGGAAACTGGTTTGAGCCTGGGTGTCCAAGGAACTTGTTATTCAATTATAGTGAGCTGCAGGCCCACCATTAGGGCATTGTGCACTTACTGTTGTATTTTGGGGCTGTTGGTCCAGAGAGGTCCTTTAATATCATCAATTATGGGCAGGTTTAATAGTGCATCTCCCACTAATCCTACATTGGACAAATGGCTGTGGGTGTACCTACCAAGGAGATTGAACTGGCCGAGAGAAGACTCACTACCTGTATCGCATACTGGCGACTTAGTCTTAACCCCAACCCCGGCATTAGCCCCAGGCCTGTTGCAGGTCTCAGACCACCCCGGTGGGAAATACTGGCCTGCTTTCTCCATCGATAGCTCGAACGGTGCCAGTGACTGTGGGCGGGGATTCTCCGAAAGATAGAGACAACCCTGTTAGGATCCCGTCACACGTTATTGAAGGGGATTAGATGCCCAAAACAAAAGACAAAGATAATTCCTGTAAAAAGGAAAGGACCAGAGATTATTACTAGAGCTAAAAAGCAGAAGGTCACCACCCTTAAGAATAGCCTGAGCCCCAGCTTGGATAAGCTGTTGTGCGCTTGTCAGTAGGTGGAGGGGGATGGTAATTATACAGGAGAACCTTATTTTAGATATGGGCAAGCTGATAACTGATGCTCTGGCTCGATATCAGCCCGTTTAGGAAAAATTGAGAAACTCCTGAACCAACTGATGAATACTTCAAATAATCATGTGGGAGTAGAGCAAACATAGAGAAATGGTCGGGTCTCTATTAACCCCTAAGTTAATACATGGGAGGGGGCGCCAAGGGACCCCGAATCCCCCACCATCTGCTGTGACAGCCTCCATTGTCCACCCAGCCAACTCTTGATTACCTACAACTGATCCTAATGACAGGGCAGGGCTCTGCCCCATCCCGTAGAGCTCTCCCTTACATTGTTTAACAGGTATGAATTGGTTTAAGTCTAATCCAAACGATTCTCACCCCATCCCAAGGGGAAATAGAGTCCTTCCCCAGTTGCATTTGTCTCACAAAAGTACCCCTTGTACCCTTTTTTGTCCTCATTCAGCTCAGCCTCCAAGCCAACTCCATTACTTAACCTTTCGCACCCTCTCATAAACAGAGATGGCTTATGCCAGGGGCTCCGTTCATTTCTCGCACAGCCTTCCCATAGTAGAGAAACCACCAACCAGGAGGAGAGCGGGGAAAAAGGTGTATAATCATTGGACTTCTAGGCTTCCTTACCCTTACCTCAAGATCCTACTCCGATATCCTATATGACTCAACTCTTTGATTGCCTCTATACTCTACCAAGGGGGCCCAAAGACTCTTGTTTTTCTTCCTAGAACCTCCCACCACCAAATCCATTTTTGAGATATGAAAGAGAGCATTGAGCCAAATCAGATGTGTTGGTGGGGATCCAGATATCTATCTCCTGCAAATGTCTCTTCTAGCTAATAAAATAGCATAGAACAGCAGGTTTTTCCTGCCCCAATTTCCCCCTCTACACCTTAATTCCAATTCTTGCGTTGCCCAAATATAATCAAGGGGAGGGTTACTGTAATTTCTCGCCCTAATATTCCCGAGAGAGTCATACATACTTCTTTCCAAAAATGTGGATTCCTGAACACTCCAAAAACATATGAACATCTTTTGCACCCTCCAGCCACATGTGGGGCATTCTACTAATGCTCCTTTTTTATTTTGGTAAGCTTAGCAGGCGAGATACAGGCCCTTTGTATGGAGAAGAGATTATTTTGTTTCAGTGAAGCAGGTTTTACTACTTCAAACAAGGTACATGATGATGTTTCCCACCATCTTTGCATCTGCTCCCCAGACGTGAGATCTCCCCAAAGAGCTGTTGGCAAATTAAAGTCTCCATCTAGTCCTTCCAAGATTCTCCAATACCAGGTTGCTGTCTTTGAAGAAGATGAAAACACAGACAAGCTATTTTCCAAGATGTTTGCTGAACCCAAGTTCTCCCTAATACCTTGCGACCATCCTTTTTATCTACAGATACTTCAGCCTGGACAGGGACCCCCCCAGTTTTCTCTATCAGCACTTCCCATGGGAGCAAAACTCCTTCGCTAAAGAGGTCCCTCCGACTTCTATACCAGCCTTTCTGATTGGCAAGGTGAGTGCATCCTTAAGGCATTCTGGTGTGCCTGGGGAATCCCAGATGGGGGCATTTTGACTATAGTAATTTACTTTAGCTGTTAATCTTAGATGATACCAATTCTTAGCAGGATCTGGCAGTATCTTAAATTTAACCTTTTTGAAAAATTTCAGATCACTGAATTTGGGTAAGAGGTGCCTTCTTGCCCCTCTAACAGTCGTTACCATGGCCTTAAACATAACACCAGTTGCTGTAGAGTTCGGAGATGTAAATAACATCCTTGAATTTTTAAATTGGAATGCCCAAGCGTAGTATCTTAAATCTGGCAAAGCCAGGCCTCCCTTCTTCTGCGCAGCTTTTTCCAAGAAGTCCTTGGGCCTCTCGATCCCCATATGAAAGAATTTATGGCCTGTTGAATTTTATCCAGGTACCCTTTATGCATTGTCATGGGAAGGTGTGCCCATCTTTGCATTATCTTATTGCATTCCCCCAGCAGTTTTTTTGATTCGTCTCTTCCAAGTGCTCAATGTCATGTATAATTGTTATACCTAAATATTTCATTTCCTTCTTTCCTTGGGGCGGGTCTTTCTGCAGATTCCAAGACATTATCCCTGTCTTCTCGGCATTTACCCGATACTCTGCCAAATTCTCTGCCATGTGTAATCATACAGGAAGAGCTGCCGATAGATTGTCTGTATATACTAAGAGGTCATCTGCATATAAGGCTACCTTTTTCACCCAATCCTTACAACTGAAGGGGGAAATTATGCAGTTTTGTCTAATTTTCCTGGCCAGCGGTTCTATATACAAATTAAACCATATAGGAGACAGGGGACAACCTTGCCTGGTAGCTCTTGTGATCCTGAAGGATTCTGTAAGATTCCCATTCACTAATACTCTTGCCAGGGGGGCCGTATAGATCTGTCCAATGGCCCTGCAAAGTTTTCCCCCCAAATTACAACGTCCCAAAATTGATTTTAAATAATTCCAATTAACCTGGTCAAAAGCCTTCATTACATCCACAGAAATAACGGCCGTGGGGGCTTCAAAAGTAGTAGCCAAATCTATAGCCTCAATCAAATTAAAGGTCAATTCATGTAAAAATCTTCCTTCAGAGAATCCTTTCTGATCCGAATATATCAGGCTATTTACTACACCAGTTAATATGTCCGCTAATATTTTAGCAAATAGTTTGTAGTCACTATTCAGCAATGATATTGGTCTATATGATCCACATTTTGACGGATATTTTTCTGGTTTTAAAATTAATGTAATGGCTGCCTCGTTCTATGAGGTTGTTATAGGAGCTCCGCTCTCGAACATTTCTCTAAACAGGTCCGACAAGACTGGTATAATTGATTCCCCCAACACCTTATACAGTTCAGCCTGAATACCATCTGGACTGGAGGCTTTCCCTCCTTTACTTCCATTTAAAATACTTTGTATATCTTCGGGGGTGATTGGTCTATTTAGGAGTAACTGCTCCCCCTGAGTGATACTCAGGAGTATGTCATGCCCTAACCAGCCACCTATCTCTTCCTCCCCCACCTCTAGCTCTTCTATATAAATTTGGGTGAGGAAATTTTGAAAAGCTAGCTCTATACCCTTACTATTCATTACTACTCCCCCAAGCTGATCTAGTTCAATTTCTTTAATATAATTCTGTACTCGGACCAATTTACTCTAACAGCTTCCCTGCATTCTTGCTGTATTCGAAGTGAGCCAATTTACTTGCTTCCCACCTTTTTGTAATTCTGGCTTGTAACACGTCTTCAATCAGCTGCCTCAGATTATTTAAGATGTTCATTAAGACCTCAGTTTTGCCATACTTCATGTTCCTTACCAACTGGTGCTTATACCTTAACATTTCCTGTTCCAAGTAGCTTACTTCATTATGAAATTGTTTATTTTTGTAACTAGTTACACTCATAATTCTCCCTCTTATAACTGCTTTAAATGTATCCCAAACTACAGATATGGGGGCTGACCCCACGTTATCTTTAAATAAATCCTCTGTCTCCTTACGTAATTGAGATACAACCTCGTCTAACAATAATGAGCGGTCATGTGTTCATCTCTTACTTCTCTCCTAAACGATAGTGATTTCTAACAGAACAGCTGTATGATCTGATAAATGAGCCGGTAGATATGTTACGTTAACCACAAAGTCTCCTAGCCTTATATCTACTAAAAAGTAATCTATACGGGAAGCATGCCTATACTTTTTGTTGAAGAATGAAAAATCCTGTTTACACCAACTCTGCCTCCATAAATCGTACAGGCCAAGTTCCTTCATCACCCCCCTCAAATATCGCTGGGATTTCAGTGTTCCTACAGAGCTACATTTATCTGACCTATCTAACTTGTTATTTAAAACTACATTGAAATCCCCCGCCATTACAATTGGGTCAGGGACATCTGAAAGCTGGGTAAACATCCCTCTAAGTGGTTCAATATCGTCCCTATTCGGACCATAAAACCCTACCAATGTAATCTTTCTACCATTAACCTATGCCTTAACTATAACCCAACGTCCTGCTGAATCTGATCTTGTATCTAAGACTACTACATTGACCTGGTGCTTAAACAGTATAGCCACTCCTTAAGTATAGAAATTGTGCTCAGTACAGATACAGTGTTGGACCCACCTTTGTGTTTTAAATAGCCTTACGCACTCAGTTCTAGTTAAATGTGTTTCTTGCAAAATCAGTATTTGTGCTGGTGAGCCCCTTAAATATTGTAAAACCCTATCCCTTCTACCCCTAGTTCTCCGGCCATTAACATTCCATGAAAGAATTTGAATAGCTGTACCTCTGGACCCCTGGCCGCCGCCAATGTTGTCTATCACTACGGTGCAGTGTAAAACCTAGCTGAGGTGAACAAGACTTTTCTTCTATTTTCTCCATATGCTCCCCACCCAGTGACCCCTTTCCTCCCTCCCCCTCCTGCCATCCCATGGAGAACCCCCTCCCCCCAATTAGAGGACTGGTGTTAGCTCAATTTTAGAGCGCCCCAAGGTTCCTGGGAGAAAACCAACCATTCACTATCTAAATCTTTACTGGTGCTCTGCATTTCCACTCTTGAATACTGCCAACAACTTGTCTGCTCCAGTAACGTCCCTTATATTATACATCTTTTTGTTATGCAAAACTCATAGAAAGGCAGGGAATTTTAACTGTGCTGATGCGCCTAGCCTCTTGGATTCTTCGAAACGTCTCCCCATCTCCCACTGCTTATTTATAGTAGACTTAGATAAGTCTAACCTGATCTTAAATGAAAAATCACCTCCTCTTAATGTTTTTAGTTTTGGTGCTTTGGACACATTTATTTATTTTAGCCCATATGTTTGGAAGTTTATCAAGATTCTTCGGGGTTTAATGCTGTTAGGCTTCCGCCTAAAAGGATCTCTATGGATCCTCTGAATATCTTTCTCAATCTCTTCCTCATTTTCCTCCAACATAGCTGCAGCTTTGATAAGAGAAACTACAAATGACTTCAGGTTTTCACCTTCCACTCCTTCCGGTACATTCAACATTCTCAGGTTATTTCGTCTTGAGCTATTTTTCAACTTTTCTAATTTATTTTGTAGCTCCTGCTCATTTTCTTTCAAAACTTGAATCTCTTCCTTGTGTAACCTCAATTCTTTTTATTCCAACTGTGTCTTCAAGAGCTTGAGTTCTTGCAGTCAGGAGTTCAAACTTGTTTTCCAATACCTCACAGGCCGCCCTTATCTCTCCCTGGTTTATCTCAGAGATTGCAAAACCCTTTTTTTCTGTCTTCGGAGATAGCGAGAATCATTGCCTCCACTGGAGAGCCTAAAGTAGAACTGGAGATGGTAAGAGTCGTAGCCCCACTGTAGTCTGGTCATGGGATCCTGTGGACTGTGGGGTGGATTCAAGTAGAGGAGCAACCTCCTTGCTATTCCATTGCAAGAGAGGTGCATCCCCATCACTCATATTCGAACCTCCAATGCAACTTATATTAACTAGAGGTGGCTGGAGTTCATCTCTCTCTACCGCCACACTGTCTCTATTGTTATCCCCAGCCTCCACCTCATCTACCATGACTCGCAGACTAAGGTCTCCCATTGCCTGTTTGTCCTGATTAACCTCTGCCCAGCTGGGGGAGGGCGCTGTAATCCTAGGTTTAATACTGAAATAGGACCTCAGGGAAGGTGTGACTTTATTTTTAACTTTAAGTTTCATTGTTGCACTTCTTTTCTGTTTTTTATTCCCCTTACACAGTACGGGCTCACCATTGGCTTCTCCAAATTCAGAGCCTCTTTTCAGCCTCCAGCTGGTCTTCTCTCGCCCATGACCAAGCCTTTCCAAAGATCTAGGGGGTGAGCCTCTACCCCGCACCCCACTATGTTTTACCGTTTTGCCAGCCTCCACCTCCTTCCTCAAATCCTCTCTGGCTGTTTTTCTTAGCGTGCCGGCAGGCGCGCTTGTACTGCCGCTGCCACTGTTCCCCCAGAGAGGAACACGCAGTGCCACTCGGCTCGTATGTCGAAGCTCCAGAGTGGCGCGGCTCCAACAAGCCACTCCAACTGCTGCTCCAGCCGTTGCAATTACCCGATCCAAACCGCCCAAAGCAGTCTCGCACGACTGCAGGACACTTGCCGACCACCCGCACATTGGGCGTTCGACTTTCACCTCACAACGTCACCGCCGCTGCCCAGGAACCCGGGTAAGCCCTCTAGCGTGCTGCTTCCTCACTGCAGCCCGCCATGTTCTCCCGAAACCCACTCACCACGCTGGTATACCCCTTATAGCTTGATACTAGTTGGTGTTCCACCTCCGTCAACCGATTCCCTAGAGGATACTAAAAGTCTGATCAACAAAGTTGCAAATTGGTGTAAGGAGAAAGCTAATTGCCACCAGTCAGTGATTGATAACCTTATGGTGCGCAGTCAGCTGTGTTGGCTCTACGATAAAGCAAATTGAGGGGGATTGTGTTTTGTTATATATTACTTTGCCTTAAAAACAGCTGCAATTATTGAGGATCTGGAGAAGGCATTGGCAGTATTTTAGAATGGTCAGGAGAAAGCTTTCGTCCCAATAATTTGGGGAGGCGATTTTAATATCACAAAATGCCGGTTTAGCAGGGAACGCGTTTCCGGTTTCTATGATTCACAAGGGAGGTAAATGGACATTAAAGATAGGAGGGATGATTTTACTTCTTGTCTGTCCTTAGAAAGGCCATCTGATGTTGTTCTTTGGCGTTTTGGTAATATTAGCAGGGATGAGGCAAGTCAATTAACCTTGAGAATGCAGATAAGAGAAGGTACTACAAAATTCTGGTTTAACCAGGAGTGCACGGCGACGCTTAAGGACCTAAAAATGGCCACCGCCTCTATGCCCTGTAATATAGAGGCCTTAAAGAACACCAGAAAGTCATATTAAAAAGGAAAAATGAGCTGAGGATAAAGGCCTGGGAAGATCTAGATAGAGCTGCGAAGTTAAACAATAGTAAACTCTTCTGGGAGACAGTTAATCGACCACTGTTTACTTATCGGCCGGCATTGTGTGCCATATTAGTAGCCAGGATTGGTTTGACCATTATTCTATTATCTTTAAGAGTGGGGGAGCGTCATTAACTCAGAGGAAAGCCTCAGTTTCCTCATTTATTACAGTTAGCTACAAATGGCTTGCTCATCTTATTAACTATGTTGCAGTTGTCAATGTGATTTGGAATACAGCCAGCGGCAAAGCCCCAGGTCCAGATGGGGTCCCAATTGATTTACATAAACATAATATTGACCTCTGGGCCCCACTACTGACTAATGTCCTTACGGTAGTTGTTAAAGATAACCTGAAGGACTCCTGGAAAGAAGCTATCATAGTCCCCATCTTTAGAAAAGGTGATCGGAGTTCGCCTACGTGCTATTGTCCTATCTCCTTATTAGACTCCACCTCGAAGATCTTTGGGGAGGCCGGTCATCTTTGATAAATTAGAAATTTGGGCTGAATCCTCTGTTTTCTTTTCGCTGTTACAATACAGCTTTAGATCAAAATTGGGGACAGTTTGGGGGGAAGTATGTGAAAGCCAGGAGATGTGCACTCCAGATGGCATTTATGGACATCTCCTGCGCTTTTAACCTAGTGAATAGGGTCACGCTATGGATCTTAATGGATCCATCGTTCTCTCGTGGATTTAGTGCAACGCCTACATACTGGCACAACTACTAAGGTGCGTTATACTCTTTATGGTGATTGTACGGAATCAAATGGGGTACCCAGATAAGTGAGAGAGGGCTGTATTTTTGCTCCTTTTTTATTTTCATTATATATTAACTCTTTAGTTCCCTTTTTAGAATTATAGAGTCCAGATATCCCCCAAGTCGGTATACAGGCCGTTCCAGTTCTTTTTGCAGATGATGCTGTTCTTTTGCCGTTAAACACCAATGGCCTCAAAAAATGGGTTTTATGACTTTGTCTAAATTAAAACTTAAGGTCAATTTTCAGAAATCGTTCATTATGACCTCTGGCCCGAAAGTAACCAAAACTAAGGTCTTCTCCATTGGAGGGACCAATTTTATGAAAATCCCCTCCTTTTGTTACCTGAGTATTCTGTTTGATGCTCGTGGGTCTTGTGAGAGGCAGATTGCCCAACGAGCACTCAAAATGGGGGCAGCCTCTGATGTCCTATTTAGATTTGCTAGTTGCCTTGGCTGCAAGCCTATTAGGGAACTAGTCCAGGTGTACTGGAGTAAATGCTCCTCGCTTGGGGTGTGGGATTGTTTATCACCGGGCCGAGTGCAAGCAGTCGAGAATACATTTCTTTGTCGACTGCTAGCACTACCACAAACTACTGCAAGTTTTATTTTTCATATAGAATCGGGTATGATGAGGATTTTGTGGCTATGCCCACTTTGTTGCTATGGATAAAAATATGGGACACCTCAAAGGCTAATTTTTCGAGTTTAGTATTAGCAGAGTGCCTAAAGCTGGATAACTGGCATTTCTAATCCCCAGCACACGTTTTATGTGACAAGGCTGAGGCTTAACTTAATTCATTATTTGGTTGCCTTCCCAGTGGCTGGTTCAAGAGAAACTATGTGCAGCCGATGCCCCTGTGATGGTGTTTCAACTCAATCCATGATGCAATATATGCTCTTTTGTAAATTGTATTCCGAGTTTCAAGGTCGTTTTCTTCGGCCCATTTGAACACATATGCACTTTACGTCACATATAAATGGCCTGAGGTTTTTACAATCTGCTGCTACACCCGAAGTCTGCTATGGTGTTGTGAATTTTATTATGCCCAACTTAAAATCACATAAGCTATATGGCTCTGGGGTCTGAATGTTCAGCTTGTTTCCAATATTACATGTTTAAGGCAAATGTTTTAAATATTTAATATTGTGTTTCAACTCCTCGTTTTTATACGATAGTGATGATGATTCCTTAGCGTTTTGTAAGTTCTTTGGGCTGTACTGTTTACGTACTTTTAGGTGGGAAGCCATTTGGAAGCCTGTTTGTTTTAGGAAATATTCAGATAGTTTATTTTATTGACTATTATGTATAATTTTGTTTTTAATGTTTTATGTTTTTAGTATCCATATCTTAAATATTTATGAACATGTTGACATTTCTTTTTGCACTTTTATGGCCCAAGTGGGGCTGAATAAAGTTATTTGAATGACTGACTGGTCCTTTGTTATCCTGCCCTATGTCTGGTAATTCTGGAGATGCAAACAAGAGCTTTAGTTCATCCCAGCTAGAAGTGAGGGATTACACACTTAGAAGCAAGCCATGATGAATCTGAGGATAACAAGATGGCTCTGCTTAGCCACACAGGATAATTCGTTTTACATGATCTCGATGTGCGGTGCAGTCATTTCAGACAAGCGGGTGATGAATAATTTGGCATCTGCCCACAGATAGGAAGACACAGAGAAGCCAATCCCTCTGTACCCACGGTGCCCTGAGGAATTGGGGGAATATATTTATCGGCTGGAAAAAGAGCAGTTAGCACCTCTCAGTAAATGTTAGAACCCTATCACCACACAAAAGAAACCGAAGAAACATTTTCAAGCACTTCCAGGTGCAGAAGAAAGAGTCTGCCATATGCCACTTAGGGCCACCTATCAACTTCCAGATATCTCTCTTAAAATCATCTCAGTAGATCACCTTCTGTGTATTGAAAGCCATATGCTGTAGGATACAACAAGCAGAAACATGGTGTGAAGATTCCATTTTATAATTTCCGATCCATTAATTACTGCCCATAACTTGATGCATCAATAATGGAGCAATTAATCAAGTGATCCTATTTTTTTTACATAAAATTGACAAATATATCACACTAAAAATAAACATTTTTTTCACTGAAAAAAATCAAAGGTTAAAGTGAAGTTATACATGCAGAAGGTAGTAAGATTTTTACTTTAGTTAAAAAAAACTTTAGAAATTGACAGAAAAGCACAACTATTTAAAACCAGAGAAAGTCGCCAGTTATATGTAATTGACATAAGTATAATTTGCATAACCGTGGATTACAGATGTCATCAGTGATGTAAGATGTGAGGTCATAAGCAGTGCAAGTATACTCGCGTTTAACTGGCAAATTTTGCTGGCTTTATAGTTTTAAACAGCAGTGATTTTTAAATTAATTTGTACATTTTTTATGTAAGTTAAAATCTTACTACCTTCTTCATGTAGAACTCCACTTTAAACTTTGTATTTTTTTCAGAGAATTTCTATGTGTTTTTTAATGTAAAGTAGTATCTTATTACAATTAGTGTTGCAGCCTCTCCAGCCATGCAGGGTAGATGGTTGGTGCGTCGTCATGCACAGATTTCGTCTGTGGGCGACAGGGGATTGAGGCCCACACCCCATATTTAAAAAAATTTTGTGGTCTGGAAGTCCCTGAGAACCACACGGCGACAGTGCTGGCTCCAGCTGGAGTTTCACAAAACCACAGCGATTGAGAAGAATTTTTGGTGGGATTTTCAGCCCAGGGGGGTCCAAGAGATAAAGCCTAGGGGGTCAAGGTATCCCTGTCCTGGCCCCTTGTGTGTCTTTTTTGAGGACTTGGGATTCAAATCCTAAAATGGCGGTCCCAACATTTTTCTTCATGTTGCGGCCACCAATTACATTAGGCGGTCCCACAGGTGTCCAATGGGACCTACCAATCAGATTGCATGTTTTGACATTTTTCCTCGCTGGAGCTCTGCAGCAAAAATGTCTATACATTTTAAACCTTCATTTCTCTAAAACAGCTGAACAGACGTACTCCAAATTACAAAAAGCACACTGGATAGATAAATAAGTAGCCAAATCTGGTGTAATTCTGATCAGCTGTTTTTTTTTTTTATTGTCTACATTTTCCTATGTGGGGGAAAAGCGTTTTGCAACCCCCATTTTTTCTCGTTCAATGAATCACCCTGAAACTTTCCAGGAAGGAGCTGAGGTGGATAAACTTTTTTTATGGAAGGTTTTGTGAGAATTTATCAAATGGTGCCAAGGTTATTAGCAAAACAAAAAATGCTCCTCTATGGAAACTCTCACCTATAACTACACAGTGGTCACTGTGTAATATATATAATATATATAGTGGGGTTGAAGATGAGCCTTGCTCTAGCGTCAGAACAATTTCTCTTGGAGCAAGTTTCTAATGACTCAGAGTCTGTGTGATGTAGTGATATTTTTATTTGGGGTCCCATGAGCCTGAGGCGAAGAGGTTGTTTTGCAATCCAATACAAGTGCAGCCCAAGTTTGGGGGTCTCTGATGGGGCTTCTGCTTGGGCATCTTTTTTTTAGGTTGGTCACCAGCCTTTTAGGTGTCTGGGATTTGTGGTTCTTGTTCGGGCCCCTCTTGTTGATGGAATTTGTTTGAGCCTTAGAGTGTATAGGTTAATCAGCTTTAGTGTGACGCACCCCACTGCCCGTACCTCTGCCGTTGGAGCTTTTTCTGTGCACTGGTGAATCTTTTCTTTGACGGGATAGTCTTGCAGTACTGAGGTGCCATGCTCGCTAAGCTCTGATTTGAGTGACTGTGCGTCCGTAAATGAGTTGTTGCTCTTAAGCTCTTGAATTTTAATTGATGACTGGGTTTGGACAGTCTCTGTCTTTTTTTTGTACCGGATGCATGCTCTCCCTGCTTTTTCCAATCATCTTGCCTTAGGGTGCCCACTTTGCTGCCTTCCTAGGGGACAAATCTTGTTGCATGACATCTCAATTTGAACTATACAGGAGCACCTTCCCAATTTTCTTAGTTCCCGGGACCTGTGGATTCTGTGCAGCATTCTTAATTTAATTGTATTGGGGAATAACTGCTGGTAAAGTGAAGTTGTTTTTTCTTTCCACTGGGCTTTGGGCTTGGCTTTCTCGTTTGTTGTTTTGAATTTGAGGATGCCTTTTGGTGTTTTGGTGTTGCCTCTGGCACTTTGTGACTGTTGTTGGTCTTTCCTGGGGCTTTAAAAAGTTCACGCACAACTCGCCCTCCTCACTGGTACACTGATTATGAGGCGTGTGGCTCTAGTGTACACTGTTGTGACTGGCTGTTGAGTTGGATGAATGCTTGGGTGGAGCTGAAAGAGTGGGGGTGGAAGACTGTTATGAAGAGGATAGCGGGAAGTTCCCAGGGGCAAAAGCTGCACTTGACCACTAAGCCGGCCGCTTCCGTTTACACCAGGATCTAATCCTACGCACTGTGATTCCCAGCGCGCTGGGGCTTCGCCTTCTAGGCTTCAGGACCAGAGCACAAGCACTACCTCCTTACCTTCAGCTCCTTGCACACCACAGTTATTGCCCCTAGCCAATTATGGAGTTTTCTCCTGGCTTCCTTCCAGCGTCTGTTTCCCCCAACTGGCTGAATTCTGGGTGTCTGCATGCTGGTGTTTGGCTGAAAGCTGATTGGGTGCTGGAGGGCTGCGTCTACAGGGCGGCTTTGCTGTGGAGGCCACTGTTGTCCAGCCCTTGCTGTGTGCTCCTCAAGCCCCCCGCTGACTCCCCTCCCTCAGACATGTTACTAATAAGCATTCCTTTTTACTCAGTTCTACTTCAGTGGCCAATCTACTGGGGAGTGACATCCTTTGTAAACTGAATTGTATTGTGTTTTGCACCCCAGCCAGAGTTTTTCTGACTAGATTTCAGCAACATGAGAATGAGATTGTGGCCCTTTTATGTTAAGACACTAATTGTCAACCCTCTTTGAATGGCAATGGAATGTCTCCAGATTTAAGTACATTACATTGTGGTCTACAGGGGCCTGTAATCTGTGATTAATAGCGTCTATGGAGCCAGTGAAAATCAAGAACGATCCACAGAAGAAGCTACCTAGAATGCCATGGTATCCTCTCAAACCCAAGGCAGAGGCAGACATTTGCCCTGTATTAACTAATTTGCTTACACAGAGGGTTTTGGGGCCAATTGTCAGCAGGTTTAATACCTCAACTTTGTATGTATGAATAGCCAGTAAAGCCTACTAATATTGATTCATACAAGATTATCATGCAATAAATATTGTAGTTATCTATAGTTTCCCCTTAGGTTCCCAAGCCCACCACCACCCTTTCTTCTATTGTTGCAAATGCCAAATGGTTAACCATGGTAGACCTCTGTTCTGCCTCTTTCTCTATCATCATAAACAAAGAGTCTGTTCCTCTACACATTCTCCTTTGCATAGTCTCAACTTTCATGGCGAAGGCTCCAACAAGGATTGATAAGGCCCCGCTTTTTCCAAACTTTAAAGTGACATGTTGATTTTCCCTCAGGGTTCTACTTTGGTTCAGTATGTTGATGACTTACTCCTGGTATCTGTTATTGTAAATCATTGGAAGGTAGACTCATCCCCTCTTTGAACTGGCTAAAAAGGGGTACAAGGCTTCACAGACAAACTGCAATTTTGCCTTCCCCAAGCATGATACCTTGCCCATGAAATCCCTGCTGGCGAGTGCCACCTGACTGTGCTGAAGCCATTCGTAAGTTGCCCCAACCAGTGACCGTCTCTCAGGTATGTACTTTCCTGGGTATGGCTGAGTACTGTAGACAGTAGATTCTGGACTATGCCGCTATAGCAAAACCCCTGTAAGACTATATCAGAAAAGACACCCCTGAACCTTTGCAGTGGTTTAGAGAGACCGAAAGTGCATTTGTACAAATAAGACAGGCATTGACTTGTGTGCCTGCTTTGGACTTCCTGAATATTCTAAACCATTTATTTTGTTTTGTCCTGAACGAAATGGTGTCTCAGAAATGAAGAAGGTGTCTTAGAGGTTATTCTGTATTCACTGTATACCAAATTGATTTAAAATGGTCAGTATGTCAAAAGTGTTCTCACTGACTATTATAACCAAATCAGATCGCTAAAGTCAAATGAACTTCTCATCAATATCCTTACAATAAGGTATCTAAAGGGAATACCTTGAAACCATTTGGGTGGGGGCCCTACCAAGTCCTGCTCATCACACAGCTTTGTATTATGGCCCGCCAAAGTGGACTTGTTCTTCCCAGTGCAAGAGTTCTGCACCGCCCCACAAAGCTCTCAGCCTTTAAAGAACTGATGTTACTCACCTTGTATTAAAGGGAATTAGCTTGCGAGCAATACAGAGGATAACCAAAGTGTTTTTGTGGACCACATGAAAGTGACACTGTTGTAAAGACCATGGCCCTCATTATGACATTGGCGGTAAATCCCACTTACCGCCTTGCTGATAGCCGCCAACATACCGCCGCGGCGGCGGATATCCGTTCACCATATTATGACACACACACACACCAATCCGTCACTATTCAGCCACAGACATAAGTCCGCCACACCAAAGGTCAGTGAGAAACTGGCAGTATCCAAACCCACACCATTACACCAACAGAACTACGCCCATCACATTATGACCCACAAATCACCACGGCAGACATTCAACTGGTACATACCACTGCACTCAAAATACACACACATACAAAACAACTTTACATTGGTCAATTTAAATAACACACACCTGACACCCATACAAACACCACGCCCACCCACATTACCCACAACCCTTTATGACTACAAATAATTGCCACAAGAGTGACAGCAAGGCCACTGACACGACCAGAGCCACATACCACTCACATCTATACACCACTCACGCACTCCACATCACACACCCCAACACATTACCCTATACACCCTCACCTCCACACCTTACACAACAACCATGGCACCACAAAGACACCCCCGAATCTCAGAGGAGCTAAGGGTCATGGTGGAGGAAATCATCAGGGTAGAGCCTCAGCTATTTTGAGCACAGCTGCAGCAGATATCTATAGCTAGGAAGATGGAGCTATGGTGGAGAATCGTGGACAGGGTCAACGCCGTGGGACAGCACCCAAGAACTAGGGATGACATCAGGAAGAGGTGGAACGACCTACAGGGAAGGTACGTTCCATTGCATCAAGACACCAGGGACTTCTGGACAGTCGGTTACCCAGGCCCAGTGACACACCACCACAGAGCCTCCCCCATCTGGAAACACCACCACAGCACCCACCCAGCGTGCCCACACCTCTGTCCCCAGGACACGTCAATCAGCAGTGTGTCCACCTCTACAGGGACCCCAGGGCACACCTCTCCCCCCAAGACAATCAGGGACCTGGGGTCAGAGGCAGTGGGCACACGGTTCAGGGGACAGAGGCGCAGGACAACAGGGAAACTGGGAGGAGTGCTGTGCGCCAGGGGGAGGACAGGCCCAGGGAACCAACTCTCCAGGAGACACTCACCGAGATCCTGGGAGCATATCAACATTCCCAGGAAACGATGGGCCAGATCCTGGACAATGTGCAAGAGAACAGGCGGCTGCAGGAGGGATAGTACCAGGGGATCAGGGAGGACTTGTAGGCCATCAACACCACCCTGGTCTCCATTGCAGGGGTACTGGCAGACATGGTCAACATTATGAGGGAGGTAGTCTCACAACAGTGGGCTCCTGCCAGTAGCCAGACATCTAAACTGCCTTCCACCTCCATTGCCGCTAGTGGACAGGAGGACAGGACTCACAGGCCACCAGCACCCCTCCCCCTGCAGAAGGAGAACCACCCCACAAATGTTCCCTGTGATCCAGGCAGAAGCCAGAGACTATTGCCAAGACTCCCGCCAGGAAATGAGACTCTCCTGATTGTCACCCTTGTGTCCCACTCAGTCACACTGTCCACTTTGAACTGCCATTGCTCCCCTTCCTATGTCCCCTTGGACAATGCACCTGTGCTACAAATAGACTGGAACAATACCCTGGACTTTCCTCCATCATCACCCCATCCCAATGCACTTGCCCCTCTTCTTAGCACTTCAATAAACACCCCTGGAAAAAAACAAGTATGGAGTATGTTACATTTTTAAAGTATGTATTCGCTTAACCAGGTTCAAACATTGCAATTCAACTGTACAGTAATTGTGCACATAGGAAAGGCCTATATTTGGCTGCAGTGATCACACCAGGAGCGATAGTGGGGTACCAACAGCTGTAAAATGAATTGCCAAAGGGTACAGTAAGTGGGCATAGAAGTGGGAAATAACAGCATGCCAGTGCCAAAGATATACAAAATAATGCCAATGAAATGTGAAGTAACACTGTCTTACCTGTGTGTCATTGGAAGTATTGTCGTATCACTGCTGTTCTGTTGTCCTCTTCCTCATCCTCTGCCTCCTCATCCTCACTGTCCACAGGGTCCACTGCTGCCACACGGGCATCTCCAGCCTCCTCCTCCAGCAGAAAAGGCACATGGCGTCTCATGGCAAGGTTGTGCAACATGCAGCATGCCACGATTATCTGGCACACCTTCTTGGCTGAGCAGCACAGAGATCCACCTGTTAGATGGAGGCACTTGAACGTGGCCTTCAGGAGGCCAAAGGTTCTTTCGATTATCCTTCTTGTTCACCCATGTGCCTCTTTGTAACGTTCTTCTGCCCTTGTCCTGGCATTACTCACAGGGGTCAGTAGCCATGATGAGTTGAATTAACCTGAGTCACCTGCAAATATCAAGGGACATTTAGCCGCACACTATCCCATATGGCCCACACCATACCCATACACCAACACCTACTGGGTGCGAACCAGGGCTCACCTATTAGCCACACCCTGTGCCTTTGTAGTTGGGCCATCACATTTAGGATGCTGCTATTCCTCAGGATAAAGGCATCATGCACCGACCCAGGATACTTAGCATTGACATGGGAGATGTACTGGTCCGCCAAGCACACCATCTGTACATTCATGGAGTGGAAACTCTTACAATTTCTGAACACCTGTTCATTGTGACGGGGGGACAAATGAAATATGAGTTCCATCAATTGCCCCAATTATGTTGGGGATATGTCCCATTGCATAGAAGTCAGCCTTCACTGTGGCCAAATCCTCCTCCTGGGGGAAAACAATGTAGCTGCACATGTGTTTAATCAGGGCAGACAACACTCTTGTCAGCACTATTGAGAACATTGGCTGTGACATTCCTTCTGCCAAGCCCACTGTCACTTGGAAAGAACCAGTTGCCAGGTAATGGAGAACTGATAGAACTTGCACAAGAGGGGGGATCCCAGTGGGGTGACAGATAGCAGATATCAGGTCAAGCTCCAATTGGGCACACAGCTCTGTGATTGTGGCCCCGTCACGTCTATAGGTGAGGATGATGTGCCTGTCCTCCAGTGTTGCCAAGTCCACCAGGGGTCTGTACACGAGGGTATGTCTCCATCTCCTATTCATCCGCAGCGGTAGAAATCTAAGGGACAAAAAAGTGAGGAGCCGGTCACAAACTGAACATTGGAGACACAACAGTACAATGCATGATGTCAATATGTAATGGGTAAGTGGGATTTGTCCTATATGTCCAAATTTTAAATGTGACGCAGTTATTATCCAGATTCTGCCCCCACCCCTGAAATGGCGTACGCCTGTCCTGTGCGGAGGGACAGGTGGAAGTGAGGTAATTCCGCTGACGTTGTGCGCCGTTACGGGAGGCGGTCGGGAACCGCCGTGCAACTCCTCATTGGTTAACATTGGGCCCTATAGGGTACAGTGGCCAATAGTGATCTACGCCGGCGGTGACGGTATGCACCCCCGCGGACGTGACCACCATTTTCTATCTGATCACTCACTTGCTACCTGACCTTCAGCAGGAGAGGACCTACACTGCATGTGCTGCTGTGACCTGTGTCTGGAACCTACCATGGCCCGTGTGACTGGGGAAAGGGCCCCTGTCTTCACCTCGGCGGAGTTGGAGCGACTGGTGGATGGGGTCCTACCCCAGTATGGACTGCTGTATGGGCCTCCAGTCCTACAGGTGAGTACACTATGAGCACGATGCATGTGGCATGAATGCATGGAGTGGTGTGTGTGAAGGCCTCGTGTAAGGGGCTGGGTGGATGTCCTCTGGGTGGCGTATTGGTTGTGTGCTGGGCCATGTGTGTGCAAATGGTGATGTGAAGGGGTATGGTGGGCCATAAGTGTAACAGGCAGGACTGTCAGACTGATACTATTTTCCTGTGTGTATTACCTCTGCAGGTCAGCGGCCATCAAAAGAAGGGTATATGGCGTGCCATCGCCAAGGACGTGCAGACCCTGGGGGTCTACGGCAGGCGGAGCACCCACTGTCAGAAACAGTGGGAGGACCTGAGACGCTGGGCACGGAAGATGGCGCAGGCCCAGGTGGGGATGGCCTCCCAATGAGAAAGGCGTGCCCATCGTACCCTGGAAGGAGCCCAGAGGTGCCCTCCCCTGCCCCCAGGGACACCCCCTGCCACCCTTGCCCACCCCAGGAGGACACCCAAGGATGGAGGGACCCATCCCAGGGAAGTAAAGGTAAGTTCGGGTAAGTATTTTTTTCGATTTTTTTTTTGTGGCATAGGGGGGCCTGATTTGGGCCCCCCTACATGCCACTATGCCCAATGACCATGCCCAGGGGACATAAGTCCCCTGGGCATGGCCATTGGGCAAGGGGCATGACTCCTGTCTTTGCTAAGACAGGAGTCATGTCAATGGAGGTTGGGCGTCAAAACAAATGGCGCAAATCCGGTTTGAGGCCTGAATTTTGCCTCAGACCTGACGTGCACCATTTTTTGACGCACAACCCCCATTTTCCCATATGCCGGCGCTGCCTGGTGTGAGTAATTTTTTTTGACGCACACCAGTCCGCAGCGCCGGCTAACGTCATTCCATTAATAAGGCGCCCGCATGGCGCGTTGGAATGGCGTTAGCCGGCGGTAAAATTTTTGACGCACAACTGCGTTGGCGCAGTTGTGCGTCAAAAAGTATAAATATGGGCCTAGGGTCCATGGTGGCAAGGGTCCTGAAGGCATAATCCTGCTACCTAGCTAGTAGGCATCCACCACTGGTCAGGGCTGCGTGGGTCCCAGGTGTGCTGTATTTGGCGGTGTGTGCCCCTCCCCATGCCTTGGTAGCTAGTAAAATAACTGGTAGTGCAATGCATAGTGCGTAGGGCTGTTCCCTGTGAGAGTGGTGTGTACGCCAACGGTGGTGTTGGTGCAGCCATTGACCAGGTGTGTCCTTTGTCTCTTCCCTCCCCTTTTTGTTTTGTTTCCCTGTCGTTATGTGCATTAGCATCATCTGGCGGAGGAGCAGAGGAACCGGCGATGGCGGGAGCTGCATCCCACAGGACCCAGGAGGCAGAGTCCACCGATGGTGAGGGCACCAGTGGGACGGAGGGCGAGGGGAGCACCACGGCGGAGACTAGAGAGGACAGTTCAGACACAGATACCTCCTCCGATGGAAGGTTCCTGGTGGTGGCGAACACCTCTGTGACCACCCCAGCTACAGGTACATCCACCCCCCCCAGTACCAACACCGCCCTCCCAGCAGCCCTGCATCGACTTGCCTGTGCCGCTCACCCAGGAGGGTGGGCATCTTCTTCGCCCCAGGCACCTCAGGCCCTGCCCCAGTGAGCCCTGCTGCCCTGATTGAAGAGGCTATTGGCCTCCTGAGATCCATCTCTGTAGGGCAGTCAACCATTGTGAATGCCATCCAGGGGCTGGCAGGCAAAATGCAACAAATTAATGTATTTCTGGAGGGCATTCACACTGGCTTGGCTGCCCAACAGAGATCGATCCAGGTTCTGGCCTCCTCTCTGATAGCAGCCATTGTCCCTGTTTCCACCCTCCAACTTCCTCTTCCCAATCCCATTCCCCTCAATCCCAACCTATCCCAAGCACACAGGCAGACAAGCATGCACACAAGACAACACACAAGAGTGGCACTGGCAAACACAAGCACCGCACATCATCCCACAGGCACTCACACAAACACCATCCAGATGCAGACATACCAATTTAGTGAATTCTAGTTCGTTTTAATGGGATAACAGGAGTTAGCTTAGCCTCCGGCTTGCAGACTCGTGCCCCCGTCACTTAGTGACTTTTAGCCTACTTAGCTTGCTCTGTCTTAGCCCATTTAATTATTTATTTCTTCTAAGATGGCTGCCTTGTTTATAGTTAGGACACTTGGTATGGGTAACATTATCAGTGACACCGCGCCAAGGCGTCAATATCAAGCGCCAAAGACAAACAAACAGTAGGTATTCACACTTAGGGGTTTTCCCTCTCTATACTTTTGAGGGATTTTTATATTAATTGCCGTCCCAAGCATGTCTGTTATCTATTGTTTATGAACACACCTACGTCAGGGGTCCTTGTAGATCTGTATAAATACATCACACTTTAGACAGATAATCAGAGGGATTCCGACCAGAGGGCATCGCCACCATCGCTGATACCGATGCTGCAGTCGTCTTGACGCTGTCCCAGTCTTCGTGTCCCTGCGGAGTCTGAGATAGAGACCTCATTTCAAGGTAACGAGGGTTGGGGGCTCCTCTCATGGACATGGCCTTGGCAGATTAGGATTAACAAACCCAGCTCTCCTTTAGGTAGGAGGTTAGGCCTTTCACATTAGGGTATTAGGGCATATTACATCTCATATATCTTTTCTATGTATTGCAAGATGGTGGGGGTCTTTGTAATAATGACTCTCATCTTCACAATTCTGTTTCTTGCATTATTCATTATCCTAATCATTGCAGCCCATGCAACTTATCGCAAATTGCAGTTATGTTAAATAAAAACTATTGAAACTCTACTGCAATTTTGTCATTGCCTGTGTTTGTATGAGACATGATATATCTGTGAGAAAGGGGTAATCTCCGTTTAACCACGACACTCCCTGAGATGTCTTATTCTCGAGTCCATGCGTAACGGCTGCCATAAATCACCTTTTACTATTGTGTTTCTGGTGAGGTGCTGCTAGTGAGCCGGTAAGGTTGGGACAACAGTTGCGACTTGTTGTAGGAAAGGCGTAGTCGCCTACAAACAAAAGTACTGTCATCCTTAAACCAGCAGTCTTGCTCAGAGCAAGAGTCCAAACTACGACATGGCACCACCAACGATGGTGTTTAGGCACTAATTTACGGATACCCCGACTATCACTTTCTCACAGACAACAGGTACCCTAAGTACCATTATACGGAGACGTCCGTGGTCTTTGGGAGAATCCTCCTCAGCTGAAAAGGTAACACCTTATTCAGCTGTAGGTTGTTCGAGCAAGAACTCATAAAAGGATTTTACTACCCATTTTTGGTGTTCCGTTTTTTTAAACAAATATGGCTGATGCCATTGACATTCCTGAAAATGCTAGATAAGCACTAACACAACATTTATTAACGCATGGCCTTACAGATGAGGGAGGGGATGTTACTCTGATAATAGAAGCTAATGAAGCATACCAAACAGAAACATTTTACTGTTGGGTCACCTTTCCTGAGGTTGACCAAAGAACAAACACATTCCACACATATGAAGTTGCAAACGTACCTTTACGGTACCAAGCATACCAGTATCATGAAATATCGCTCACATACTAGGAGCATCAGAACTGGTTCGAAGGCGCCCTACCACATGTACTACGAAGAGTGAGGTTAGGTCCCTTAGGCAATGATGGACCTACATGGCCTATGTTTGCCACATACACACCTCACCCAGACATACAGAATATGCCAATAGCAGATCTACGAGTTTTATATAATGAATTAGTGGCATTATATAGACGATTAGTCCAGTTCGTAATGCGAACATTGAACACAACGCCAGCGCGTCCAGCACCGCCAGTAGCTGGTGGTTATCAATTGGCTACTGGGATTAATCCGCAAACAGTGCATACTATTATGGGTAAAGTGCCCATGGAATGGGAAAAAATACCGTTCTGGATTGCCCAGAAAACAAATCAGCTGGAAGCTGTGTTTCCCCATACGGGACCACAGGAAAAACATAGGTTGATCACTATGTGCTTGCCTTTTGTGATGGTTCCCTCAGTGGGTGACTGTGCCACATGGGGTACAGTCTTCGCTGCCATATATACTACCACACGTGGTACCCCAACACTTGCCAATTTACCGGAAGTTTTAAAACAAATACAAAATGAGCATGGGGCTGCTCCAGCCCTGGATTTGGGGATGAAAATAATGTGTAACTTTGACGCCGTATCCTCAATAATACTGAGTAATATTAAGGGGGAATCCCATTTTTGAGGTCGTTGGTTGGTGACTTCGATGACATTCTTCAAGATCATGCGTACAGCACATAATTTGATGAATTGACTTGCCATTCCCGATTCCAAATCATGCATTTGGATTAACTTTGGCTTTTGCACGCTGTGCTTGTCGTGGTTGACATTAACATCTCTGTATGTGTTTTAGCAGATTTGATTTAATATGTTTTTAACATATTCTAATGATTTTTTTAGCTTGTTTTTTTGCTTTTAGCTTTTAGTTCAGAGCAAGTTTTAGCATTGGGGTTCCTGTACCTTCGTCATACCTGTTACGGCAATGGGGAGGGTGTAGTGAATCCTAGTTCGTTTTAATGGGATAACAGGCGTTAGCTTAGCCTCTGGCTTGCAGACTTGTGCCCCCGTCACCTAGTGACTTTTAACCTACTTAGCTTGCTCTGTCTTAGCCCATTTAATTATTTATTTCTTCTAAGATGGCTGCCTTGTTTATAGTTATGCCACTTGTTATGGGTAACATTATCAGTGACACCGCGCCAAGGCGTCAAGATCAAGCACCAAAGACAAACAGTAGGTGTTCACACTTAGGGGTTTTCCCTCTCTATACTTTCGAGGGATTGTTTATATTAATTGCCGTCCCAAGCATGTCTGTTATCGATTGTTTATGAACACACCTACATCAGGGGTCCTTGTAGATCTGTATAAATACATCACACTTTAGACAGATAATCAGAGGGATTCCGACCAGAGGGCATCGCCACCATCGCTGATACCGATGCTGCAGTCGTCTCGACGCTGACCCAGTCTTTGTGTCCCTGCGGAGTCTGAGATAGAGACCTCATTCCAAGGTAACGAGGGTTGGGGGCTCCTCTCATGGACATGGCATTGGCAGATTAGGTTTAGCAAACCCAGCTCTCCTTTAGGTAGGAGGTTAGGCCTTTCACATTAGGGTATTAGGGCATATTACATCTCATATATCTTTTCTATGTATTGCAAGATGGTGGGGGTCTTTGTAATAATGACTCTCGTCTTCACATTTCTGTTTCTTGCATTATTCATTATCCTAATCATTGCAGCCCATGCAACTTATCGCAAATTGCAGTTATGTTAAATAAAAACTATTGAAACTCTACTGCATCTTTGTCATTGCCTGTGTTTGTGTGAGACATGATATATCTGTGAGAAAGGGGTAATCTCCGTTTAACCAGGACACTCCCTGAGATGTCTTATTCTCGAGTCCATGCGTAACGGCTGCCATAAATCACCTTTTACTATTGTGTTTCTGGTGAGGTGCTGCTAGTGAGCCGGTAAGGTTGGGACAACAGTTGCGACTTGTTGTAGGAAAGGCGTAGTCGCCTACAAACAAAAGTACTGTCATCCTTAAACCAGCAGTCTTGCTCAGAGCAAGAGTCCAAACTACGACACCAACATCCACGATTTCCACTGTCTCCCCCTCCTCCTCCCTCCTCCACTTCTCTCCCAGTTGCGTCTACACTCACACCTGCATGCACTACATCCTCATCCACTACCAGCATCACCACAGCCATGCAGACGTCCCTTGTGTCCTCTCCCACTGTGTCTGTCCGCCAAAGTACACAAACACAAGCACTCAGACACCCAACAGCCATCCACCTCACAACAGCATCCAGCCCTTGCACCTGCACCCAAACTCAGCAGACAGACACTTCCTACAACCACTCCCTTTTCCTCCACTCCCAAACCTTCTCCCTCTTCCCGCCCCAATGTCCCTAAGAAGCTTTTCCTCTCCACCACTGACCTCTTCTCTACCCCTTCCACCCTTCACGTCTGGCCAGGGTGGCAAAAACCCAGGCAAGCACCTCAGCCACCCAGTCCACAGGCCCAGTAGTCTCCACACCCACTCGTGGTAGAAAAGGATCCAGGGCACTTGTGCAGAGGGTCAAGGAGGCTGCACCAGGCAGCCTCAAGGAAAGGGTGCCTGCCCCAGCTGCTGCCAGGAAGAGCAAGGAGCCAGCTCCAGCTGCTGCCAGGAAGGGCAAGGAGCCAGCCCCAGCTGCTGCCTGGAAGAGCAAGGAGCCAGCCCCAGCTGCTGCCCGGAAGAGCAGGGAGCCAGCCCCAGCTGCTGCCAGGAAGGGCAAGGAGCCAGCCCCAGCTGCTGCCAGGAAGAGCAAGGAGCCAGCCCCAGCTGCTGCCCGGAAGAGCAAGGAGCCTGCCCCAGCTGCTGCCAGGAAGGGCAAGGAGCCAGCCCCAGCTGCTGCCAGGAAGGGCAAGGAGCCAGCACCAGCAGGCAGGAAGGACAAGAGGCCTGGCGCAGGGACTCAGACGGAGCCACCACCACCAACCATGGTTGTGAAGCTGACCGAGGCTGCAGGGGATGGGCTGGAGACACCCCCCACCAGCAGCAACAGCACCACCACCACCAGTGGGCAGCCGTCCGAGGCTGCAGGGGATGGGCTGGAGCCTCCCCCCACTAGCAGCAGCAGCACCACCACCACCAGTGGGCAGCCGTCCGAGGTTGCAGGGGATGGGCTGGAGCCTCCCCCCACTAGCAGCAGCAGCACCACCACCACCAGTTGGCAGCCGTCACTGCCGGTGGACGGTATGTAATCCTGCGTCCATGGGCTGCTGTGCGGCCTGCCCCCTGCAAATCCAGTGGGTATGACACCCACTTGAGAGACCGTGACCTTGCACTCCCCAGGATCAAGAGCACGGGGCACAATGCCCACTCCAGAACCAGTGGGTAAAACACCCACCAACCCCAGCCTCCCCAGGATCAAGAGCAGAGGGCACGATGCCCCCTCCAGAACCAGTGGGTAAGACACCCATCAACACCATCCTCCCCAGGATCAAGAGCACAGGGCACGATACCCCCTCCAGAACCAGTGGGTAAGACACCCACCAACCCCAGCCTCCCCAGGATCAAGAGCACAGGACATGTTGCCCCCTCCAGAGCATGTGGGCAAGTCACCCACTTGAGAGACTGTGGCCTTGCACTCTCTAGGACAGAGCACAAGGCATGTTGCCCCCTCCAGAGCATGCGGGCAAGTCACCCACTTGAGAGACTGTGGCCTTGCACTCCCCAGGACCAAGCACAGGACATGTTGCCCCCTCCAGAGCATGTGGGCAAGTCTCCCACTTGAGAGACAGTGACCTTGCACTCCCCAGGACCAAGCACAGGGCATGTTGCCCCCTCCAGAACCAGTGGTCTTGTTCCATCTGCCGGCTGAAGTGCCCCCCCTGTTCCCCATCCCACTGAGGTGCCTGCCTATTTTCCAACTGATGCCCCTGCAGTGTTCACTCTGTGTTGGTGCAGGTGACAAGTGGGGCCTTGGACTTTGGCCTGTGGCGATGCGGCCCACGCACACTGAGGACTGGGCAGTGTCCCTTGAACTGTACATTTGTATATACCAGTTACATTGCATATTTCTTATTTATACTGTGTTGATCTTATTACACTCACTTTAGTAAATTCCTGTTGTCCTTGCATTATTCATCCAAGGTACGGGGTATATATGTTTTATTACTGCAGCTGATTGTGTGTATGGTGTTGGGGGTGGGGGCGTGTGTGTTCCGTGTGTGTGTCACTCTTTTTCCTCCCCCCTCCCTTGTGTGGTAGGCGGCTGTAGGTCGTCGTCTTCACCGTCGTTGGTGTTCGTGGTGGAGCAGCACATAGAAAATCATTGGGAAGACATGCAGCTCGGGCTCCATGGCGGCTTGGTTGTTCCTGTGTCTCCAATGGTGAGTCCTTTCACTTCTGTGCAATGTTTCCGCCAGGGTTTTGATGTCGTTGGTACCGCCCCAGAAAAGTTGGCGGATTGCAGGGTCTTAATACGGTGAGTGGGACATTGGCTTCCGCCTGGCTGTAGGCGGCTACCGCCATGGTGGCTGTTGTTTCTGCCCTGGCAGTCGGTGTGGTAAAGTGGCTGGCTATCTGAGTTCTCACCGCCATGGTCATAATTTGGTGGTAATTACTGCCAGCCTGTTGGTGGTATTACCGCCACTTTATCACCGACCACTAGTGTTGTAATGAGGGCCCATATGTTTTGAATCACCTCTTTGTGAGTACCAACTCCCCACTGGTAAGGTGCTTCACAAACATCAGCATCTAGAAAGGTAGGCTCAGTTCATCAATGGAACTAAAGCGTATCCCTAGCTGCCTCAAGAGTGGACTGGGATCTGATACTTTGGGTATGTTGTTCCTGGTATTAGACATTCTGCCATTCGCTCTCTCCAAAGACGGCAGAGCCACCGTGAAATTATCGAAACAAATAGATTCTTTTTCGTTCCATTTTTCATGTACATTATTGGGTAGACTATTTGAGAGACTAACAGCAACGCCAAAATACTAAAAAAGCTATCCAAACAACCTCCATTTCACTGCGGTTGATTACTGATCAGTTAAAATCCCAGAAAGCCATGCTTCACCAAAACAGAATTGCTTGAGATTACCTCCTGGCAGCCAAATGTGATAATAGGTTCTGTGTGCTGTACTCCCCTCCCCAAAACCTCATGTAATTTAATAGAACAAATAAACCACATTAAGAATAGTGTTAAGAAATTACATGAAATTCAAAATGGATTTGATTTCAGCCTGAATGGCACCTGGTCTTGGTTGTCAGGGATATTCAGTAACTGGGAGATGAACCATTTAGATATTGTGACTGCAAAGATTTGTTTTGTGGTTACCGTATATGTTTTAATTAAACTAATAATGTGCATCATCCATCCCTCTTGAATTATTAAAGGCTTGTCTCTGCTTATCCGCTTAATACATTTGATCATGATGAAAATAGTGATAATGAAGAAAGTAAGACCGAAATAATAAGCCTATATGCAATTGAATTGTTGTAGAAGTTTTATCTCTCGGCAAAAGAGAAGGGCCTGGGAAAGTAGATTTACTTATACCTGTTCCCTTTAAGACCGATGTATGTATTGTGAATACTTGTTCGTCGGAGTTCTGCAGCGGGATGCTGATAGGTTTGAAGGCAGTGACCATTACCTTGATGAATGTTTGACTACAGGGCACCACCCCCGACCTGAATGCATGTTGTCCGAACCACCTGACAATAGGGTACTGCCAAATACGAAGTTTTGTCTATTTAAGGTGAGAGTATTTGGCCTCACGTTCTTGCCTGGACTGCATACATAGACAGGCAGGGATAGTCTGACAAGCCCTGACGAAGGCCCCAGACCCTGATGGGCTCTGTGTGAGGGCCGAAACATGTTGGCATGATATAGGTTTGGGAATATTAATATCCCGGAAAACCTCGACTTGTTTTTAGTCATACCACTGATACAGTTAATAAATAGGACATTGGGATAACCAAGAGGTATTTGTTAACTGATTTTATTCTTTTATTCTGGATCCCTGCTTTATCCTCTAAGATACCTTATCTAAGAATTCCCAACTCTGGTTAAGTCCGCCCTGGCGGTATCACCCTATCATGGTATGGATAGGCGCCAATGATAAAGCATGCCACAAATAAGTGGCGAGGTGTCTACCCCAATTCTTTTTGCATATTCAAAGTAGACTTCAGTAGTGGTTCTTAACTTTTCTTCCCCCTTCTTTTGAGCCTAGTTACCATTTTGTGTTCATGATGTATTGTGAATCCGCCAGAGCTCACATATGCCTTAACGTGTGTCTTTACATTTTATTACTAAGTGGTTATGTCATTTTTATACCAGCCCAAAGACTACTAAAACCCTAGTACCAATGCTGAGGTGGTGCTATTTTATTTTTTGTTCTACAACTGCACTGTGTAGAAAGTGCAGCCTCATTCGGAGGATTGGTACATCAAAGTGAGAATTTTAGAAAATAGTGGCGACAGCTCCTGTCTGTGCTTTCCAGGTAAGTTTGTCAAAGTCTTCTCACATTCTTTCTCAGATCTTGGCACCTGTTCATTCAAATATCAGTCTCATTAACATTCTAGGTGACGTGTTTTCACTTCCATTCACTTATACCGAGAAAAATTATATAAATATAACCTAATGCATGGATTTTAGAGCTATAGGCTCTATCTGATTAAGCGCTGAAGCTCTGCTGCGTTGAAGCAGCAGTTGCTTGTGTTTTTTTTGCTTGCTAATTAGCTATTTTGCATTAAATGCATGATAGACTTTGTGAGCTATCCAGTGTTGTATTTTTCTTTTACAAATAGACCTGGTTTCTCCACAAGAAAAAATATTTTACCCGAGGGAAAAAAGTTTTAAAATGTGCAATTTTTTGAGGCTCTGGCTTCCTCCAATATGGAACTGTGCCTGATATACAATTCCGCATGGAGGAAATACCAATGTAAAAGAAATTACAAGACTTTCCCAAAACACCTACAAAAAAACTGCAACTGACTGCTTTCCAAGGGTGCCACTAGAATGTTTTGTGTTAGTCATAGATATGCACACAAGCATAGGAGTGACTCTACTGTTGCCTATATCAGACCTGCCAACTCACATGGCACCACAGTGTGTCACAGAATATCGGCTGCCTTCACACGGTCACCTGGAGAGAAGCTGATATCAAACGGTGTGCAAACAATTAGCTGGAAACCACTGCAGAGAGCAGGTTTCCAGCTAATTGTTTTGAGGTTCTGCACAGCCAGTGTGAAACCTCCCAAGGTCATCGGCGGCAGCCTCAACAGATTTGCTTTTGGTGTTGGCAAGGAGGAAAATGGGGTGAGGGATGCCGGTATGGGGGTTGTGTGCTTGGAGGCATTGAATCTATAACTGCCTCGGGCTGTGCTCTGCACTGAGCCCTGCCCTCTTCAAGGCTCTGATGAAGCAGAAAAAGAAAGACTAACAAACATTCATATATCGTGTAACAAATAAAAAATCGTATAAGACAAAGTGATTTTAGCAAAGAAATATAATGTATGTAGGAAAATGTGTCCACGAAGTAGTTCGCCATTATTATAAACAAGCTTAATTAGTCATGAAAAATCGACAATGTAGTAATCCGTCATGATTGCAGATGTATTTTATGATTTTCTCGTTGAAACTGTTATATGCTTAGCTTAAATTTAGCAGAGGCTTTGGCCTAGTTGCCCGGTCTCAATTTTAACTGCGTAGTTTTCACTTGTATAACAAAGACGTGTTTTAAACCTTTAAAGCTGTATTTTTCCAGTAGAATGACTAATACACTTAGCTCAAAAGTTGCGTGCTAGGCAAGTTTCATCCCCTTTGAAGCAAGGTCAGTTTCTGCAGGTGCAGACAATAAAGACACTGATGCCGAATTAATTGGCAACTTTGTTGCTACTTGTGTTCCAAAACTCCAAGGACACCTTATGCGTAGGTGAACATTAAGAGAAGGACACTATTCATTGGTTAAAGAGAAACCACCCCATGGACCCTCCAATGGAAGACCCTGAAGAATTTGGAACGTTTCTTACTTAAACATAATGGACAAAGAGAAGCCAGCCATTATTTTCTTTGATGCCATTTTGAAGCCAGATTCGAGAAGCCATTTTGATGACACTCTGATGCTTTTTCTCTATCCCAGAGAGAGAGACTTTAAAGAATTCTCACCCTAGAGACTTTAACTTTAACTTTACCCCATCTTGCCCATACGATAACTTTTGCCCCTGTATTCCTTGCTGCTTCAAGGAAAACTTGACTTAAACTTTGCCCCTTGAAGTCTGCCCATGCTGATCGAACCGGTACCTGAAGGACGAAGACTTACCTTGAATGCTGATTGTATTTGGTAATTATGAAAGGATAAATGTATTATGCATTGTATTTTCCTTCTTAGGTACCAACTGCTTATTTTGACAGAGCCTAAGCTAGAAGTTTTCTAAATTTATGTTGATTAAATTCATTTTCGCATTAAAGCCCCACATGCCAATGCTAATCAGAGGTTAGTTGAGGTATTCATTTGATGCACCGTGCTGAATTGAAATCTTGTTATGCTGACCGATGTATGCAATTAGTCAAATTCAGATACTCTTATTAGTGATTTGCATTGCTATAACTGAGTGCATTATAATCCAAATTTTGCGTAGATTGCGTTTCTTCAATCGTTATGGACAGCTAGTAATGTTCGTATATGTGTATCATTTAATTTTAAGACTTACTTATATTGTGTTAGCTTTGTTAATATAAGGAAATAAACTCATTAACTTTTAATAAACAGGTGTGGTTATTCATGACTGAAAGGTCATGGTGTGTCAAATTACCGATCACTATTGATTCCTAATTTGTTGTTCGATTACTAATTGAGTATTGGGTATTCATTATAAATGATTATTGATTATTGATTTGAGGGATCCGACAATAGTTTGGATGAGGAGAACTCTACCCGGTCAAAAGGTTCACCTACCTCCGGCGTGTCCAAGCGTTAGTAATTTATAAGGACTGGACGCGCTATCAGCTCTGACCCCTCCTCACAAAGTAGAAAAGTTTCAAAAGTTGTCAGGTCTGCTATGTACTTTTTTTATGAATCAGGTTTGTGTTATTTTTACCCCCCTCCGTTCCCCCCCCAAAAAGGCCTGTATGCCCCATTTTGATGTTACATCAGGTGTAGAAGGCATCTTATCCGCATTACCTCACTTTTCCACCTCCTAGAGAAAAACCTCATGCCACCCTACCACCCAACTACCTTAAACCTCATGGTTCTCCTCCACTGGGTTCTTGAGCTGCAAGTGGAGGGTGGCTGACATCACTGGTTCTGCTAATGTCTCCCTTGTCTCCCCTGGCCCATACTCCACTCCAGACACCTCAGAGTGTTATCACAAAGGCTACCAGAAGCTAGAGGTCGTCAACAAAGGATCCATGACATCCTCTACCTGACCTCACTCACCTCCCCAACCAGTCATCCCTGCTGACCTCAACCACCCTGTCCCCAGCGGTCCCATCAGCAAAACCCCATGCCGTCATAAGGGAGAGGCACGTATGCAAATAAAGGATCAGGGTGTCGTCCAACCAGACAGCGGAGGTGCAGGCTTATCGACCAATCAGGGTCAGGTGCAGCCGGGTATTTATAGCGGTGCGTCACAAAGCCTCGGGTGAGTCTGACTGCGGCTGTGGCTGAGCAGGAGGCAGACGGGCCAGCTGAGGACAGCCGAGAGAGGGGCTGCAGCTGCCGCCGCCCGGAGCCGCCCAGAGCCGCCCAGAGCCCGCCCAGAGCGCCCGACGCACCGCAGGCGGGTCACTCGCAGACTCCGGGGTAAAGATGCCATTTCATGCTCTTTATTCTTCTTTCCACTGACACCTATCGTTCTCCCAGCACTCATTCATGCATCTCGCTGAAGACTTGTCATTTTAGTATTTGTTCGAGAGTTTTTTGTTAGAGTTAGTTAGAAAATATGGTGTGTGCTAAAATAACCGCCCCTCTTTCTGTAGGTATTTTAAGTAAAAATGTGTCCTTAATTTACCGGAAATATTCCTTTTCTCACAGGTTTTCGTATTTTTACACTGGGGATTTACGAGACAACTGTATTTATCGCTCCATATATTTCAGTTTTTGTGTGATTACATTGACTAACACCGCAATGTGATTCTAAGCGCTGGTTTATTACTTATTATACGGTGCAGTGTGCGTTTTTAACATTACATTCAAATTGGGCAGTTTACTTTGGTGGGGATTCGCATTTTAGGGATCACTTGTTAATTATGAGAAAATATCCTGTTTCTTTCAGACTGCACACATTTTTGGTAATCCACCCTATTGACTGCAACATATGTTGTTTGAGAGGAAATATACAGTCTGCCAAGAGGCCATACCGAGTTTTATGGTCAAAATATTCTTCTTGAGTGCCACTGGCTATATAGGGTAAAACAGCTTTTAATATTTTTCCTACTGCAGCTATGGAAGTTCACTGCGTTTTATATCGTGCTTAAAATACTAATGGGTAGCCCATTTCCCCCGATTCCATATAAGCGTGTAAGGGGACTATGGTACAGCAACATTCAATGAGTTACCCAAGATCACACAATGTTTGGAAAGGAAAATTTGAACTCTGTTGTCCTTCAAAAATTCAATAACCTACCCTCTCCAGAGTATCGCCGTAATTGTACTTAATGAAAGGACCTTTCTAAAGTGAAGCGTTTTCTGGTGTTTGGACTTTAGATTGGTCCTACATACTCGTTTTTTTAAAGTTATTATATTTATTTTAAGGCAGTACTTTAAATGGGCAGGTACTGTCCGGTACTCAGTACCTGCACTTCCTTAATTTGAAAGGAAGAGTAGCCGCACTTTTAAGCACCGTTGCAATACATTTAATAGAGTGCTGGCACTTCTCAGGAGCACACAGGTACTCTGAAGAGTGAGTATCTGCACTTTTTACAACTGTTGCAATACATTTAATAGAGTGCTGGCACTTCTCAGGAGCACACAGGTACTCTGAAGAGTGAGCATCTGCACTTTTTAGCACTGTTGCAATATATTTAGTAGGAGAGTGCCAGAACTTCTCAGGAACAAACAGGGGCCCTGAACAGTGAGTACCTGCACTTTTAGATTTCCATTTTAAGCGCTGGTCCAAGCTATGAACACTGTTCATTAGAAGTTTTCTCCTAGAGCTACAGGTTTATATGTTGGACCAGGAGACAGGAACAGGATGGCAAAGAGCTGCATTAAAAAACATCCTCAGAGAATAGTGATTTTGTGGACATTCTGCACAGTGAAAATTGTATAGAAAATAAATATAATACATGTTAAAAAAGATTAGATCTTTCTGTCAAGAGAAAGCTTTAAGCTAAGTAAAGAGACTGGACAGATGTGACTCTACTTATGTGCTGTTAAATATCCTGCTTTTAATGCCCCCGAACTAGTAAATGCTGATCTATCTGTGCAGTTAAGCCTCTGTTATCACTAGCACCACCTAGATGTTTCCCAAAATATGCTACAGTGTGGTAGTGAGCAGGATCCCAAAATGACTATGGTATTTTCAAGTTTGAAAGGTGGTAAGAGGTTGTTTGTGGACAACACGTGAAACTGACAGTAGTATCAACTTTGCCAAACTGTTATTTGTATGTTTTACAAGCAGTGAGTGACTTTCTTTATCTTGTGTTTTTTTCTCTCCAGGCTATAAGGAGTTAAAGTTGACGTGAGGAGCAATCCATCTTTTACCATGTCTGGTCGTGGGAAATCTGGGGGAAAAGCTCGAGCTAAGGCCAAGTCTCGGTCCTCGCGGGCTGGACTCCAGTTTCCAGTAGGGCGCGTTCATAGGCTTCTGAGAAAGGGGAACTATGCCGAGCGTGTTGGGGCCGGAGCCCCTGTGTATCTGGCAGCTGTGTTGGAGTATCTCTCCGCTGAAATCCTGGAACTGGCGGGGAATGCTGCCCGCGACAACAAGAAGACCCGCATTATCCCTCGACACCTGCAGCTCGCCATCCGTAATGATGAAGAACTCAACAAGCTGCTGGGTGGGGTGACTATTGCCCAGGGAGGTGTTCTACCCAACATCCAGGCTGTGTTGTTACCCAAGAAGACCCAGACATGCAAGAAGTAGGACAGAGGCCAATAGACCTCACAAGGCACTTGCCTATCCCAAGGCCACTTACAGTTAGAGTAGGAAATTGCGTTTGTGGTTAGAAATAATAAAAGAAAAATTCCAGCGTGGAATGTTATAATGAATACATAAACTAAATTCTTCTTTTTTTTAAAGTGCGCCCTCTGACACATTGTTCAGATAGTCTTAATCAGAGGAAGACATATCTGAAGTGTTTGTGTGGGCTTGGAGGTGTTGTATACATTTTCTATAAGCCAGAAAATGTTTTAGATTTTGTGTTTGTAACAACTCAGTTACTTAACCACCCCATGGGTTAGAATTCCAGAATATCGATGGTGTGGCACATTATTTTTGGTGCAGTTGCATGCACCTTGACTTGCTTTAATCGTCCTCGGTCTGTTGCAAGTTCAGAGCCACTGGAAAAAGCAGATGTTATAACTAATCCATTAAAATTCCACCAGCAATACTCCACGACGATTATGATTTCACGATTCAGTGGTGGCACTGGTCTTTCATGTGTGACTGGGACAGGCAATGATCCGCCAGATTGACTTGCTTTGTGGTATCACTGCTACCCTTTAATGGTAATGCAGTGGTAAAAACCTCATTAAGCCCATTACCTTTATCCAGCTTCGTGTTTTCCCCACCCCTGAGGATGCTACAGTCTCAAAGATGTATCCCTTTAAAGTGTGTTGATGCATCTTTAGGCAACAAATCCATTCTCCTAGCAAACCTCTTGCTATCCATAGCTAAGAAGGTTTCCAGAACTTAGCCTTGTGCATCCAGTTAAATAGTGCTTGACAGAGTGTGCCAGCTTGGGTAACTTAAGAAGAGCATTTAGAGAACAAACTCAAGGTTTGGGTAGATGTGCACAGCTATTTAATCAACTGATCGATCCATCGTTAAGCTCTACAGAGCCCTTCATAGATTTAATTTTGTCCACACTGTGTTGCTAGGCTCTAGTTGTTATAATTAGGTCTATGCTTCGAAAGTCTGTTTTTTAGATTCCCAACCAGGAACTGGTGCACAGGGTTATAGGCTTAAGGTACTTTGCTCTGAGTGAGTGAAGTGGAAGAAAACAGCTTAAACTGTAACTTTTGTGAAACTTGCAGTTTTATTGTTTTTGTATTACTTTTGGTCACTGATACAGCTCAGCATAGATGTGGTCGAATAGGCTGGAGTGGAGCTGTGGCATTTTGTGTACTGATGCCGGCGAATGAGAGAAATCGAGAGTCCGAGGCAGAGTCTGTTGCCCAATCGATCCAGGAGGAGACAAAGTTGCTATCTATGTCAGTGGTGATGTGGACGTCTAATTTTAGGGTCTGAGTGACAGCCGCTGCGTGACTCTTCTACTGTGGAAGGATGTTGTTAAAGAGAACTGAAAACAGGCCAACAAGCCTCACATGTCATGTCTATTTTAGTGTCCATCTTGTTTATTGGCATCAGAAAGTAGCTCAGTCATCCATGTTTGTGCCTGAATTGTACAAATCCGTGAACAATGCTTGAAATCTAATAAAAAGAAAATATAGCTGTTCATCAGAAGGGTAGCACCACACCCCGTAATGTCATCACAGGAGGAATGCACTTGTGCATGTGTGTAAGCGTCAGCCTCGGTGGTTGGCATCAACAGTTCAGTCTGCTCTTTCTGACCTCTGAGTACGAATTGCTTTGAGAACAACTACAGATATAACCTTATGGTTCAATGTCAGATTAACTAAGTATAATTTGAAAGATGAATGAATTGGATCAAGTTTGGAAACAGTTTCTCGAGGGGCTGTCAGTCCTTCTGCAATATCAGTGCACATGGATATGGTGTTGACTCGCTAACATCCTGTGACTGCAATAACAATTATCCTTTTCTAAATACAATCTTCAACCTTACAACCCATTTGTTGCAAACATTTTGTACTGCACACTTCTTGATTCCTGCAACTGCATGCAAGTTCCGTAGTTGTGAATTCCACCACGGTATAGTATTAATATTTAAGCCAGGGAGGTAACGCACAGCCTGCAGTAATGTTCCTGTGAAGTGCACTCCCTTTACAGCTGGGATGGTGTCCTGGGTAAGGGGGAGTGAAGCTGGAAGGGACCCCAGCATCCTTTTAAAGTCTCTGTTGGCTCCACTCTTCTTCATGTGATGACATCAAATACTGGCGTTCTCTTTGTTTACATGTTTTCTTTGTATAACCAATAGGAGAACTTGGAATTACCCCCTGGATTGCGAATATGTACTTTCTGTGGCCCACTTTTGACATGTGCTGTTGTATTGTCTGTCACACAAGTACCTTCTTATAATTTTCAATAGGTGTTTTTGAACCCTGTTATTGAAAATTCCTTGTTTTCTAGTAGCATTTGTTTGGGTAAAATAGCTGCATGATAACGCTGCAAACAGATAACTTGTATTTCGAACTAGGATTTGTACTTTAGAAGAAACCAAGCGACGCGCACCGTTCTTGTGAATTATTCTGGCCTTTTATTTATATAAAATAAAGTACTCGAGGTCCTGCTCCTGAAGGCGTTTATTCTTTCATTCCCTACTTGTGCATACCAATCCTTTATCACTCATTCATGATTTTGTTCCAGTACCTTCGGCTGACGCTTGCCCTGATTGGTGTGTGGCTGTTTTTTGACAGATGTACAGCTATTTTTGGTGAATGGGGGCATTTTCAGTGTAACTTCCCCTCGCCATGGTGAACTCCATCACTTGGCTCGCCCCTGCTTCTCCCCTCTACCTTGCTCTGCTCCTGGCACCTGTCTGTCGGTTCCTAGGCATGGAGGTCATTTCAGGAACATGCCAGGGGTAGCAGAAGTGACATCACACAACCTTTGACTGTCACTTTCACTTGCACATGCTCACGCATTCACACATACACACACGTTTTCGCACATAAACACACTCTTGTCCACAACCACGCACACACCATACATTTAAAGGCATTTTTACGCAGTTCAGCTGCAAGGGAAAGTCATAAACCAGATAATTGTACTCCATTTTTAATTGCACTAACCAATCAATCAAACACATTTCTTAAGCACACTAATACCTTTCACTATTAGTGTAATGAAAAATCGGCAGAAAACAAGGAGAGGGAGCCTCGACCCAGCAGCCTCTTGTTTTAGGCACAGATTGTTTCACCTCTGAGCCAGGGGTTGCAAAGGAAGTGGCCAGGGTCACAAGGGGCAGGCTAGAAGTCGCAACTGCGACCCCTATATGACGTCCATGTGCATAGGCCCATTGCCCAGTCCCCCCATCCTCTTCTCCCATGCAGACTGCAGAAAGTGATGCTGATCTGGCATTATACCTGCACAGGGTGGAGGGGAATGAGGTTGGAGTAGGTCTGGAGGCAGAATAGGGCTGGTTGGCCTGTGGTTTGCCTTTGAAGGGCTGGCTTGGTCACTGCATTAGCAAGTGCTGTGAATGGGGCTTCTTCTGAAATACCACACAAGCAAGGGACCTGCTGTGTTAGCAGAGATGGACAAACATTACTCTTGTGAGGAAACATTCCTCGTGGAAGGCCATTGGAACGTGCTGTGTCAAAGTGAAATGGCTTTTGGCCCTGTAATAGCTGCAGGTATGTGTTCTGGCATCAGTATTGCCCATGTGCCAGTTTCCGGAAGTCCAGTGAGTGAGGTGTGGGCATGCGGGAATCCACAACCCCTGCCAGTAAGTTTATTATGCTCCACTTGGATTGGCAGCCCAATCCACAGAGCTGCTGTGGACAATGGTGCCCGACCTTTTAGAACAGCGGTTCCCAACTCGGGGCCTATGGCCCCCCAGGGGTCCGCATGCCTGGGCCGTCAGGAATGCCCTTCTCCAGCTGGGGCCTCTGACAGAAAAGTGTGTGTTTTTATATTTACTACTTCATTTGTGCAGCAGTGTCAAAAGCACTGCAAAGTTCCTTGTGCATCCAGCAGCTTTTGGGCAAAAATAAAATCATCAAGATAACTCTGGTGAGTGATGTACCTCCTGGAGAGAGATATAGGAGTTTTGTCTAGTGGCAGTTTTGACTCATCTAAGGTAGCGCAGATGGATATTATGCCTGCTGCAAAGAACGTGTATCATGCAAAGAACAGTATTTAATGTGCATAGCACTGGGGGTTACTGCTTTTGTCATAGAGATCCCTTTGTTACTGTGCAGTTCATAAGTTACAATCGTAAACTAGCACAGTGAGCTATGAACTTCCATCAAGGAGCTGACTGCAAACTGCATGGCACAAATTAGAAAGTTATGCTTTTTCTCCCCAGTCTTTTATTATCCTGATGCTGCTAAAAAAGGTTCACTTGCGTAGAAATCCATCTTATTGTTAAAGTCAACACTAACTACTATGTTATGTTCTGAATCCTGAGTTTGTGCTTCTCCAGGCCGAGCACTCTTAGAAAATGCCTACCAGTGTGAATCCTACACCTTGTAGTCCCCTGTGAAGTGCTCGGACACCCTACACTGGTATGAAAGGTTCTACAAAACAAATGAATTACAAGTGACAGAGAGGGTATGGAGAGATGAGAGGTCCTTATGGTTTTACTTCCTTTCCCCACCACATATTTATGTGAATAAGCTTTCTCAGATCTTATGTACCTAAAAAAATAAAAACTAATTGCTTAGGAAATGTAGAATCTGGCCTGAGGATTCAGCTTTCCTAAATAAAACCAAACATTGAGTTAGTCCCCAAGATGCCAACCTTCCCATTAAAACTTTTTGATTTTTGCATATTTTTTCAATATAAAATAATTATACCTTTAGTAATTTGATTATTTATTTGGTGTGTACTTGATTGTACATTTTTGGTAAATTACTGTTTTAATGTTTCAAGTTGAAATCGTACAAATTGCTTGGTGGTCCCCGGCTTCTAGTAATGATTCAGTGTGGGTCCTCAGGAGTCTAAAGTTTGGGAACCACTGCTTTACTAGGTGTGACAGGCACATTAGCAACCTGTGCAACCCAGCTGTAGAGCAGCTACACTTGGCAACATAGGAATCAATTTATATTACAAGCCAGGTATAGCATGTGTTGTATACTCACTGCAAAGTGCGTTATTGTTTTACACTGTTTTTAAAATGGGTAACGTATTGCAAGTTTCCATGGAAACTCCTTTGCAAACTTTCCAGAATGTGTTGCTGTGAAGCATAGCTCGTCTCCACGATGCCCCATCATATGTATGCTAGCAGCTCCTACAGAGCCACGGCATTGACATGCTATTTATTTTCAGATTATCACAATGGATGGGTGGATTCCATAATATTCACCTGATATCATTTTCCATAGCGGCCTAAGCTGCACATATGAAAAGCTTCTAAAAATGACCTTGTATGTTCAAAATGCATCTTTCCCTAATAGGTCTGTTAGCAAGGCCGACTATTCCCCAGCCTCTGTTTACTCAGAGCATCTGTTCTGGTGATGACAACAATTATTAGAACATTGGACTGTTCAGATCTCCATTGGAGACAATGGCGTGCTCCAGGCTTTTACAGCAGTGAACAAAGCCTCACGGAACCCTAGGGGATTTTAATCCCCTCGGGCTTCCTGAGGAATTTGTTTTATTTAATAGAAAATTCTGCCCCCGAGTGGCAGACTGTTCTAATAGCCTTAGAACCCGCCGTAGTGGGCTCTACTGGCCGTTAAAGGCCCTCTCCCTTGTTAAAGGCTCTCGCCTTCAGCTCGGGCCTTTAACACGGGAGCGGGCCTTTAATGGCCAATAGAGCCCGCTACGGCGGGTTCTAAGGCTAAAGTAAAACATTTCAATATTCTCGTTCCACTGCATGGCAGAATGGATTTTAGATAACAGTCTCAGGTGTTTGCTAGACTTTGGATTATCTTAATGGAAGCCAAAACTGGTGATTGTCTACTTCACAGCTTAGAAAATCCATATTTGTGAAAGATGACTCTTCAGTCAGATTTCTTATTTTTGAATGTGCTCCAGGCACCAGACTAGAGACAGAAACGTTCTTCCACAGGAATAGTTCCCTAAAGGAGCGAGGTGACGCCCTTGAAGCTGTTTCTCCACTAGAAGTGATGACGTGGCCCTGTATAAGGAGCCACCTCGCCTTTGACGTCACTTCCTTTTTTCAGTGCCCTTGAGCTGTGGATTCGGAACTCACCCGGTTATTAACGCTTTTCAGTATTTTCATTTGTGTACCAGAAATTTTCCTGTCAGAATATTCTGACTGTTCCTCAGGGTTATTTCATAACTGAATGGTTCAGGTTTTAAACTGTGTCAATCCTACAGGAAGAGACCTGTTTAGGTATGGGCAAAGTGGTCTCTGGCCCAGGGCCCCAGCCTTTCAGTAGGTCCCCTTACAGAGCCAGCTCTGTTCTGCAGAGAGCCTTGCCCTGATGACCTCGAGTAATTCTTAAACAAATTGTTTAAAATACCGTTTTCCTTTCACTTATTGTTAATGTGGGTGATGTGTGAGTCTATTATGGACATTTTGCAGCAAAATGCTGTGCTTATGTTTCATGCAGCATTCATAAAGACATTTCTTTTAGATCAAAACAGGACCTCACACAGGAGGAATGAGAGGGCCTCACAGAGATTATTTGCAGAAATCTCAGTGAACTTCTGCTATGTTAAATATTGATAACCCAGATCACTATTCCTGAACAATAGATGTAAACACATTTAAAATTTGGACAAGTTTACCTGTGCACTGTCAGTGACCTGGCCAAAGAGGGCATGAAAGAGCTGAAACAGCATCATGAATTCAAAGCTGTTCTTAACAGAGCCCCCCAAAATCTGTTTAGCCTAGTGCCCCCAAAATCCTTGAAATGCTGCCTTCAGGAAGATGATGTCCATCTGAGATCCACACAGCACTAGTATCTGGTACCTCTGGTTGCCCGTGATCCCTCTCAGTATGACAAATGTGCACTTATGCACACCTTGTAGCTAGGGGAGAGGCCTAGCTGTTCGTCACTAAAGCTTGCCTTACAAGGTTTCTCAGGTCTCGCTGTCCTTCACAGGTAAGTGGTCCCCCAAGAGGGACCGCTCTGATTAGAGGTCCTCTTCCCTCCATCAATACACAGAAAAAAACACAAGAAGAAGCAATTCTTGTCATCCTGGAGAATATCCCCTTCTAAAGAAAAATCTCAGTCAGTGGTACTGTTCCCTCAACTTTGGAGCCATCCTGAACCAGCGCCTGTGTAAGAAGGTGACCATCCTATCTCCTTTCCAGAATGCTTTGCAGATTCAATCAGTAGATTTCTAGAGCGCTACTTGTAACATCTGAGGGTATCCACGCACTGGATTCAGCTCTTTAATTGTGATTGAGCCCTTTAAGCAGGCTATGTTAGATGACACTGCGTATAGGTACTATGGTTACTCATGGTGAGAGTTATGTATTTTCAAATGACAATCAGTAGAAATAATGGCCCATATTTATACTTTTTTAGCGCCACATTTGCACCATTTTTTGACGCAAAAGCGGAGCAAACTTACAAAATACAATTGTATTTTGTAAGGTTGCGCTGCTTTTGCGTCAAAAACCGGCGCAAATGCGGCGCTAAAAAAGTATAAATATGGGACGATATATTTAGAAAAGTTACAGTTTAGGGTTACAAAAATACACATTTCATATTTACAGTGTTGAAGCGGAAAGGACATTATAGCTCTTGAAAGTGTCATGTCACAGTCAAGGTCATGCCATTAAATGTGAGGGTGCATGCCTGGTAGGGAGCTTGCCAAGGAGTATTATTGAGAAAAATATCTTTGGAAGAGGAGAGTTTTAAGGCCTGGTATGAAGATCAAAAAAATGTGGTGGTACGAAGTTGCAAGGGATTTTTTTACGGTTTACGGTAGGTGTGGCTTTTTGGGTGGCAAGGGTAATTTTAGGGTTTAGGGTGGGTCTGGGTTGTGGGGTTTATAAGGATATATATATGTGTGTGTGTATATATATATATATATATATGTATATATATGGGTGTCCTATATATAGATATACACAAACTTTCTTATTTATTTATACGTGTGTGTGTGTATATAGATATATGAAAATATTCATATATATATATATATATATATATATATATATATATATATATATATATATATATATAGGAACTTGGCTCTGTATATACTATTTCATAGTAAGAAATAGTGTGCACAGAGTCCAAGGGTTCCCCTTAGAGGTTTTAGTGGCAAAAGTAGATAATTCTAATGCTCTATTTTCTGGTAGTGTGGTCGAGCAGTAGGCTTATCAGAGGGTAGTGCTAAGCATTTGTTGTACACACACAGGCAATAAATGAGGAACACACACTCAAATACTTACTCCAGGCCAATAAGTTTTTATATTGAAAAATATATTTTCTGAGTTTATTTTAAGAACCACAGATTCAAGATTTACAGTAAACACTTTAAATGTAAGTTACTTCTCTTAGATACTTTAGGACCTTTGAATAAAAACAATATGTACAGTCTTGGTAAAAATGGCAATAAGCTATTTTCAAAGTGGACACAGCGCAAAAATCAACAGTTCCTGGGGGAGGTAAGTAAAGGTTAGATTAGGAGGTAAGTAACACACTTACAAGTCTCAGTTCTGGAGCATAGGCAGCCCACCGTTGGGAGTTCAAGGCAACCCCAAAGTTCAGGGCCGGTCAGGTGCAGAGGTCAAAGAGGTGCCCAAAGCACATAGGCGCCTATGGAGAACAAGGGTGTTCCGGTTCCAGTCTGCCAGCAAGTAAGTACCTACGTCCTCGGGGGCAGACCAGGGGGGTTTTGTAGAGCACTGGGGCTGACACAAGTAGGCACACAAAACACACCCTCAGCGGCACAGGGGCGGCCGGGTGCAGTGTGCAAAGCAGGAATCGGGTTTCAGATAGGAAACAATGGAGGGACCTGGGGGTCACTCTAGCGGTGCAGGCAGGCACGGGGGGCTTCTCAGGACAGCCACCACCTGGGCTAGGCAGAGGATCGCCTGGGGGTCACTCCTGCGTCGAAATTCGGTTCCTTCAGGTCCTGGGGGCTGCGGTGCAGTGTTGGTTCCAGACGTCCGGTCCCTTGTTATAGGCAGTCGCTGTCAGGGGTAGCCTCTGGATTCTCTCTGCAGGCGTCGCTGTGGGGGTTCAGGGGGGGTCGTCTCTGGTTATTCACGGGCTTGCAGTCTCCGGGGAGTCCTTCCTGAGGTGTTGGTTCTCTGGATCTCGAGCCGGGGGTGTCGGGTGCAGAGTGGGAAGTCTCACGCTTCCGGCGGGAAACGTGAAGTCTTTGGAAGTTGCTTCTTTGTTGCAAAGAAATAGCTGGTTTTGAACAGGACCGCTGTTCACAGGAGTTTCTTGGTCCTTTAGTCCAGGGCAGTCCTCTGAGGCTTCAGAGGTCACTGGTCTCTGTCGGATGCGTCGCTGAAGCAGGTTTTCGAAGTTGGAGACAGGCCGGTAGGGCTGGGGCCAAAGCAGTTGTCATCTTCCTCCTTCTCTGCATGCTTGAAAGTCAGCAGCCCTTCTTGTTTCTTCAGGTTGCAGGAATCTGATTTCCTGGGATCTGGGGAGCCCCTAAATACTGAATTTAGGGGTGTGTTTAGGTCTGGGAGGGCAGTAGCCAATGGCTACTGTCCTTGAGTGTGGCTACACCCTCTTTGTGCCTCCTCTGGGGGGGAGGGGGGCACATCCCTAATCCTATTGGGGTAATCCTACAAACTCAAGAAGGAGGATTTCTCAAGGCAGGGGTCACCTGAGCTCAGGACACCTTAGGGGCTGTCCTGACTGGTGGGTGACTCCTCCTTGTTTTTCTTATTATCTCCTCCAGACTTGCCGCCAAAAGTGGGGGCAGTGGCCGGAGGGGCGGGCATCTCCACTAGCTGGGATGCCCTGAGGCGCTGCAACAAAACGGGTGAGCCTTTGAGGCTCACCGCCAGGTGTTACAGTTCCTGCAGGGGGAGGTGAGAAGCACCTCCACCCAGTACAGGCTTTGTTCCTGGCCACAGAGCGACAAAGGCACTCTTCCCATGTGGCCAGCAACATGTCTGGTGCGTGGCAGGCTAGCAGAAACTGATCAGCCTACACTAGAAGTCGGGTAGGAATTCAGGGGGCATCTCTAAGATGCCATCTGGGTGTATGTTACAATAAATTGCACACTGGCATCAGTGTGCATTTATTGTGCTGAGAAGTTTGATACCAAACTTCCCAGTTTTCAGTGTAGCCATTATGGAACTGTGGAGTTCGTGTTTGACAAACTCCCAGACCATATACTCTTATGGCCACCCTGCACTTACAATGTCTAAGGTTTTGCTTAGACACTGTAGGGGCATAGTGCTCATGCACATATGCCCTCACCTGTGGTATAGTGCACCCTACCTTAGGGCTGTAAGGCCTGCTATAGGGGTGACTTACCTATGCCACAGGCAGTGTGAGGTTGGCATGGCACTCTGAGGGGAGTGCCATGTCGACTTAGTCATTTTCTCCCCACCAGCACACACAGATGAGAGGCAGTGTGCATGTGCTGAGTGAGGGGTCCCCAGGGTGGCATAAGACATGCTGCAGCCCTTAGAGACCTTCCCTTGCATCAGGGCCCTTGGTACCAGGGGTACCAGTTACAAGGGACTTACCTGAGTGCCAGGGTTGTGCCAGTTGTGGAGACAAAGGTACAGTTTAGGGAAAGAACACTGGTGCTGGGGCCTGGTTAGCAGGGTCCCAGCACACTTTCAAATCATAACTTAGCATCAGCAAAGGCAAGAAGTTAGGGGGTAACCATGCCAAGGAGGCATTTCCTTAAAATATATATACACACACATATATATATATATATATATATATATATATATATATATATATATATATATATACTGCTTGTACCTACCTGCACATTTTTTTACTAAAGGTATGGCTTTACCATGCATGTCTCTACCACAAAAATGTGAGTATTTTACAAGGAAATATAAACATATATATATATATATATATATATATATATATTTACATTTACTTGCAAAACCTTTACCACACATATGCCTTTATCATTCATGCCTTTACAATGAAATTTGTTGAAAGGGCATGCGTGGTAAAAGTATAGTCGTTGTAAAATCCTGCCTGGTAAAGTTTATGCATGGTAACGGTACTTGCGTTGTACCTTCAGCGTTTTAAAAGCATGCTGGTTCAGCATACAACCTGCAGTGTTGAAAAGTCCCATACCATGTGCTAGAACCGAAGTCTACCCACCTACACCGTGGACAGTCCCCACATACAGTATATGCCATGTGGGTTGAGGTATGTTTGATGAAATAACTCAACTGCGTGAGGCAGAAGCGCACATTCCGGGACACCTGCTTAACCTGGGAAGCAACCCTGCTCCACTGCTTGGGTGAAAATTCTGTATCAAGGTCTCCCACTTCACCTTGTGCCTGGGAGTTGTGATGTGGTATTGTGCCAGCAACAGGCTATACAGTGGGATCTTCACCAAACTTTCCTAAAGCACCTCCAGACAGGGAGTCTAAGCTCCTGGACATGATGACTTGTAAAGTTTTTGCCCTGAGCAGTGGTTTTGCATATTCTTTCCTAAATAAAAAAAGGAGGTTCAGCTCTATTGTTAAAGGGTGCAGTAAAGAGTATCCTTACGGAAGAGAGGCCTCAGGAACTTAGGCCCATATTTATACTTTTTGACGCAAACCAGCGCTAGGGCTGGTTTGTGTCAAAAAATTTACCGCAGGCTAACGCCATTCCTATGCACCATGCGGGTGCCATATTTAAGGATTGACGTTAGCTGGCGCTGCGGGCTGGTCAGAGTCAAAAAAAAAAAACTCAAACCAGGCAGCGCCAGCGTAGAGGAAAACGGGGGTTGTGCGTCAAAAAATGGTGCAAGTCAGGTTTGAGTCAAAAATCATGGCTCAAACCGGACTTGCGCCATTTTTTGGCGCACAACCCCCATTGAAATGACTCCTGTCTTAGCAAAGACAGGAGTCATGCCCACTTGCCCAATGGCCATGCCCATTTCCCCTGGGCATGGGAAGCCTTTCGGATACAATTATGGTCTATGCTTCCGTTTTGGCCATTCTCCACATAAATGCACCCAACTTGATGTCCGGTTACTCTTTTTGTCTTGCCCTAACCACCCAGTGACAGTGGTGACAGATGCCTCTTCTTTAGGTTTTGGAAACCATTTGGAGCACCAAACAATCGGAGTCCTTTAGTCTATAGGAAACAACAACTGCCCATCGATTTGCACAAGTCAAGAGCCTTTCCTCTGAATTTAAAGGCTTTTTGGCCTTCAATGGAGGTTTTTTCTCTGAAGAATTTTTTTTTGTTGATTGAGTGCTTTAAACATGGTGCCCACTCAGCAAGGGAGCCTTTGTGGCAGGAGCTCCATTCACTGCAGGAGATCCTCTCCAGGCAAGTAGGATCCCTAATTATACAGGTTGGACGTCCGCCAGTGAGACAGCAGTCCTATATGAGGCTTAAAGTTTGTACTTTGACAGGACTAAAGATAAGTGCACTGGATAGGAAAGCTATCTTTTTCTCACTGGATTGTTCTTTGCATTAGAATCCATCACACCCTTAAAAAAGGAGTTAATAGTGGGCAGTAGGGCTTACTCCACCAGGGTGAAATTGGTTACATTCCCTTTGGCAAGAATGGTTGCAATATCTGAAACTGTTGTGCCAAGACTTGGGCTTCTGTGCACATGTTCATCACATACTGGCCCGTATTTATACTTTTTTTAGCGTCGCATTTGCGCCGCTTTTTGACGCAAAACGGCGCAAACCTACAAAATACTATGGTATTTTGCAAGTTTGCGCCGTTTTTGCGTCAAAAAACGACGCAAATGCGGCGCTAAAAAAGTATAAATACGGGCCACTATGTTTTGAGATTTTCAAGTAAGAGGTTGACCTTATTTTGACAAATGAGTTCATCAGGATATTTTGGTATCGATCTTTGTCTGGGGTATTGTTAAGGAATTCCCTCAAACATGAGGAATCCGTAAGACGAAGTATCCATCAGAAGAATAAATTACCTTCAGTAATGCTCTTTCGGGTAGATTATGTTCTCGTATATTATGCAGCACCCACCCACCTCTGCAATCAGAGAGAATGAGGTTCTTTTGTTATTTTCCCTTCTGGCGGTGATAGTAACTCCTCAACCATTGGATGGAGTTAGGTGGCTAGGTCTACTATTTTGGGTCACCATTATTCTTCGTCTCTTCTTTGAAGAGGGTAGAAAAGGGCACGGGCCTGACATCGGTGCGTAAGGTGATGAGCCTAGTCCTCAGTCCTGTCTTTTTTCCACAGGTCTATAATATCACCTCTGACTTAATAACCATGTGAAAAGGGAACATAAAGAATCTCATGATAATCTTAGAAGTATAATGATGCACAGGCACCTTTTTCTGCTGGGGGAGGAGGGATCCCAGTGCGGTTTTAGTGCTGGTGATGCCCAGTGCGACAAACTTTTTGTCACCGCACCCCTCTCCTGCCCTCGGCAAAAATTCCTCTCATCTCTCAATAGCCCCTCTCTCACATACATTTAATTTGTTTTAATGTGCTGGTATAGGCTGGCTTTACTAGTTCACATAGAATACATATCTGTTCTTTGCAGCAGGCATATTAACCCTCTAAGCTAGCTTTATGGCAGTCAAAACTGGCCCTAAAAAAAACTCTGATCTCTCTTTCTTGCAGCAACATTAATCACAAGAGTTATCTTTATTTATTTTTATTGCTGCCTGAAAGCTCTGCAGCAGGTGCTTTTGAATTGTAAGTCATGGTCAAACACAGCAACTCCCCCCGAGGCAGCGCCAGTGTGGCCCAGTGTCTCAAGACATGGTTGTTTGAGCAGTAGGAGCCCCCCTTCCCTCAGCGCCTTGAGACCCTCACAGGTGAGTAGTGCTCTTTACAAATACTCTGGTTGATTGATTGTCGGCCCTAGAGGGATCGATGGAAGTTCTTTGAAGGTTGAGAGTTTCTACCAGATCAGTAAGCAGCATCTACACTGAAATTACATTCACTACAACAAGGAGGTGGGAGGCAGAAAACCCAACAGGAACTGACAAACAATTTTCCTCTCTACTCTCCAACCAGACAAAATAGCTTTTTGAGTACTGCTTTCTTGCCTTTCCACATCTCATTGCTGGTTGATGAGTTACTAATATGGAAACATATATGATGCCTTTGTGCAAATGGAGTGATGAGATCATCTCTCTGGACTATGAGGGTGACAATCAAATCCGTCGACTACTGCATGAGATTGGAGATGCTTGGACTCCGGATGCAGGATGTTTAGTGTCAGGCAATATGCAAATATATTCATTGCATGCATTATACCATGTACTATCCAGGAGGGACTGGCAAGAGGCCAAGAATCCCATCATTCACATTTGCATAGCAAGGAAGGCTCTGAACTGATGTTCCCATGGCAACGTAGGTGCATAATTCTCTCATTCTTCGGTCTTGTATTTGCATTTTCTAATTAAAACCACTGTAATATGGAGGCATATATTTCAAAGTGTACAATCAGACATGCTTGGACGATCCCTGATTGATGCTTCTGGCATCGAGATATACACATGACCTACTTTAATATGCTTGTATGCAATTGCTCATTTTACCTTAATTTATTCTCCAGTTTCAGGAAAATAGCCTGGCATACTAACCCAATATACCTCCTGCACCGGTGGTTAATTTCTTAAAAAAATAATGCCCATATTTATACTCCCTTTGCGCCGGATTAGCGTAATTTTTTATACGCTAATTTGGTGCAAACTTAACAATTTGTACTTTGACGCTAGACCCATCTAATGTCAAAATATCCCAGTGTGCGCCATTTTCTGGATGCGTGAAACCTCCTTGTGTCAATAAGATGCAAGGTAGGCGTTCCGGTCTAAAAAATGACTTAAACACCCGTGCGCCATATTTATCCAACCGCGCAAAAAAGGCGCACGTCTGGTAGGCTGAGCTGGAAAATGGTGCAAATCCCGATTTACTCCAAAATGTAACGCCTGGGTCAGGGCAGGCGTTAAAATGGGGCAAAAACACCACTACATAAGGAAAACTCACAGATGCAACATCAGAGCTCAAAAAGGAAGACATGGAGGTGCTATTCATCCAGCATGCACGAAGACGCGGAGCACAGGAGCAACAGCAGCAGCTAACACCACACCAACAGGGACCCCAAAGGCAATCGCAGAAGGCAGGAGAGGATATTCAGGACCAGGGCAACCCTTCAGGGCCTCAGGGAACATGACATCATCCAGAGGTACAGGCTAAACTGGCAAGCCATTCAGCAGCTGCTGCGCCACATTGAGCCACAGTTGGCCGCCAGCTTGCAGACACCCCACACCATTCCACCGGAGACCAAGCTGTCAGCTGTCCTTCACATGTTGGCAAGTTGCTCTTTTCAAACCACTGGTGCCCTGGTTGCCGGAATCTCACAGCCCTCTTTCTCTGCCTTCCTTCCCAAGGTACTGGATGCCATCATCTCCCTCACACCCGCCATATCAGCTTCCCCAACACAAAGCAGAAGCAGCAGGAGACCAAACAGGGTTTTTATCAAATTCATGGCTTCCTGCACGTGCTTGGTGCCAATGGCTGCACACATGTACGGATTGTGCCACCTGGTCCAACCGAGCATCTATACCGCAACAGGAAGTGCACACACTCCATCAATGTGTAGCCCATTGTGGATCACCGTGGATTGTTCACCAACATCATGGGAAAGTATCCTGGGAGTGTACATGATTCATTCGTCTTCCGCCATAGGACCATCAATCAGCACTTCCAGGATGGACAATATGGCAATGGCCTACTTGTTGGTAACTACAGAAACCTAGTTATTTACACACAGCACAGCAACCCTGTAGGACACACAACACATACACCACTACATTGACACGTTGCCAGGAAGACACTGAGGTGTGACACTGGTAGTCATGTTTGATTTCCTGACCCAAAGGGATACACACCTATGGACAAATGACAGATGCAAATAACAAGAGATGCAACTCTAGAGCCACACGGGCCCAATTTAAAACCACACAGTGACAATGACATGGCCTTAACTGGCAGTACAACTTGGAAGCTGAACCTTTCAGTATCACATCAATAACACTCAATCCCATGCCCTTCCAACCAATGCGCCCTGTGTAAGGGGTGTGTAATGTGTGTTGCTGTAGGTCAAACACCATGAGACACATAGCATGATGATGCTGACTCTAATGAAGGTGACAGGGAATCATTGAGGCAGTACCAACATCTCACATCACTCTTGGGGTAACATTGCCAGCTAGCAATAAGGAAGTGGACTGTGTTATGAAAACATGTGGATGTGACACTAATGCAAAGTGCACACTGCTACACATACAGATTGAGACAATCCCCCATATACATAACAGATGTACAGGCAGATGGACCTTCCGACACTAAAACCTTCACCCCCACAACCAAGTTAGCCAGCTTACCTGGAGCAGGTTCAGTAGTGTAGGTACACATTTTCACATGAGCCAACTTGGTGAGGGCACAAAAATAGGTTGGCGTAGAACCTGTCACACATGGGATAATTGTGCATTGTCAATTGTGAACACTTCAGTGCTGCCAACTTATGGAGATGTGTTGTGCATTGTCATCCAGCCAAATCAAAGGGCCTCACTGTTGCATTTCACCTGCAATCATCTATGCCAAATTGGATGGGATATTCAGGCCATATAGTGCAACCGTGTTACCACCACAGTGGAATTGATTGTGTCTGTGGAAGTATCATGTCACCTCCAGTGAAGGTACACGGACACTTCTTTCACATTACATAACGCATGGGAGATACACACTGAACTGCAAGTTTCTGAATATACCACAGATATCATGTCACTCAGCGAAACACCAGTTTTGATAGTTAAACAAGCCAATGCAGAAAGAACATCACAGAAGCCTAGGATCCCACACAATACCACAAACACTGATGAGTCACAGACAACACAAGATAACAACTGCCATGCAAAGTGACAATCACAGTGCAACCAACAACAAAATACTTACCCTCATTTTCTCTTTCAGCTGATCAGGGTTACGGGATCCAGCCATGGATCATGACCCCAATTGCCAACCCAAGCACAGCAGCAGAGCGTGCCTATAATGAGGCACATCGTAGGACACGCACCATAGTTGAGAGGACTTTTGGCATCCTGAAGTCCAGATTCAGGTGCCTGGACATTACCGGGGGCAGCCTCCTATATTCCCCATTTTGACCTGTGCCATCCTGCACAACATTTGTGTGAGGAGGAACATTCCCCTCTATGAACCAGATCCACAAATGCCTGAAGAGGAGGAAGAGGAGGATGCTGTCTGTGAAAATGAGGGGGAACATCCACACACAGCTGCAGGATTGCGTAGGAGACAACACATCGTACAAAACTTCTTTTAACTATAGTCACCATCACCACTTTGTTATCATATGTAATTAAACACCTCACTTCATCACTCAATCATGCTCTGGGTAATTATTTATGCATCACATGATCCCAAGGAATCATAATCAGAGTTTATCCTCATTGAGTATTGCAGAAATACAGATTAGGATTCTGAAAAAGCACATCGCATTTGATGGGTATGAATGTACAGCAAACATCACACAAAGTGTAAATGACATATATCCTGTTTATTTCACCTTTGAAGGGCAATAGAGGACCACAGCTATGTGACACATCCATGTTTCCAACATGGTGCATTGCAGCAAAAGCACACACAACTAAGACACCATCAATCATAAGGTAAAAAAGTGTTTCATACATGAGGCAGTGGATGTGCTATTGCATTGGTAACAGGAATGTATGACCAGACCCTTGACAGCAGTAATTGTGACATCAGCTATCTCTGCAAGGAGCATGTGTTGACAAGATGTCTATCTAAGCTGAAAATGGATAGCACAAGTGCCCCAGGTATTACAAGCATTGCTCACAAGACATGCTCTGCGCAGTCCATCCAGGTAATAAGTCCTGCCACCGCCATGTTTTCAGTCTCTGCCTACCCTTCTCTAGGGGGCCCTGTAAATGGGCTATCTGTATCCTGAGAATCTTCATCTACACACACCCAGACTCCCATTCTGGCCCCTGTGTGCTTTCCTCTTCAGTATGGCATGCCATAGTCATAGTTCATCAGTCTGCGTGGACTTCAGGTCTGATAATGCACTGCCTGGTAGTCGGTAGGACCTGCAATCAGCTGTGCATTGCTTCCCATGTGAGAGGTCCAGTTGGCCCTTTGAACTTGATTCTCAACTCCAGGACTTGTGAGAGACTGAAGGTGCACACACCTGTGAGCACTTCCATGCAGACCAGCCATTTGAACCTGCCCTGCCCTTGCTGCTGGCTGGAACTGCTTAGAACCTGCCATTTTCTGAATCTCCTTCTTGTGCATTGGCGTACAAATCACTTGTGTACCAGAGCTCTTGGGGGATTGTGTAACGTTGCAGACCACAGCACAATTTATTTTTAGTTCCCACAGTGTTGTTCCTGCTCACAGTGTATTTGCCTTGTTCATGTTTGTTCTTGACAGAGCCTGCATCCTGTTCGCCTGACTAGTTCCTGTATTTGCGTTAACCATAGAGTTTCCCTGTGGCTACATTTGTCTCATAGTTGCTTTCCATGCCCTCTCTTTCCTCCTGGGAAATTGTGTTTGGTAGGTCTACGATGAATCCTCAAATGTATAATATAGTTTAATCAGTTTCCTTATCGTATTCTGTTCTGGGACATGTATTCAAATGGCCTAATCCAGCCCCCATCCCTTGTCTGGTTTTGCATGTATTCATGAGTGCCAAACAGTGATAGTGTGCTATGGCTGTATGCATGGATTTGGTACAGTGCCTCCGGCACAACAAACAAGCGTTGCTAATGTGTATGTAAGGACAAAACATGTTTGTGCCCTGACAGTCCACACACAGATTCACTTTGGCCGCCACCTTTTTATGGGGCTTGCGTGGTGACTAGCTGTGAGGTTAATCAGCACAGAGGCACTGATGTTCCCTGTTGCAGTGGGAATTTTAGAGCCTACCCTGATTACAAATGTTGTGATGAAAGCTACCTGTTTCCTATTACTGATCCATAACGTTTTTGAGCACACCAAGGTTCCCTGTTGTCAGCCTTATAAATGTTCTGCAGTGCCATAGCTGGACTATCCCCATGTGTGTTGTTCATTTATCTTTGGCTTTATGTCAATTCTGCTTTGAAGGATACTCTTTCAATTTAGGGATTAGCTCCACAGACTCATGACTAGACCAGCACGTAACTGTGACAACATGGAGGCCAATACTGACACAGGGTACATATGGCCACACACTTGAACTGGACACCTTTGTGCAATGAACCATTGGAAATATGTGAACACATGCAGCATGGTCTGCTGGTCTTCCACAGCCACAGGAGAAATATAGGTCATTTACATGACTCAAACTGTGTGGTACATAACAATTTTAGATTTGGTTTTGAGACCCTGTATCACAAACACTGTACCTACCTAGCATGTTCAAAAGCCTGACTCATGGGTAGTATACACACAGGTGACCATGAGGTGGTATTCAACATTTCTTTAAATGTGATGGGTTACATATCTGACATAGCCATTATCAACAGTCCTATCTATCCTGTGTATAGTTTGTCATGGGAAATGTTTTGTCTCCAAAGTCAAGGAAGTACACACAGCATAAGACGCAACACATATAACAAACACATATCATGACTGATGTACCTCAATTAATGGCATCTGATGGTAATACACTATTATAGCACATTCCTAGATGCACATTCCTAGATGCACATTATGCCAGAATTTTCTTGTGACGTTCACACAGAGGCACAACAACAATTTCAAGAGCCAATTCACAGATATATACACACAGGCCAGGAGTCTATATGTTTAGTTGCGTAGCCTTGCTATCCTCTATTGATGCAACACCTGTGCAAACTAGTTAACACCAATTTAATTCCAAAAGTTTTTGTTGATGTTGCGTCAGTTAAGAGAGCTAATCCGGCACAACATGAGTATTATGGTCCGCAGTGGTATGGTCTGCCACAAGTGCCCAAACACTAGAACACACACTGCAGGTCATACCATCCTATCTTTGTGTAGTTATAGGCTGCATGCATGCAAATAAATGAAAAATAACACAAACACACTTTAAGACAGATGTTTTGACACAAATGCGTCAAAATATGACGCATATGTGTCAGAATATAACGCATATGCGTTAAAAAATCACGCTCACACACATAATACATCGATTGGTCCCTAGCGTTAAGTCCAACACCGCACCCCAGGAAATCGGTTATCAATTAAAAATGTATTGATCCTTGAATGCAGGTGATTTTTCATGCATATGTGTCAAAATAATTTGACTCAAACCCCGTAAGCGTCATAAAATTACACGCAATAGAAAAAAACGCACCGCAATTGAGACAGAAAGTGATGTAATAGGATATCCTGTTAACAGAAATTGTACAGTGTGTATACTTTCACTTTCACTTTGCAGTCTGTGATTATTCTACACTGTGTGGCTGTGTCTTGAGTTGTCTCTGTGAATTTTGTGCTTTTGTCTCCTTTGTACTATTGCTATTGTATTCTGTTGTTTTGGAAATGTCTGTGTTAATCTGTGTAAGTGTTTTATTGTCATTTATTGTGATTATATTTGTCTTTGTACTGTTGGGAGTGTGTTAGTGGGTATTGTTATTTGGGGTATTGTTGGGCTGTCTATGGGTTAGTTACGTTTCCTTTTCATATCTCCTTTCCCTGTTTTTCCATCTTTACCCTTTCCTAACCTATTTTTTTTAGAGATGTTGGGTGGGCCACGTCTGGGGACAATGGGTGAGGAGGAGCTAGGGGCTTTTGTGTGGCTGGTGTGCCACTTCCACCCCCTGATGTTGGAGGCTGGGGGCCGGGTGATAAAGGGGTATCACACGGAGGCAAGGAGGCTCAGGTGGGCAAAGGTGCTGTTCCACCTGAAAAGAATCTTTAAAAGCCAGCGCAACGACCACCAACTGAAACATCACTGGGCTGACCTGGTGGCCAGAGAGCAGGACCTGCTGGACCACCTGGGTTTGGTGATTGGTGGCCCTATTGGTGAGTACAAATTTGACTAATGTGTACAGTACAATGCTCTGGAGTGACAGTAGCAGATTTTGTGACATGCCTCATGCAATGCTTGTGGACATGTGAAATGCAAGTTGAACATACTGTGGCCCTGATTTATACAATATTTGTAATACATTACCGTCAATTGTTGACGCTAAAACTACACAAACTGACAAAAGACAACTTTATCTTGTAAATTAGTGCCGTTTTGGCATCAAGAGATGATGGTAATGCGCCACAAACCAATTAATGATCCAGGGCCTGTGAGTGTACCAGGAATGGGATGTATTTCACATGCTATTACAAGGAAGCAATGTAGTCACCATTTTTATTAAACTTTGTCTGAACAGTATTCATGGCCATACGTACAAAGCTCTTCCTAACCTGTGCTAATATCTTACGCCGATATATCTACTTTGTTTGTGCAGCATTTGCATTATTACTCAATGCCAAAGTATAGCACACTTGCTACAATAAAAAAATTTATGCTACTTTCCATAGCTGCAGCGTAAAGAAATGAAGCAAATGCTACACAAAAATAGACACATCTGGCCCTAAGTTCATTGTTTCTGTGTGTTTATGTGTGGACAGAAGTTATTTCACATGGCCAAACCTAATTGTGCCCGGATGCTAACAGATTGCAGTAGCACAAAACAGGTTCATCTCGTGGCTTTTCGGAGTAGGCGCTGAAATCCTATCATTGAGTAGCATGGCCCAACAACATATTTGCCTGGGCACAATTTCTGGTACAGAGCTGGTGCAGTTACCATCTGTGTCACTTTATAGCCAAACAATTTTGTAAAGTGAATGGGTCATCATGTGATCCCTGCTCTTTGTGAATGCATGGTCACAAACTATTTATTTGCATGATGTTGTGCAAGGGACCACTGACTGCTTCCATTATACAATCTAAGTGACAAAATAGTTTGTTATTTTACTTTTGGTACACCTCTGCTGATAAAGTGCAGCATATGTATAATTATTAACTTCTCAGTATGAAGGCTATCACAGACATGGTGGTATGCTAAGATCAGCAGGCCAGCATTCCTGTGAGTGCCGCCATTCCCAAGCTGCTTTCAAATAGAGACCTAGCTCATCAAGATTGCAGAAGTAGGACATTTGCTAACCCATGTTTTATTGAAGCGCACAGTGTCAGTTTGGTTGTATTACCACAGATCACCCAACTTGGCACTTCTAAGTTAATGAATGTGGCAAAGTGTGATTTACAATACCTGATATAGGTACACAGGGCCCAGAGTAACACATTTCAGGAGCAATGACTACACCTGTGCCCATGCATTCTGTCACGGATGATCAAATTAGACACTGTCAGCATACATCTTTTTGTTATTTTGAATCAGATAAATGGCCAATCCATGTTTAGCGTAACATTGTCATCAAGTAACACACAGGTTCCCTGCTATCATGTTGTCAGAGGGGGCATATACAACTCTGGGTACACTGCCAATGTGGAATATGTAACCTACATGCAACACTGGCACACATATAATGGACCATTGAAAGCACAATAATTCCTGAACGCAACTCAACCCACATGGGCATCACACAGTAACTCATTGTCCCTTGATGCCCAAGCCACAAAAGCTGAGTCACTGGTATTGCAGTGTACCAGGAATGTGGCATTGCATGTCTCTCATAATAAGAAATCATGAAATGGAGTACCCGCTAAAAATAATAAAGCACAAAATTGAGTAATCATGTTTGGCACCACATGAGTGTTAGGGCCAGTGCATGTGTGCATATGTGTGTCTATCACTCACTGGAGTGACAGTGTCAATGCATGTTTGCATGACTATGTCTGTTTGTGTGTCTACATGTGCTGCTCTATCATATAAAATGTCACACACAGTAATTTGTTGATCCAAGTTTTGTACAGTGAGCAGACATTGAGCACATATCACCCTGCCATGTTTTACAGGTGGACCCGCCCCTTATACAATTGGTGAAGTGGCTCGATTTGCAGACCCAGACATATCCAGTAAGTGTTAATATGTTTGTCCTGTGTTGTGTTTGCAGCTGTTGTGTGATTGACTCCTGTGTGTTAGACTCATTGCAAGGTATGATGTGCTGGCACGTGGTCTGATTGGTGGTTGACATTTTGTTCCATGTTCGAGTTGGACATTCTGTGGCAGAGAGTCATATATTGGGAGTCGAGTGCTGCGCTATAGGCATGGGCAGGTGAACAGGGTGATTTGTTGCTACATGTATGCTAATGATTAATTTGGAGGCGGCCAGTTTCATGATTTAGTCAGCAAGTCATACCCTGATTCACACAGACCAGTGATGCAGAAGTTTTACCCACAGACTTGAGCATCCCTGTTAAGTAATTAACATGTAGGACTGTATGGGTGACTTTCCCGCAGCATCTAGCTCCACATGTTGATCTCCATTTATGTGGCACATGAGTGAAATGTCATTGGCGTGCATGCAGGTCAAGGCCAGATGGATGCTTGCATCAATGTGCTCGACTTTGGAAATGTGTCAGTGAGATCTAATGATGTTGACAATTGTCCACAATTAGAACAATTAATGTAGATGTGATTGTCCAATGCTTGACTCAGTCCTAGTTGGCAGGCCTCCTTACCTGTGGTGGAGTGACTAAACCCATGGACAGCTGTCCAAAGCTTCGTGGTTGTCCTTGATGTTTGCAAGTATGTGGTGCATGCCCATCCTCCCCTGAGGCACAGGGTTAGAGCTAGAAAATATGTGTAGCTAGGTGTGATGATCACAGTGTAGATGACAGACATATAATTCAAACATTCATGTGTTCCAAACTACAGTGCCCCCTCATGATTACCAACTGCATACTTTCCTGGCAGTTCCATATACAAATCACAGTTCTTGTGTGCCTTGATTTTGATCCTGAAGATAGTTATTAGTCGACCTGGCACATGTGGAGTACTTGCAGCATTTGTTATGTGACTAATAGCAGTACAAAGATGCACAGATCATTTAATTAAGTACGCACCTTGTTGTGCATTGCTGTGCTGTTACATAGTTGATGGGTAGGCTGCGTTGGCATGTCATTCCTCAGGGACATTCTATCATCTGTACTGTGATTTGGACTGTATGTGCTATTTTTGATGAAGTGTTAGAATATCATCTGTAGATGAATCAAACAATGCTGTCAATAATGTTTGGCCTTCTCTATTTTTACAACTGCTAACAGGAATGCTCAGGAGATACGGGAATTCCAGAGGCCGGCAGTGCGTTACCGCCACATGCTAGATGTGGAGGCTGGGTTCCGCAATATGGCACGTCGATATCGCCATGAGAGAACCACAGGGGTATGGAGGGCATTTGCCTAAGGGGGGGGGCAGCATTGCCCACAACAGCCACCACCACCATAGCACAGACCACAGTGGCCCCAACGATGACAGCCACTGTAGCAGGTCCCTCAACTTCATCTGCTCCGGCCCCACAAGCAGCACCTCCCCCTCCAACCACGGCACCAGCACCAGCAATGCCATCTACAAGTTGTACCCAGACAACTCCAGCTGCTGTGATAGACAATCAAGACTTGCAGACACTGAAACGTGACATGAAACAAATGTTGCGCAGGATGGACAGGCTGCATCAGGAGGTGTCCCACAATAGCAGGAGACTGCGGGGTATCCAAAAGATCCTGCAGAGGGCCAATTTGTAAATGTTGGATCCTCACCCATGATTCCCTCCCCTCCCTCCTCTTTCCTCGTTCTTTTCTTTAGTGGGTTTAGGGGGCTTAGTGTTAGGTTAGAGTAGGCTGTTAGTTTAGTTAGTATAAGTGGGTTGGGGGGTGGAGGGTGTTACATGATGACATTTTTTTTGTGGGTGGGTGGGGGACGATGTTGGGGTTTATGTGTATATAAAAAAAAATACCATAAAATATATATTTGTTTAGGATAAGTTAGTATGTGTTTAGGTTAGTTAATGTTGTCCTACATGTGTCCCGTCATATAAGGGGGTGAGGGGTAGATGTTTAGAGTGTTTAGTTAAATGTGGTAAGTAAGTTTAGCTTAGGGTAGTTAGGGACAGTTTTGGGTAATGTATAGTTAGGGTAGGTTAGGTTAGTTAAGGTGTTTCTCCTAGTTTAAATTTCCTTTAGTACTGTAAAATAAAGTTTTAGGTACTCCTTTACAGTATGTGTCATATGCATGGGGATCAGGGCATTGGCATGGGTGCACAGTGTCAATTTTGTATTTGCATTTGTGTTCCATCCTGCATCAGAATCCCATTATTGACATGGTTATTCCCTATTCCTAATGAGCTGTCACACTGGCAGCTACAACAAAGCTACTTCTCTATGCATCTGCCATCCATTGCACCCACCACTCAAGGTTACCATGGTTCCCAATGTGTTGTAAAGGTTGGTGTGTTTTTAAATCTGTCATCGTTTGACTCCTGTATTGGAATCTTGGGCACTGTGGGACGTCTGCCTGCAGCCCGATGTTCATGTGAACCCTGATAAGCTGAGTGATGTTAAAATCTTATGAAGTTCTGTATACATAACTCACACCTATCATTTCTTACATTGTACTCCCAGGTTACATAATTGTCCATACACTCATACACATCCATTCCTGCTGTATGGTGTGTGTGTGTGTGTGATTAAAGTTTATAGTCAGATGTCACACACATAAAGATTGTCTTGAAGGGAATGTTGGCCACATTGAGTTTCATCTTACACATACTTTGGATGTGACTTTTTCAGTTCTACACAGCATTATACTGTTTGTTCTCATTTCATTTCAGAAATAAGCCTAAGGAAGCACAGATGATGATAAAATCCAGACCCCAGTGCATAGTTATCAGCCTACATTCTTTCTACACTGTTTTATTGACATTCTATGGCCATTGACATATTATTTACATCCCAAATCTCCTACACAGTTGATGTGTCACATTACACAGAGACAAAGTGGTTGTGTAAGTGCTATTTATTTTAGAGTGCTGTAGTGCAATATTTACATAGTCCAGGATTGTAAGTCCGTTAGTGTGACGCCTTCTATTGTGATGCAACACAAGTGCAATGGTGAGGGACATTTCATTGGACATGCTGGGATGAAGTGTCATTCAGTGCATAGGAACATGAATTGCCAATGAGGTAGTGAGAGACAATTGCAGTGCATAGTGTTAAGGTAAACAGAGTGCTGGAGAACAGTGCATGTTACCAACTGTAGCAAGACTGGCATGTTAACAAGCACAGGACCTAGGAAATCAGTGCCCATGTGGCATGAACTTGTTCTACCAGGTACTCCTATGGGTGAAGGTGATCTGTTCCATGTCTTCTTCTTCTGATGTGTGTGTCGTCTCCTCTGCCCTTGGTGGTGGTGGGTTTGAAGGGGCAACACACACTTCAGTGTTGGAAGACATAGAGTCAGAATTCCCAGTAGCTGCCAACTGTGGGGCAATTAAGGGCCTTAGTGCAGCGAGGAGGAGCTGCTGGTTCTTGAGTATAGCAGCTACATCACTGTGGTAGGCAGCCAGGTAGGTCCTGAGGGGGTTATGATTGCATTTGTGCACGCAGTGAAAGGTTTGGGATGCCAGGTGTTGTGGCAACTCCTTAACTGCTGTTGTGAAATCCCTCACACATTGTTGTAGTCCATGCAGGAGTGATGGTAGTGCTTGTGTGGCTGCTGCCTGTTCTGCAGATGACATCATGCACATGCGCATCCCCTCAAGGCTGGCTGCCATATTTTGCATCCCCACCCGCACCTCCTTGGCCAGCTCCTGCTGTATTCCCACTACTGTCCTCTCAAAGGTGGTACCAGTGTCCTCAGAGTCCTCAGCTGGGTTGGAGCTGGCAGGTCGTACTATTGGGGTGGTGGGTGGGTCCTCTGTGATGGCTGCGGCATCTGTACTCCTCCTTGCGACTGAAGGTGGAGTCTGAAGGGTTCCAAGGACATCTTGGAGGGTCTGCTGACTAATGTTTGTCAGCTCGTCATCCATGTCATCAGGGAAGTCCAGGGCAGGCATATCCCCAGGAGAGCCATCGTCCTCTGCAATGAGATATTGTACAATAAGTGTGCCCTTGTTGTGGCAGTTGTAATGTGACGTTACTGACTTCCTATTAGTGAGACATTGTAATCTTGGTCCTGTTCATTGTTCCTGTCATTAATAATATCATTCTCACAGGCCTATGCACCACCTGCATGTCACATGTAGTGTGGGCAGTTTGGGGAATTGTCTGCGTCACATCCTCTAGGTGTAGGTTCTGTCCAAATTGTATGTTGCCACCTTCTTGTCCTTCTCAACCCTCCGTCTACTTACATTGGCATGGTGAGGCCTTGAAATGGCTGTGGGTGTTCTGATGCCACTTGCACCACACTTAACAATATGGGACTGACCCAGTCTCTCATATTTCACATGAACCTATATGTTGCAGAGACCAAGCACATACTATGTATAGCATTGGCATGGCACGGTACAGGTGTCAGCATTGGTAGTGTGTCATGTTGATGTTAGAGAATGTGTGCTACATTGGATTGCACTGATGGACCTGGCAGTGTTCCATTTCCTCTTATGACTATGCAGGTGTGTTTAACTAGCTAGACACGTGTCCTCCCCCTCCCCCTGTTGTCTTAGCAGTATGACAGTTGGGATGTTGCAAGGTGGCATTGCAGCTATTGTCACACAGGCACAGGGTAGACCCTATAATGTGCAGCATGGAGATGATATTACTGCTGTGTTCTTCATAATGTAAGTAACAATACCTGATGTTTATTGCGCCTATAGACATGAGCATTTGACAGGATTTCCACTTTGTTAGGAATTAAAGGGGATTGATAACGTAGTCATCCTGAACCCCCTATTTTGGGTGTGTTTGTTCCGTGGGCACCTAACTGCCAATAGCTACTTGACCTGCACACACAGCAGAGGTGGTAGTGGCAACTGTTGCAAATGGTAAATGCCACTTGCAGATATGGCCTGAGACTGGAAATTGAGTCCTCGTTCATGTTGTGACAATACCAGCTGTCGTGTGACAGCAAGCCAGTTTTATGTTGTACCCTAGCTTCCTAGCCTGGCTTTGCCTTTCCAACATCCTTGGCATGGCAAAGTTCCCCATGCAAAGGTTGTTGGTGTAGTGTTGTGCTGTGCCCCTGGTTTCCCCTGCACAGCCCATGCACCCGTGCCATGCCCCTTTTCCCTTTCCACTGCCTGATTTTCAGGGCTGACATGCATTGTGTAGTAGGTATGTTCCCTCCCTGCTTGCAGTTAACATTTTGGCATTTTTGTCCCCCATGCAACTTACCCTGCATCTGTGTTGTTTCATGGTAGTCTGCGCTGTCCTGTCCTTGAATCCCTGTGACGATCTCCTCTGGGATGATGGCTGCCACATCTCCTCCATGTGGTCCAGGGCCTATTGCGGTGCTGGACTCCCACCTCCAGTCTGCAGTGCTGCCTTCCTGTTCCCTGCCATTTTTTCCTTGGTCCTGCTCTTGCAGTCATGCCAGCATTTCTTGCACTCGGTGACTGTTCTCCGTACTTCTGCCACACTGTTTATCTTGTCCACAATTTGTTGCCAAATTGCCTCTCTCCTCCCAATTGGCAATTTTGAGGTGACAAAAAGTTGATGCTGGTGTTCTGTCACCTCTTTCACCAGTATTTCCTGCTCTTCTGCACTGAAACAACACTTCCTTTTCTTCTTCTCCCTCTCCTGGGTCTTGTCTGGGTCCTCCTGGCTGGTTCCTGGTCGATTGGGGTCTTCATGGGGTCTCTCCTGGCTTCTGGGATCCATTTTGGGGCTCTTTTGCACATTTTGCTGTGTTTGCGCCGCTTTTTGACACTATTGCAAGGAAAAATGGCGTGTATCCCGTTTGCAATGTCGCAAACTGGATTAAAGTAATTTTCACCGCGTTAACGTCGTTTTGCTTTACCACGTGGCGCAATGGTTTGAGTAAAAAAAAAAAATGACTCTAACCCGTGGTTTGCGCCACCGAGTGTCAAAGTATAAATTTGACGCCCAGTTGGCACAAATAAATGGCGTTAGCCAGCGTTAAACTTTTTGACGCAAAACTGCGTTGGCGCAGTTTTGCATCAAAAAGTATAAATATGGCCCTAAGTGTCAGGGCCCAAGCTATCACTTAAGTTGAAACAGCAGCTGGTACCACCAACTGCCCTTGCCAGGGATGCAAAATGCCAGTACCAGTGGCCTGGATGCATTATTCTTACTAGTTTTTAGTGCATATTGCAATACTAAAATGATGTGCTCTGCTGAAAATAGGCAGGCAGTGCCACCCTGTAGCGTACAGTCACATCACAGTGTTAAGAATTAAGTGCCAGTGCTGAGCATCAGCAAACGCCGGCACCAATTAAGCCCTGTCCTGCATCCTAACATTTTTAACAACTTTGAGGAAATTCTTTATACTGTCTGTACCATGAATAAATTAATAAAATGCAATTTGCACCGCATACGGCTACTCCAGGGAGTATCCAGGCACTTTGCTCAGCGTCACAGCCCATGTAGTATACAATTTCAAAGGCCTGCTGATGTAAATGTAGATTCCACAGGGGTAAATATGTTGCATGAAACTTTGCTTCTCCAAGTACAAGAAGTAAAAGAAATAATTTATTAATCACAATTACAAGTGTGTCAGCAAAAAACAACTGGAAGGATTCGCCTGCATCCTTCCTTTTCTCAGCCACATAGGGGGTGATTCTAAGTCTGGCGGGCGGCGGAGGCCGCCCGCCAGACTTCCCCCCTCCAGAATACCGCACCGCGGTCGGAAGACCGCTGCGGCTATTCTGTGTTTTACACTGGGCTGGCGGGCGACCGCCAAAAGGCCGCCCACCAGCCCAGTGTAAAACTACCTTCCCACGAGGACGCCGGCTCAGAATTGAGCCGGCGGAGTGGGAAGGTGCGACGGGTGCAGTTGCACCCGTCGCGAATTTCAGTGTCTGCAAAGCAGACACTGAAATTCTTTTGGGGCCCTCTTACGGGGGCCCCTACAATGCCCATGCCATTGGCATGGGCATTGCAGGGGCCCCCAGGGGCCCCGCGACACCCCATACCGCCATCCTGTTCCTGGCGGGAGAACCGCCAGGAACAGGATGGCGGTATGGGGTGGCGGTCTTGGACCGCCAGGGTTAGAATGACCCCCATAGTCTGTTTTAGCTGGTCTCAACATCCAAGGTGCAAGACATCTTCCCGCTGTCCCAGCCGAACTTGAACAGAGAGCCTACTAGCATCAGCACAGAGAGACTCCAACAAAGTGAGCTTCTGATCAAGTGGGAAAGCAAGAACATCAAATGTTATATCATGTTAAGATTTATCCGTGTAGCACACATGCAACGGGGCTTCCTGGTAGCACAGAAGACAAAATGCCCAGCAAGCAGAGCCCAGCGATTTCAGGTTTTGTGTAGTTTCCTGAATCCCATAAGATTCAGTTCAGTGCAGTGGTCTAATGGAAGACAATCCCAAGATGTGGCCCGATTCTAAGTTGGACGGAATGGTCCTCCTGGGTGGGATGCTGTGCTGATCAAATACAGTCATCATGGTGTTCCACCACCCGGATTCCACAGGTGCTGGAACATCAGCCCCCATTATACTGGCTGAAAAAAGCACATGAGGCTTGGGATGTGAGATCTAGGGGCATATTTATGAGCGGTTTTCCTCCGTGCTTGCACCTCACAATGTGGTACATGCGTGGTGCAAACCACTAAGTCATATTCTTGAAGCCACGCAAAGCCACTCTGCTTGGCTTTGAGTGGCTTCAGAAAAACGAAGTAAGGCAAAGCACAGTTACCTTGCTCCGTGCAAGGGAGGCGTTCCATGGGCGTTGTGTGGGTGTTCTAGGCCACTTCCATGGTTTTTGATGCATTCCATGAGTTCCCAAACCTGGTAAACCTGGAAATGTGTCGAAAAGATAAGCCTCACATGAGAGGCTTAACGAGGAGAAATATCCTTATTTCTCCTTGTCTTTTCCTCTTTCTGTTTGTGTTGCGTTATGCAGCACAACTACAAAGAGGAAACATCCTTTCAGGATTGTTTTTGCGCAGGAAGGTGCCCCTCCCTTCACAAAAACAGTCCTGCATGGTGCAAGGGTGCCTGTGTTGGCGCTAGGCTGCCGAAAGGGTGACAGCGCGGGGGGAAAGGACAGGAGATGAGCCGTATTGGATAAATGCATCGCATTCCTGCCCTTTCCCTGTGCGTCAGCGCAGTGCGGCAAGTCTCCTTGCTCCGCTGCCCTGTGCCACAAAACCCAGAAATATGGGCCCTAGTCTTCTGTAAAATCTTTAGGAGATAAAAACAGCTTTAAAATCTATTCTTGAAAAGTGAGATTGGTGTAAAAAATTATGCTGAAGTTTCGATCCAAAATTGTGGGGGTGGATAATGAGACCAGCGTTTCAGACCACCAATGAAAGCTCCATGCTACGAGCTCACTAAGGCCCATATTTATACTTTTTTAGCACCGCATTTGCACCGCTTTTTGACGCAAAAGCGGCGCAAACCTCCAAAATACAATTGTTTTTTGTAAGTTTGCACCGCTTTTTGACGCAAAAGCGGCGCAATTGCGGCGCTAAAAAAGTATAAATATGTGCCTAAATATCAAGACTTCGGTTTTGAAGTAGCTTAACACCAAAGGGTTTATATTTATCCATTGCACGGTCTTGGACATGCAGTGTTTGACTCAAACATGAAGGGAAGAGCTATTGCCCTCAAGCCTGATGATGGGTTGTGTGTCGTCAGTGTAAGAAAAGTGAAACCCAAAGAGAGTTTCTGGTAATGGGGTGACATAGACATTAATTACTGGGAGGCTCAAAAAGGAAACCTGTGGAACCCCCACACTGAGGGTGTTTGAAGTTAGAATGAAAAAGTGGTGTGGTAAGAGACTGAGATCTATTGGCTAAGAAGAACAGGGGCCATTCCAGAGCATGGTCTCCTGCCCCTGCTTTCCCTAGTTTATGGAGGAGTGTCAAAAGTGGCCAATAAGTCCAGAAAAAAATCAGTATGGCAGAGTTGCTGGAGTCCAGAAAGAGGAAGTCATTATGAACATGGCGGTAAAAACCGCCAAGCGCCGTGGCGGCGGTGAACAGAATCCTGCCGGTGGAGGCGGCGAATGGAAACTCGCTATATAATGAACAAAAAACCCAACACCACCAAACATTCTCATCCCACCACTCCTCACCAGGACCCTGTCAGTGGGAATCACCCCGCCACCTCCAAGCACACCCACATCCTGCCCTCCAAATAAAGATGCACAAATCACCTCGGCGGACAGTGGAGGCCGGACGACCATTGACGGCTGCGACCGCCACGGGCGGCAAGTGGGCCCAACAGCAACCACTGCACACATTGGCTAGGCTTAGCACCCACACACCTATCACACATCCAGAACACCATAAAACACCCCCAGACACCCCCCCAATCCCTTGCAACGAAGCCAGGACCAGAAGACGGAGAGCACCAGAGCCAGACAGAGAACGCCAGCAGACAGGACACGCATAGCGACCCACACAGGAGCACCCAAACACCGTCCCCAGTCCTGATGCCATCCACCACCCTCACCATGTCCCCCCAAAAATCCACGCTTCACTGAAAGGGAGCTAAGGACCATGGTGGACGAGATCCTAAAAGTGGAGCCCCAAATATTCGGTTCCGAGGTGCAGCACACACCCATCGCCCGGAAAATGGAGCTGTGGCAGACCATCGTCAACAGGGTGAATGCAGTGGGACACCATCTACGCACCAGGGATGACATCCGCAAGTGATGGAACGACCTCTTTGGGAAGGTCCGGGCCATGGCATCCAGGCACCACATCGCAGTGCAGAAGCCTGGGGGAGAGCCGCCACCAACACCTCCCGACTACACCGATTGGGAGGAGAAGGTACTCGCCATCCTGCACCCAGAGGGACTCACTGGACTCACTGGAGGAATGGACTCGGGTAAGTCATCTACATTTACCCCATATGCACCATACCTGTAATGCATGCACCACCCCACCCACCCACACCCACATAGACCCACACCCCTCCCAGCCATTACCCACCACATCCACCACCCTGCATCACCCACAACTCACTACCAGGCCCACATCACTCCTGCTGGGCACAGCCACCCACCCCTTCATGTTCTCACAATGGAATAATAATCCCCACCACAATGTAACGCCACCACTGCCACTAGATGCTATGTCCACCTCACAAAGGCACACCTGAAGGCCACTGAAAGGCACATCAGCACTAAATTGTACAGTACTGCCCACCTCAGACCCTCCTGCATATGTAACAAACAATTCTCTGTCCCCCAACAGGCACCACTACCCATGCAACCCTAATGGAGGGGACAAGGAGTGCCACAGCATTCCAGGGAGACAGAGGCACATCACAGGACACTGGTGAAGGATCCCTGGACACTGATGAGCAGGCAGGCCCTTCACACAGCCCTGGATGCTCACCATGCAGCAGCCCCACCCAGGAAAACACTGTCACCCCTAAAACCCAGCCAAGACCAGCAGGCCAGGGGAGGCGTGCCCACACCAGTGGACCCAGGGCACAAACAGGTGGAACACAGCAACAGAGGCCACAGTCTCCCACCCCCAACATGCAGGAAGACGAGAGCCCCAGTACTAGTGGCACGTCCAGACCTGCGCAAGGAACACATGCACAGGGGGCCAGGGCAAGGTCAAGTGCCCCAGTGGGTCAGGGGGTAGGGTACCGGATAGATGCAGCAGCCCAGGACGTCATTGCAGAGGTATTGGGGGCATACCAACATACCCAAGACAGGTTGGCACAGATTGTAACCACCCTGGAGCAAAGTCAGAGGATGCAGCTGGAACATCACCAACAGGCCATGGAGCAGTGGAAAGAACACAATGCCACAATGGCTACCATTGCTAGAGCACTGCTGCAGTTGGTCAACAAACCCTCAGACACCCAGACCAGACAAGAGGCCCCCACAACAGCCCTGGACAACCAGCAACAGTTGTCCCAAGCAGCTGAAACTGCACAGGAAAAACCCTCCCAGGAATCACAAGGGCCGACCATGTCACCCCAAGTAGCTCCACAGCAGGCACCCAAACGTAGCCTCAGGCCAAGATATGGCACTGGAAACCAAGCAAAGAACAAGCCCCCTACCAACAATTGACACTGCTTCTACTACCAAGCAACCAACACACCCATTCACAAACTGCACTTAGCTGAGGGCTAAATGATGAACAGAACTACAAATAGGACCCACCTATGAAATCAAACAGGCCTGCCACCAAGTCAGTTTTGAGGACAACCAACCATAACGACTTCCATCACTGTACATAGCACATTTCACTGTATTCCACCAATAAACAACACATCTCACCTGTAACACTGTCCCCTGTCTTCAATGTTGAACAAAGTAGAGTAATGATGCAACAGGCAGGGATAAACTTTATTGTCAAATTGTGCACGCTGCTGGTACAGTGTGTTTCTAAAAAGTCAAGAAGGGAATACTTATGTTGTCTGTCTGTACCATGCTGAAGAGGTCCATGACTCGCATATCATGACCAATTCCCCCTAGTTGACATGGCACACTTACAGTATCCGTCACTAACCACATATACAGGCTGAAGTCCCAGACAGTTATTGGAAGTAGAGTTGCATCAGGTAGTTTCTGGAATTTACATCTTCCCCTTCCTCATCCTCACCATCACTCTCCTCACCTCTCTGAGGTAACAGATCAGGACCTATAGCACCCTCCACCTCCAAAAGGGGGATTGAATGTCTCACTGCCACGTTGTGCAGCACGCAGCAGGCCACCACTATCCTACACACCTTATCAGGCCCATAGGCCAGGAAACCCCCAGAGATATGTAGGCACCGGAATCTAGCCTTCAGGAGACCTATAGTACGCTCTATCACCCTCCTAGTACGTCCATGGGCCTCATTGTATTTCCTCTCTGCATCCGTCCTGGGATTCCTCACTGGTGTCAGGAGCCAACGCAAGTTTGGATAGCCAGAATCACCTAGAGAAATGGTCAATACAGAGTCGTCAATGCAATGTCCTTCGTCTGACAGGCTGGTTTTCAGCAATGTGTCAGTTAGTGACAGGCACACTTATGGATCAAATCTGTTTATTGGTATTTTCAGTTATAAACATCGCATAGGCAAAGCATCAAAATGATACAATTGCGTTGATATACAGCATGTTTCATGCGCAATGATAGAAAACCTAAATACAACTTCAACTTTGTTTCCCCGCGGCTGGCGTGCCATACAACAATCAAGCGATCCCAGGCCTCGTACCAATGTAATCTTGGCCCTACATATATCTCTCTACTGCACATTCGCTCCCATTCGCTCAAATCAACTCGAGAACCCTCAAATAGGCCGGACATGTCAATTCTGTGAACTCCACAGACAGTATTTGTAAGAATGGTTGCCATAGGTCCCTAAAGTCCCCACTGCGCTGCTGTGAAGTCAAAGTGAGCTTTTCCATAGCGAGGATAAACCACAGCTTATGGAGCCATGATGTAACTGTCGGGATCTGGTCAGTCCCCCACACGGTTAATAGCAGCTGTAGTGCCGCATTTAATGCCAAGGCCATCTGCCGTCCTTTCAATGATCTCAGAGGGAAAGTGAGCGGGTTAGGCAGGCCGAGCAAAGTGTACGCAGGAAATCTGGGGATCTGAGTATCAAACGCTGTGTCAATAATGTCTAATATATTCTCCCAGTACCGATGAAGCTTAGGGCAATGCCATAGTAAGTGGACAAGCGACCCTCCACCCCCACCAACAAAGGCGGGACTTAGTGGGATCCCAAGCATGAATCCTTGCTGGGGTGTAGTACCAATAGGAGGCCACTTTATAGGCTGTCTCTGTACCTGCCGCATCGTAAGCCGTGTGGTGTGTCCTGTAAAAGATGCTGTCCCACTCCTCATCAGAGAGCTCCCTCTCCAGTTCCTTCTCCCACCTCAGCTGACCCTTAGTCTTAGGCGAGAGGGCCTCCCCCCGCAGGAGAGCGTAAAGCTCCGAAATCACCCGCTTATCGTCCTTTTTCATTAGAATCCATTTTTCAAACGGTGTTAACGGCCTATCTATTAATGCTCTATTGGCTGGTAGCAGGGCCCAGTGTCGTATTTGATAATACATCATCCTGTCTGCCTCAGTTAAGCCATACGTCTCCCTCATCTGGTCAAAGGAGATCACCCCCTGCTCATCAAAAAGGTATCCCACCCTTTTACAGCCCCCTTCATGCCACCGACGCAGTGCCTCCGATTGAAGGCCCGGACCAAAATCAGGGTTCGAACCTAGGGGGGTCATTGGGGACGGGAAGGTCATCAATCCCATTCTGCTGGCCACTCCGTCCCACACCCTCATCGACACTTCCGTGACCGGGGATACGTACAGCCCGTGCTCTGTAACGACGCCTAAGCCAGGGCTCCTTCCATATATGGGAGCCCGCCACCGCCCGATCCATGAAGCACCAATGTTTCTCGGAAGACCGGCGACTCCATTCTAATAGGAAACGCAATTGTGCTGCCTGAAAGTATCGTAGAAGGCGGGGGACCACCAATCCTCCCTCCTGCTTAGGGCGATACAACACCTGTCGTGGTAGCCGCGCCGCTTTTCCCTCCCAGATAAATCTAAGAACCGCTGTTTGAAGGGTTGCTATTGTTCGTGGCGGGGGTTCTACCGGAAATGCCTGAAACACATACAGTACGCGTGGAAGGATGGTCATCTTCACTGCCGCCACCCTACCCAACCAAGACAGTTTAAGTCTCCCCCAGGTCTCTAAGTCTCGCTGCACCTCCCGAATCAATTTCGTATAATTCAACGTCGCCGTACGAGCTACCGTGGTCCCTAACTCAATCCACAAGTACGGGAGCTTTGAGGAAGACCATATAAAGTGGAATCGGGCCTTCAAATCTCTTTCATGCTCAGCACTGATAAACCTGCTCATGGCCTGCGACTTTAACATATTTATTCGGAATCCCGAGACCTGTCCAAATTCCTCTAGTATACCCATTAGAGCAGGCAGTGAGGTCGCTGGCTCCGCCAAAGTAAGAATCACGTCATCCGCATATAATGATATGATATGCTCATCTCCCCCAAACTTCACACCCGTAATCCAAGGGTTGTCCCGAAGCCGATGCGCCATGGGCTCCATATAAAGCACGGACAAGAGGGGGGAAAGCGGGCACCCCTGCCGGGTCCCTCTATGAATTGAGAATGGCAATGAGAGCGTCCCATTAACTCGGACCGCCGCCAGAGGTGCCTGATAAATACAGCGGATCCATGCCATAAAACCCGGGCACAGCCCAAAGCGCTCTAGCACCCAAAACAGCCCCCACCCCCTTCTAAGGAGAAGCCCACCCCCCCTCCAACCTCCTCACGCAGTCAAATTCCCACCCCCGTCGTAAATCCCCACCCCCATTCCGTTAGGTGCCCAGATCACCCTATGGTGCCCTGTTGAGTGGAGTACCCAGCACTTGTGGGAGTCAGTTGTGGCCAAGGAAAATTGACTTTTTATGGACTGGCCATTGTCCCTGTTTTCATCATTTCGTTCAGTGAGCTTCATAATAAAGTTTCGGTGTGGCCTGTGTTTGGGCTGCACGCAGTTCCACCCTGGTGTTTGTTTATATAATTTATGGCTGTGGTGCTATTGTATGTCCTATGGCCAAGTTGCAGTGGCCTTCGGTCGGGTACGTCCTTCTTGGTGTGGGGTGTCTGACTATTGCTGCTGGGTAGGGTTGGGGGGGGCTTTGCGGGGTGAGTGGAGTGGGTGGGATGTAACTTTGTCCTTTCCTCCCTTGTTTTGTAGGTTGCGGTACTTACCCTCGTCGTCTTCGTCGGCGCTCTCGGTCGTGTAGATATATGGCAAGGAGCAAGGCTGGAATGATCTGCAGCTCTCTGTCCATGGCTGCCGCTGCACGTTTTGTTGAGCTCCGGTGAGTGTTTCCTTCTATTTGTTTCATTTCTGCCTGGCTTTGTGTGGCAGTGGCTCCCGCCCCGGAACTGGCGGTGGAATGGTGGTTCATAATTTGATGGGCGGGTTGGGCCTTTTCGACGGCCTGTGGGCGGCCTCTGCAGTCGTCAGCGGGAAGCCTTTCCTGGCGGTGGGTGGTGCGCGGGATGCATGAGTTTCATTTGGTTCATTATTTGGCAGTCCGGACCGCTCCTCTGTTGGCGGTTTCTGCCGCCAGCGGTGCGGAACGGACCACCATGTTCATAATGAGGGCCAGAGTCTGATCTTGTTTAGGACAGTCACAAGAACGGATTCAGTGTTGAACCCAGGGAGGGAATAATGTGATGTTTCTAATTGGGAAGATAGCTGTACATTGACATTAGATGTATTATTTTCGTGAAGGCCAGGAGCAAGGAAATCAGTCTGAAGTTTTAAAAAACTTTTGGGCCTTTAGTAGTTTTTAAAAATAATGGAATCAATAGAGCCTGCTTCCGAAAATCAGGAACAGAGCCAGAATTCATGACAGGTTAAATAGCAAATAAGAATCAGCGTGATTTGAGGGAACTGAAGTTTAAGGTACTTTGTGGAACATGTATCACGCGAGGATACAGATTTTAAGGTGCACATTTTATTGCCCACTTATGATTCCTCCATAGAGGGAAAGGATAGTTTCAAAATGGGACTAGAAGTGATGGTTCTATTGGTTGCGGATGGAGAGCTGGCATTGTGTGTAAATGATTGCAGAAGATTATTGATTTGATCACAAAAGAAATAGAAAAGATGGCTGCAGGGTGTTTGAGAGGAGGAACAGGAGGATCTGCTGTACCCTAGACTGCTGACGCATCTGAGTGTATCAATAGTGTCGTAGTCTTGTTAGACACTTGATTAATCTGTAGAATAATAAGTAATTCTGGTGGAACAGACTGAGGGCCTGATTTATGAAAAGTTGGCGCCGCCTTTACGTCATTTTTTGACGCAAAAGCGCCACAAATGTACAAAATAAAATTATATTGACGCCTATATAATGTGCTCTTAAATATACCCCTCACTGTTTTGTTAGAAAAACATCTCTCTTTCCCCTGCATGTTAGAGGGGGGTTCCAGCCAGATGACTGCTACCGCATGCTGTCTGACTTCGCTACAGCTGCTTGATTAGACTGCTGATCCCCTGGCATATATGGGGAAGGTGTCTCAATAGACCACAGGCTTCTCCACTACTGCCATATTAAGGTATGGGGGATGATGTCTTTCCGGAGGGTCCTGAAGGGCAGATTATGACTTATCCTTCTGTGCTCTAACATAGAACATTAGTGGCGTAGGTAGGATTCACACATGTTGTATAGTGACATTATGGTGGGACTTTTCTTGTCTTTCACTTTTCTTGTCACCATTCTGCTTCTAGTATGTTTTATCATTCTAATTATTGCAGTTTATATTGTTTTATCTAGGACGCAGCTGATTCAATCAATCTTATTGACCCATTCCCTGCTTCTGTTTGTCCTTGCATGTGTGACATGAATGTAAGTAAGAGAAAAGCATGCGATCTGATCCACCACGATTTCTCTGAGAAGTCACAATGTCATGTGCTGGTTGCCAAAAATCACCCTTGCTCTTGGACAGAGGTGAGGTGCTACTAGCTGGCTGGAAACAGATTAGGCCAACAGTTGCCACATGATGTGGGATCAAACTCAGTTCCCCACAATTCAAGTGATGTTGCCGCCAAAATCCCAGCAGCCTCATTAGTACAATGAGAGCCACTGCGACAGCCACCCGGGTGATAGCCCCAAAGACGAGCTTCAAGGGAGAAGTCACCTTTGAAGTGCAAATGGGTGACACTTGGGAGAGGGGGTGCACCATTGTCTAGGTAAATAGGCTTCCAATAGGGTTGGTTAAAGGTAAACCAGTTGTCAAACCGTTTTTTCAGGGGTGTGTAGTCCCCTTGGTAGCCACTCCTCTGGGTTGGGCAAGGGAGCTCTGGATGCCAAGAGAGGGGTCATATATTTGAAGTGGGCAGAATAGGAAGTGTTCATCAGGTGGGAGGGAACCTGGTAGCTCATTGACTACCAACTGCATCCTACCCTGAGGGCATTTTCTGAGCATAAAAAGAACACACCTGGCATCCAGAAATCAGGTTTTGACTGGACTTTAAGAAAGACCAAAAAAAGACTGTCCTGCTGCAGCGATGAACCGGCAAAGGCGGGCTGCACTGGCATGGACTGCACCTGCTGAATCTGGTATCTAGCAAAGGAGAAGGGAATGTACTTGCTGTGTCCTGCTCGGGTAGAAGTCATCTCCAAATCCCAAACAAAGCAAGAGACTCCAAGGGTCAGCTGGCTGACCTCCTGTTCATCACAACAGCTGAAGAAGCCTGCTGGGGTAAGTTGGTAACCCAGAATCTTTGCATCACTGCCAACCACCTACTGTACCTTATAAAATCTATATCTTCAGAACCCTATGATGGATAATTTTCATTGTGGTATCTGAAAATAATTAAAATACAGTCTATTTTCATAAATTGGTGTTTGATTTCTGAAGTGTCTCATCAGTGCCTTCTTGGATTGTTTTGGTGCTTTAAAAGCTTTACACATGTTCCTTTGTTTATCCCTTGCTGCTCAGAGCCACAGCTAACCAGGGTTGACCTAGAAGGTTTGGCAAACAAAATCTACTGGTCCTAAAGGAGCTGGTGAGTGTATTACATGGTGAGGTTGCACAACCATGCTATATTATACACTGCATTTCCCCACAATGCACAACTGACAATTCTCTTATATGTCAAAGTCCTTCTCATCACATAAACACAGCCCTAACTCTTAAAATGCAAAAATAGGGTACAAAATGAAAGAAATGAATGAAAGAAGCCATTCGCAATCTATAGCCGAACTTGTTAAAGTATAAAAAATTATTGTGAAATCAATTGAATTTAAACCCATCTGTATAACTTCTATAACTATGGAGCGAGTTGGTTTGGAACCTTTGGATCCCACTGTATCCAGTGGCACCTGGCATGAAAGCAAGGATCTCTCACCTGTAAATGTAAAAGCAAAGGATTTGAACATCAAGTTGGCCAGGACTGAGCAGTTGCCTTAAGACCAAATGATCCACACAATTCTTTACGCTGCCTTATGTTTCCAATGTAGAGCTGTTAACGGCACCTCTGGAGGGTTGTCCACTTTCCTCCGCCATAACTAGAATACACAACATCCTGCTTTCTATAATCAGGTTCTTAGCGAAAAAAAACAGTACCCCAAGATTATAGTTTGTTGATATTTACTAGAATACTTCAAAGTCTACCTTTGAGGGTGTATGACCATCCCCAGCTAGAGAATGTCAATGTTGCGGTTAAATCAACACAAACAGAAGGCAAGTGGTGGGTGTGGGGTCTCATTGAAATAGACACACAAAGTGAGAGTTCATAAAGTGACATTTCTTCATACAGCTGTTGCTGCAAGTGACAAAATCTCAAATACCTCTGGATCATCAATGCTCATGGTTGCAACACCCACCTTAAACCACTAAGATCCGTCTCACCTTCTAGAGATCAGCAGTCCAAACATGTTTCCAGTCAGAATTCAACTACAGCCTTCAGAGAGGATTTAGGGGTGTACCTTGAGGTGTTCAAGCAAGTAAATGGCAATAATATCTCATCTGTGGAGTGCCACTAATCAATAATTTGTTCTTGAAGGATCTAGCAAGCCTGTTTTCAGTATATTTATATATTTTCATTTACTGGATATTTTCCCAACTGGAAAAGGCTCAGGTGAAAAGGTTAAGATTGCTGGGAATATTTCAGAGAGCCCCCTATCTGAGGTTCCTGCTTTTGCAGCCTATTTCTCCAGTAAAGCTGTTAAAACCCCAAGAGTGAGGACAGTTACCATATAACTTGCTAATATATCTTTCAATACAGTTAATGCTTATTCCCTGGCTTTCGAACATGCAGGTGCATTGAGAACTGATGTGAATTTGCAGATGGTCCTATCAAGGATGGTTAGCACATAGGAAAATGAGACGGCAAATGCTGATCCATCTTTTAAGAAGTCATGTGACTCTAAGTGTCAATCGACAAGTCACAGATTAAGGTGTTTTTTGCAGTCACAAATGCTCTGATTCTGCAAAACGGCCCGTTTGCAAGCACAAAACAGCTTAGTACATCTGCCCCCTAGCCCTTCCCACCACTACCTTGCTGCAACACTCTGCGCCCTTAACCCCGGCCACTGCTCCACACGCTGCTGCCTTGTCGCACCACACAACACCAAAGGAGCATCTCCTGCTCTTTCTGCAAGTTTTCATGCACTTACCCACACCCAACACTCACCGTACCACCAGCACCCAACACCCAATTCTCTGACAATCCCATTGTCCGAGTACCACCCCCACAACACCCCACACTCACGTGCATGCTCCTCAAATCCTGCGCTCCCACCAACCAAACTGCAAAAATCTGACACCTGCTGCACAACAATACCCCTGACCTACTTTTTCTCACGGAAACCTGGCTGATGCCTTCAGAGGCACCTAACATGACCACAGCCACCCCTCCTGGCAGAGGCACCTAACATGACCACAGCCACCCCTCCTGGCAGAGGCACCTAACATGACCACAGCCACCCCTCCTGGCAATGCAGACTTCACAATCCCGGAGGCGGAATTGACATCATCCATAAGAACACTATCACCTACACCACATTCACGGACATGTCATCCTCCAACATGGAACACCTGTTGTTTAAGCTCCACGTCACAGCCAACTTCACCCTAAGCAGCACTCTCATCTACAGACCATGGGGAATGCACACTAACTTCACCAACACCATCACCATCACCAAGTTTGTCCCACCACTCACCCTCAGTGCTTAGTTTGTAAATAAAAAGGTGCTGGTGCCCAAAGCCCTCCTCTTAAACAAGCGGCTGCTGCAATTAAATATGTGAGCACGAAATACTGAGGCGGCGTAATCCTGAAGCCATCTCAGGCCTCTTAAATCCCTATAAAGCCACTCCCTGTCCCTTCAGCTCACCCTTGCAGCTTTATACTTTCTCCCTTTGTGACACTTTTTCATTTTTCCCTTCCTCTGTCTTTCCCATATGTGTCTTTTGCTCGCACTAAACGCTTGAGGCAGAAGAATAAGTGCTGGCCCTCAAAAATAAGTGCCAGGACCCCGCACCGGAAACCACCAGCTCAAATTAAGCACTGCTCACCCTCAATAATAGCAATTACATCCTGCTCAAAGACCTGAACTTTCACCTGGAAGACCACGCCAACCCCAACTCAAGAGCACTCATTGAAGACCTTGGAACCCTGGTCCCCACCAAATGAGTAAAGGGACTTACCCACGTTGCTGGACACCTCCTGGATGCTATTCTTACCAACTTTGGCAACATCTGAGTTGATGAGCCACCTCAGTTACCTGGACAGACCACTTCCTCATCAAGTTAACCATCCCTGTCCCAATGCACATGCACCACTGGCATACCAGCCCGCTGAAACTGAAACAGCATCACTGACAAGGACTGGAAAACTGTTCTCAACACTAACTGACCCAAACACAGCAATAGCCTTCCCAAAGCCATCAAGAATTTCAAAAATGTGATCACCTTCTGCGATGACTCCCTAGCCCTGCGCAAACACAACAGTACAACAAGATCCAGTCACTGGGCCAGTTGGTACATGGAGGAACTCAAACTGATGAGATGCTACAAGTGGAGCACAAATGGAGAATGAAGGACAATACAGACAGGAGCAGGTTCAAATCTGCCCTGAGAAACTAAAACCAAATGATCCTGACCACCAACGGTGCAGATTCGGCATACCACATCGATGCCATCACCAACAGAAGCAAATAAATATTCACCTCTGTGAAGGCTTTCACCTCACCATAGGCCTCCTCCAGCTCAACCACTCCCTTCCAGAACCTCTGCAACAATCACTCTTAATTCTTCAGCAACAAAATCACTGCCATTTACAATAACTTCAGCCTGCAACTGGACCCACAACCGTCAAATGAATCCCAATCTTATCCAAAGAACAAATGCTAACCATATGGCCTGTTATCACCCCAGAAGAAATCGCTGCACCATCCACTGAGGAGCACCTTTGCACCCCTGCTCCTACCACACCTACTGCAGAGGACTGCAAGCCATCAGCGCCATCTTCACACCCATCCTGAATGCCTCCACCTCTCCTTCCCAAATGCGTGTAAACATGCAAAACTGTCATTCAATTGCTGAAGAAACTCTCTGCGGATTCTTCAAAGCTCACCAATTACAGACCGATCTCTCTGCTACCATTTCCGGCCAGGGTCCAGTCACCTCACCAAATACCTTAACAATCATCAACTCCTCGACACCACTCAGTCTGACTTCAGACCCAATCACAGCATGGAAACTGCCCTCATCTCTGCCATGGATGACCACTGCATGACTCCCCTCATCCTCCTGGTCCTCTCCACAGCATTTGACACAATCTCCCACCCCATTCTCATCCAACCCCTACATAACATCAGAATCCAAGGATACGCACTCCGTTGGATATGTTCCTTACAGATTAGAAGGACCCAGTCAGACAATCAGGCAATGTACACCCACAACCTCATCTGTGGGATTCTGCCAGGATCCTCCCTGAGTCAAACCCTCTTTAATGTATACATAATCCCTCTAACCAGCATCATCTACTCTCACAATGTCAACATCTTCTCCTATAACGATGACAAGCAACTCATTCTCTCTCTCACGGACAAGACACCCAGGCCCATATTTATGGGCAGGACTGCTTCGTATCTACAGCATATGGTGCATTCCTGTGCCTTCCATCTGTTCAGTTGCACATTCGGTTGCCTAGCACCATTGAAAGCACCCTTGCACCATGGTGCAAGGGGGTCTGCGTTGCAATGAGGAATGTTTTTGTGCCAGAAGGGATACCTTCCTGCAGAAAAACAATCCTGGGAGGCATTTTCCTCTTTCTGTGTGTGATGTAGAATGCAGCACATATATACAGAGGAAAAAATTTGGAGAAATAAAAATATTTCTCTGTGTTGGGCCTCCCCTGGGGTGGAATACATTTTTTGTACATCCCCGGGTTTACAAACTCTTGTAAGGTTGTGGATGCATCAAAATCCATGGGTGGGTGTGGGAACATCCACCACAACACTTGTTGAAAGCCTCCTTTGCACAGAGTAAGGCAACGCAGCGATTTAAGCTGCCTTGCCTTACTCCATATCTATGCGGCCATTTAAAGCCACGCAAAGTGGCTTTGTGTGGCCTAATAGATATGAGTTCAAGGTATGCATTGCCGTTGCTTCATAAAAGGTGATGCAGCGGTTGCACAAGGGGCTCATAAATATGCCCCCCAATATCTGGATCAAGTTCAGTGCCTACATGATTGAAATTGCCCACTGGATGAAGACCAGTTGTCCAAAGCTACAGCAGTGTGTTGCTTCCTCTCCTTTATTAATGAAATTGGCCCTGGGGGATGGCTTCTCCAGGGCCTCTGGAGGCTAGGTGAAAGGATCCACCGGACCCCCGTCCCCTTTGATGCAAATTTCAGCCCTAAGGTGGGCTCACTGGGGCCTTCAATGGCCCCCCACCCCTACAGCCCCGGTGTTGGAAAGTGCCCCTTTTTGACAATGTCACCCCCACTTTTTGCCTGGTATTCAATGTAATTTTGACTGAAAATGCACTAGGTTCCTGCTAACAAGGTCCCCAGTGCCAGATCTCTTTCCTTAAAACTGTACAATTGTTCCCCAATTGGCATTTCCTTTGCCCCCCCCTTTAAGTCCCTAGTAGACGGTACCCCTGGTACTTAGGGTCCCAGAGGGCTGCAGCATGTATGGTGCCACCCTCGGAGACCCCTCACCTAGCACACCCAGATTGCCATTGCAGGCTGCGTGTCTCGTGCAGCTAAAAGTGAAAACACAACATGGCACACCACCTGTGCACCATGGCCCCCTAAAACTGTGTGCAGTATATTTAAATCACCCCTACCGCAAGCCTTTACAGCACTATGTTACATGTGAGGACATATCTGTGTGAGCAGATATGCCCCTGCTATGTCTTTATCGATTCTTAGATATGGTGAGTGAGCAGGGAGGCCATTTTAAGTGCATGTGCTGGACACTGGTCGATACGAGTTCTCCAGCTACATGATGGCTTCACTGAAAATAGGGATGCTTGGTATCAAACATCTCATACTGATAAACCCTCACTGATGCCAGTGATGGATTTATCAATACATGCACCCAGAGAGATCCTTTGAGGTGCCCCCTCAATTTATCAATTACAGGTGTGGGGACTGACCAGTTTTAGCCAGTCTGCCACCACCAGACACAAGGTTGACTTCCGAGGGGTCGGGATTGTGCTCTCAGGCAGTCATTCACACAGCCTGCTCTGGGAGAGGTGTTTTACACACCCCACCCAACAGGATGATATGTAAATCTGCATTGCAAAGCAGGGTGCTTCAAAGAGGCCCATCGCTCTTACATTATAATAGTTATACAAAATATAATTGTATGCGCTGCTTTTACATCAAATAATGACGCAAATGCGGCACAAAAAAAGTATAAATATGGGCCTTGGTATGCAGATCTGGCTTCATTCACAGGAGCGGTGCTGACCGCTGTCCCCAGGCCATTTTGGCACCTGGGTCAGTGGGAAATTCCGAATTCAGGGAGGTGATGTTTACCCACCCACTTAGGTCAGTTCCACCCCTGAGGTGAGTTGCCCGAGGTGCACACAAATTTTAGACATCTGCCATCTTGGTGTTGACAGATTTGGGAACTCTGAGGCAGAGTTATGTCTCCTTCCCGCAGGAAGTGGTAATATAGGGTGTGTAGGCTCCCCAGAGGTATGTAGCCCATTGGCTACTACCCTGCACTTCCCAAAATGCCCCTAAATACAGTATTTAGGGGAGCCCCTGGCACCAGGAAATCAGATTCCTGACGGCCTAACAAGAAGGACACCGAAGAGCCGCAAAAGCAAAGGAAGAAGCAACTTACCTTGACCCATCCCTGCCGGCCTGAATAGCTGCTCCTGCTGAATTGTGCCAAAGTTGATTTGTCTTGCAGCTGTTGTGCCTCCAAAGCCTGGGATGACTGCCTGCCTTCAACAAAGACCCAGAAACTCCTGTGGAGCACCGGAACTGCTTCCCTGCATTTTTGCAGGCACCCCAAGACGAACTGCGAGGACTCCAAACCGCCAAAAATCAGACACCAGAAAGCACCACTATACCCATGCCGCACAGCCCAATTTGAAGTGGACCAATGGTGCCAGCATGGTTACCTGGCCCTCCAGAGACGAAGCCCACCTTGTCCACTGTGAACCCTCAGATATCACCTGCAGCACCTGAACCCAGGCTCCCCCAACTGCAAGTGCTCTGGTGGAGAAAACCGATGCCTCAAAGCACCTCTGCAGCCATCGCTCCTGGTCTGTGGAGAAAAGGACGCAAGGTGTCCCCACGTCCCCTGACATCTCACCGTAGGAACCGGCTTGTTGTTTTTTTCTGACTAGATCTCCAGTCCTCACCTGCAGTATATCCGCACCAAGACCGATCTCCACTGAGTAACATTGGGCACCCGATGCCATACTGCACGTGGCCACCGCAGCGTCACCCGGTGTGACCTGTTGGTGTGGTCCTGACCTGTGCCCAGTACTTACCTAACATCTCAGAGTTTGGACTCGCAAGTTGCTGTACTATACCTGAAGGCAGTAGTTGTCCTTGTCATAGGATAACATTGCAGCTTCTGACAAATGCACTAAGTGTTGACTCTTCCAAACCTGGAAGTATTCTTCTTGACAAATGTACTTCCCTGATCATAATGACTCTGGTGACAAAACATATATAAAGATGCTTGTTATTTTTGTACATTGGTGTGGATCTTCTTCTTGAGTCGTGTGTCTCATTTATTGATTGCGCTTGTATTTGCAGATGTCTCACACTCCTCTCTGATAAGCCTATGGTTGCTAAACCACACTACCCCTGAAAGGGCACCTTGGGATTGCTAGAGTAAGCCCCTGTCCACTGGACTCTTTGCACAATATTTTTAGTTTTGACATATCATATAAAGAACCGGCTTCGTACATCCGGGGGTGGGCTCCCCCAGGCCTATAATAGAATAATGCATCCACAGCCGCCGTTTTAGTTTTTTGATCCTGCGTGAGTCCCGTGGAATCACAGCAATGATTGCCAATTTATTTTTTGTTTTTGGCCCCAAGGGTTCCTCTGGGTCCTCCCCTGAGGACCTATGAAGCAGGGTATCCGTACCCTTCCCTCATTTTTTTCATTTAACACATCAGGACAGGGGGCTAAGTCCTCGAGTCCTGTAATGGCTGCCCGCAATATTTTTCTCATGTGGCTGGCAGTCAATCAGAGCGCTTGATTCCACAGGAGTCTAACTCCTCCAGGAGGGAATTGGCCCATGGTGAAAAAAGCTCCCTGGGCCAATTAGAACACTTTATTTTCTTTTAAATTGGCTTTGAGGGACTACTGCAAGAGTCCCTCAAACCCAACTGTTCAGATATCTATATTTTTTAACTGTAATTTCTCAAAAACCACTGAACCGATTTACACCCAATCACAAAAAGCACAATTTGCATACCACGATATAGCTTCCTGCCAAATTTGGTGTGATTACGTTCAGCAGTTTTTCTGCAGCCCTATATAAAGAAGTCTATGGGAAATACATGGGCATTTTACATTTTGGGATCCCCTTTTTTCGCCGGCCCCCGCTTGACGGGTCGCCTAGTTAGGACCTAATTTCCATAGAAAAAGTGTTTTTGTTTAGCTTCAGCTGCTTTTTGGAATTTGCCATGATTCGTCACGTAGGGACTGAGGAAAAAAAAAGGGGCCCCAAAACGTAATCTCTACTGGCAGTTTCCCATAGGGATTTTAGACAAGATTAGAGCCACAACCGCTGAATGGAATTACCCCAAATTTGGCAGAAAGCCAGATTTTGGTCCATAAAGATCTCATTTTGTGATTTGGTGTAAATCTGTTCAGTAGTTTTGGAGTTATTAAAGAAAAAAGATTTTTGTTTACCTAGAGATGCGGATCTACCGATTTCGGCATGAGGACCCCATTCCCCAGCTGTATTTAAAAAAGGGGAGGAGGCATGCAGACCCCCTACTCCGTTCAATTTTGGCCTTGGGACACCCGCTCCCGAGGCCCAGCTGTATAAGTAATGGGAAGGGAGGGCAGGCTGCCCCCCCCCCCCCGGGCCAATTTCAGCTCAGGGAACCTCATCTCCCAGGGCCTGGCCGCAATTACAAAGGGGAAGAGGGGTTGTGTGGCCCTCCCCTCCTTGAGTCATAAATTGCCTTGGCGACCCCATCCCCATCAACCTCAGAGCCAACACTATTAGCGTGGAACTAACCTGCATCCTCAAAACCTCCATGTAGGAAAGTACCATCTTGCCTGGCATGTTACCCCCAATTTTACATGTATGTCAGTTTGTTTTTGCCTGTCTCACTGGGATCCTGCTAGCCAGGACCCCAGTGCTCATAGTTTGTGGCCTGAATGTGTGTACCTGTGTAGTGGCTAACTGTGTCACTGAGGCTATGCTAATCAAAACCTCAGTGCTTATGCTCTCTCTGCCTTTAAAATTGTCACTATAGGCTAGTGGCCATTTTCACCAATTCTAATTAGCACACTGGAACACCCGTATAATTCCCTAGTATATGGTGCCTAGGTACCCAGGGTATTGGGGTTCCAGGAGATCCCCATGGGCTGCAGCATTTCTTTTGCCACCCATAGGGAGCTCAGACAAATCTTACACAGGACTGCCACTGCAGCCTGAGTGAAAAAATAGCACACATTATTTCACAGCCATTTTACACTGCACTTAAGTAACTTATAAGTCACCTATATGTCTAACCCTCACTTAGTGAAGATTAGGTGCAAAGTTACTAAATGTGAGGGCACCCTTGCACTAGCAAAGGTGCCTCCACATAGTTCTGGGCAATTTCCCCAGACTTTGTGAGTGCGGGGACACCATTACATGCATGCACTACATATAGGTTAATACCTATATGTAGCTTCACAATGGTAACCCCGAATATGGCCATGTAACATGTCTAAGATCATGGAATTGTCCCCCCATGCCACATCTGCTCCACTATGGACCCCAGCTACTGCCCAATCAGCTCTCTGGGGTTTTCTCTGCAGCTACTGCTGCTGCCACCCCAAAGACAGGGTTCTGCCCTACTGGGGTCTGGCCAGCCCAGTCTCAGGAAGGCAGAACAAAGGATTTCCTCTGAGAGAGGGTCTTACACCCTCTCCCTTTGGAAATAGGTGTTAAAGGCTGGGGAGGGCAAGCCAGTCTACACCAGTTCAGGGAACCTCCAGGCCCTGCTCTGGCATGAAACTGGACAAAGGAAAGCGGAGTGACCACTTCCCTGTCCATCACCACCCCAGGTTGGTGCCCAGAGCTCCTCCAGTGTGTCCCAGACCTCTGCCATCTTGAATCCAGAGGTGTGAGGGCACTCTGGAGGCCTCTAAGTGGCCAGTGCCAGCAGGTGACGTCAGAGACCCCTCCTGATAGGTGCTTACCTCACTAGGTGCTCAATCCTCCTCTGAGGGCTATTTAGGGTCTTTCCTGTGGGATTTTCCTCAGATAACTTGCAAGAATTCATCAGAGTTCCTCTGCACCTCTCTCTTCGACTTCTGACAAGGATCGACCACTGACTGCTCCAGGACGCCTACAAAACTACAACAAAGTAGCAAGAAGACTACCAGCGACATTGTAGCGCCTAATCCTGCCGGCTCCCTTGACTGTTTCCTGGTGGTGCATGCTTTGGGGGCTGCTTGCCTTCATCCTGCACTGGAAGCCATGAAGAAATCTCCTGTGGGTTGACGGAATCTTCCCCCTGCTCCAGGTAGGCAGGGCTGAAGAGACACATGCTATGGAAAAGCTGAGCATGAAAGGGATAGCTGAAACAGGTGTATACCCATGCAGAGGAGCAGGATTGGCTGCATACTGCATGAGCCCTTAAGCATGATGCCAGCTGTGCACAACACAGGTGAAGATCTTGAGACAAGATTCTGGTCTACCTATTAGGCAATAGGCAACCCATTCAGTTTGGAAAATAACAGAGTCAGGATGTAGTCTAGTTTTGATTTACAGTAGGTATGTTCTTTAATTGTATTTGAACAAGCAACCAACCTGTGAACGCCATACACCCTCTGTCCACGTTTCCCTCTTTTCTGTCCACACTCTTTATGCGGTTCCTTGAAGTGATCTTAATGAAGTCTAATCCCTTCCCAAGCAGACAGTACAACAGTGTAGCTCCCCAACCCCCCCTTGCATAGAGTGGAGTGGCATAGAGGTGTGTAAAGTGGCATGGAATAGCATAAAGTGGCATAGAGTGGCGTAATGTGTAGCATGGCATAGTTTCAGAGTGGAGTGGCGTAGAGTGAAGAGGCATAGAGTGGAGTAGTGTCACAGAGTGGAATGTCATAGAGGGGAGTGTCTTGGAGAGGCATAGAGTGGCATGGCAAAGACTGGAGTGGCATAGAGTGGAGTGCCGTGGAGCGGCACAGAGTGCAGTATAGTGTCAAAGAGTGAAGTACAGTGGAAAGGGATAAAGTAGAGTGGAGTGGCAAAGTGGGGTTGTGTAGAGTGGAGTAGAGGGGTTATAGAGTCAGACTGGACAACAGTGGAAAGGGATAGAGTGGAGTTGCATAAAGTAAAGTGAAGTGTCATGCAGCAGCGTAGAGTGGAGTATGCATGGTGCGGTAGCGAACTGCCATTAGACAAAACAAATTTTCAATTGAAAATACCATTACATTTGGAAAGACATAGGGCCTCATTACGACTTTGGCGGTCTTTAATAAAGACCGCCGAAGCCGCTGGTGGTATGGCTAGCCCCCTATTATGACTTTTCAGCTGGGCCAGCGGACAGAAAGAGCGTTTCCGTCTGCTGGCCCAGCGGAAAAGTCACATCAACATTGCAGCCGGCTCATAATATAGCCAGCGGCGATGCTGATGTGCAGTGGGTGCAGCAGCACCCGTCGCACATTTCACTGCCAGAAATTCAGGTGGTGAAATGCTTGATGGGGCTGTGCCTGGAGGCCCCTGAACTGCTCCAGTGCAGGGGCCCCTTGGGGCACCCCGAGTCCCCCTTACCGCCAGCCTTTCCATGGCAGTGTGTACCGCCATGGACAGGCTGCCGCTTGGGGCTCATAATCCCCAGGGAAGCAGTGCCCCTAGGGATTATGACCACCTGGCGGTCAGTTGGAAGGGCTGGCGGTGTGGCCGTGGCTAATGCGCTACGATCATAATTCACTGCTGGTACACCGCCAGCCTGTTGGCAGTGTTACCGCCAGTGTACCGCCGGCCACCAGGGCTGTAATGAGGCCCATAGTATCACTGTTAAAACTATACAGCGCACAAACAATTATGTGTGAAAATCAGCATCACTTAGTGTAGATTTGTTTTTACTGTATTAAAATACTTGTTTCCACTAAACTTTAAAACTACAAAAAATGTGTTTCATGTATACTTTCCTAATTCTGATATATTCTGGTATATTTGTACAGTTCATTTACTGACGTTTAAATGTTGTTGTGTGCTGGAAAAAATACTCCCCTATCAGTACCCAACAACCTTGTCACATGGTTGGAGGAGAACAACAAAGAGCAGGGTGAGACCGTAGCTGCAGGCAAACAACACGGAGTCGGATGGGAGCTGGTGGGGGCAAGCAAAAGTGCAGCAAAGGTAGGGCAAGCAAGAATGCTGAGCAGGGTGGGAGCAAACAACACGGAGTGGGTGGGAGGCGGTGAACAACATCTAGCACGACTTGAGCGAAGGGGCAAACAAAAACACTGAGGGGGACGGGAGGTTAGGTGAGGCAAGAAACACACAGCAACAGAGTGGAGTAGGACAGGATGGGGGTCGGGACAGGCATCTACAATGAACGGGAGAGGAGGGTGTGGCCCAGCAGAAACATGGAGCAGGGCCAGAGAGCCGGGGCAAACAACAACAGTGAGCTGGACAGGAGTGACTGTGGGGGCAAACATCACAGACCAGAACAGGAGGATGGCTGCAAACAAAAACACGGAGCAGGAGTACAGGGGTGCAAGCAACAACACAGAGTGAGACAGGAGGGTGGGGGGGAAGCAACAACACAAAGCGGGATGGGAGGGTGGGGGCAAACAAACACTGAGCAGTACGGGAGGGTGGGAGCAGTCAACCACACGGGAACACTGGGTGAGAGCAAACAAAAACACGAAGAAGGACAGGAGGGTCAGAGCAAGCAACAATACAGATTCGAACAGGAGCAACAACATGGTGGGGGTAAGCAACAACACGGAGCGGGACCTGAGAGTAAGGACAAGCAGCAACACAGAATGTAATAATAGGGTGGAAGGAGCAAGCAACAGAAAGGCGTAAGCAACAAAAGCACAAGGGTGAAGGAGGGGAACATGAGCAGGTGTGGGGAACAAAAGCCAAAGGGCAACCATTTTTGGTACTGCAATTAACAGCACACAAATTACGTACAACATTCTAACTTGACCAGGAGTTTTGAACAACTGTAGAGAATAAGAACTCAACTCACCAAAGGCAAGATTTGCACGGCCATAGCACCTGTTTGCACCACACTAGCGTCATTTTTTTACCGTTATGTGGCGTTAAGGATGTCATTCTCCTTTGCCATATTTACAAAGTGGCGCAATGCTTGCATTGCACCACTTTGTGACCCCTTGCGACACATTATGCCTGTGCCAGGCATAATGTATGCAAGAGGGGTGTTCTGGCGGTGGGAGGCCCATAAAAATGATGCAGTAAAATTTACACCTTTTGCACTGCACCATTTTAGCATCATTTTTAACGCCTGTTCAGAGCAGTCATTAAAATGATGTGCCTGAACTGTATTGTAATGGTGTTGTGAGGTGCCGATTGGGGGCACAAGCTGATGTGTACCACTTTCTTGTAAATCTGGCCCCAAGTATCTTGCCCACATTATAGGCCATTTAGAGACAAGACGCCCTACAAAACTCTTATCCGGGAACCAGGGCTTTAACTAGGATGAAAAAATTGGGGGCAGGAGCCCCAAGAGGGGCATGGCCTAAGATGGCAACAGGAAACGTTTCCAAGCAGCGTGGTCTATGTAAATAAGGATGTGGGATAAACCATATAAACTAAAATACTGTGCTTCCCATAACGTGCCACCCGAGCAGTGTTTAGGAGCCTTCGTGTGAGCTTTCTGTTATAGCATCCAGACATACCACACATTAATGGACACACACTTAATACAAGGCGGCCCATTTGCTTTGCCAATACTTATTAGCAGTATCGGATAAATAATTAAAAACAACGAATGTATTGTAAATATTTGGAATCGAAAACATTTTAATCCTAAGCATTAGACTGAATTAAACATTACTAAAATCTGTGGAAGGGATGGTGGTCACCAGAGTCTGTCTCGCTTGTTCTTCCCCTCGCACCACTTTCCTCTGCATTCTCATTGTTAGACACTTGCACCCTTTTTCCAAAACCTCTTGTTCTGTACGTCTCACGCCTCCTTTCTTCCTCTTTTGTACCTTCTTTTCACTCTCTCCTGCATGTACTGCGTTGCTTCCCCCACACTTCACAATCTCCCACCACACACATGCACTCACCTGTGAACACCATTTTACTTTCGTCATGTCTATATTTTGACAGTTATGTACCTCCTTCACACGCTTCTGCACAGAATCGCAATTGAAGTTGGTACACATGACCAGTGCACTGTACGCCCTGGCAGAGAGGCCAAGGATTGAATGGGAGTGCCCTGCACCCAGCTCTCCGGAGAGCAGGTTTGTCAATAACGGCACATCATTACCACCCACTGACAGCTCGAACTGAGTCCGCTAGAGTCGGCCACGTTCACGGTGTGCACCATTCACAAGAAATATATTGCAGGATGAAAATTGCAGAAATACAACATGCTGGAAAGGGCAACACTCTAGAGAATGCAAGATTGTGTAAAAAATGTGAAATGTAAAAAGGAACTACTTCTTTGACACCAATTACTTTTTATAGTCGTTGCTCAGAAACCATTGTTCTTTCCGTAAAGAAAGGACATCCCGACAGGGACCAGTTTCAAAGCCCGTTTTTGATCGATGACTGCCGGCTCGGAGACTTGCTCCGATGAAAGCCCCGCCAGGCACCCACTAACATTTGCTACCAACCAAAACAGCCGTGCCAAAAAGTATTTGCAGTATGAGAACTAGCAGCATAATCTACGCGACACTGTGCTTTTAAATAAAGGGTTTATTAAATGAAGAATATCATAACAAACGGGGTTGTATTCATATTAAAAGATTATATTCTGTAGCTCGGATTCATTAAAAAAATAAGAGCGATGCGTTAGTACAAGATACGAGAACTTACATAAAATAAAACCCCGGTAAGAGGAAGTCACTTGTTAAGCGCGGGAAGGCGTTAAGGATTTCATAAGCCAGTTCTGATATAAACATGGCGAGTCTTTCACTGCAACAGGGGACGGCAGAGCTCGGCCTGTGGCCAGTGAGCTGGCAGGGACATAAAGCCAAGTATTTTATATGGTCATTAAAACGGGGTCGCTATTGTTGGATGTGGCTCTTGAGCAGTGGATGCTTAGTGGAAAGGTCAGCCATGCATTCAATAAAATGTAAGCATCTCCAAGCACTGAGAGTAGAATGCAATCCGGGGTCATCCAGACCTAGAAAAAAATCACGCCCCAGGTCTTCCAACTCTAGAAAACAGAAGGTGGTGGTCACGACTCAAAAGTCAAACGCAGCTCCTACGCCTTCCCGACTCTGGGCTTGGCCGCCCTCTTCACCTTCTTAGCTGCCAGGGACGCCCCCTTCTTGTGGCTTTTCTTGGGGGTGATCCCAGCGGGCTTGGCTTTCTTGGGGCTCTTCTGGAGGGTGGGGGGCTTGGCTTTCTTGGGGCTCTTCTGGAGGGTGGGGGGCTTGGCTTTCTTGGGGCTCTTCTCGGGGGAGGAGGGCTTGGCTTTCTTGGGGGCGGAGGGGCTCGCCGCCTTGGTGGCCCCCTTTTTCTTGCCCTCCAGCTTCCCGCGGTTGAGCTTGAAGGACCCGTTGGCCCCCGTGCCCTTGACCTGCAGCAGGGTGTCGTTCTGCAGTAGCGCCTTGATGGAGTAGCGCAGGTAGGTGCGGCCGTTCTGCTGGTCGAACCAGGGCACCTTCTTGGCCTCGTTGAAGACCCGGGCCAGCGAGGACCCGTTCCTCTCGCCCAGCCTGCGGACGGTGTCGATCACCAGCTGGCTGTAGCGGCCCGGCTGGCTCTTCTTCTTAGCCGGGGAGGCGCCTCCTTTGGCTTTCTTGCTGGCGGGGGCTTGCTTGGGGGCGGTTTCCTGTGCCACGGTGGCCATGGTCGGGGTGGAGATGCGGCGGTGCCTCCTGCACAAGTGGTTTTCCTGGAGCTCCCTTGGGGGTCTGAGGCTGCCGACTGAAGTGTCTTGATGTCTGGTTTACCGCAGTACAGGTCTGGAATCCCTGCGCCTCGGTATTTTTGGGGTACCGCCTAAGGGCCCCACGGTCTCGGAGGTGGCACCGTGCCTCAGACTGGCTGTGGCGTCTCCAGTGGTCCTCCCAAGCCGGGCTGCGCTTTCCTGTCCTCTAGTGGTTCTCCTCAGACTCACCTTCCTCCTCCCTCAGGCTCAGAGGTGGCCTCCGGTGGTCCTCCACAGGTCCGCTGTGGCCACTCCAGTGGACCTCCCGATGCGCCCTTTACTCTCCTCAAGCTCCGCTGTGGCGCCTCCGGGGGTCCTCCTCAGGCCCCGCTGTGGCGCCTCCGGTGGTCCTCCACAGGTCCGCTGTGGCCACTCCAGTGGACCTCCCGATGCGCCCTTTACTCTCCTCAAGCTCCGCTGTGGCGCCTCCGGGGGTCCTCCTCAGGCCCCGCTGTGGCGCCTCCGGTGGTCCTCCACAGGTCCGCTGTGGCCACTCCAGTGGACCTCCCGATGCGCCCTTTACTCTCCTCAAGCTCCGCTGTGGCGCCTCCGGGGGTCCTCCTCAGGCCCCGCTGTGGCGTTCCAGTGGTCCTCGGGTTCACCTTCCTCCTCTCTCGGCCTCCTGCCTCCGACTGAGCCCTGCCCAGCGCCTCGGCTCCTTTTATAGGCCGCCTGCGGACCGCGTTGAGAACAACAACAGTGGCGCACGCCGCGCGCAGCCACTTGTGTTTCTTCCACCCCCTTCACCCCGCTCTGCCCCCGCCACAGCGCCCCCTCCGGCCGCCCCGGCGGGTGGGGTCCGTGCTGCGGGTGCAGCCCTGCACATGGGGGCCCCACCCTTGAGTATGGGTGCCTGAGGAGCTCCTTAAAAGTGGGGTTAACTGGCACCACCCCGGGCTCTCGGGAGGGGGGCGCCTATTTGGGGGCAGATATTTAACGAACTGCCCTCCTGCTGGTGGCTCTGGGACCGGTACGTGGAAGAAGAGGCTGCCAGAGGGAGGTGGATGTTGTCTGGGGTCCTCTGGCGAGGTCCACTGAGAGATAGAAGGAGTTTAGTTTATCACAACTAACACACTGACAGCCACTCACGTGATACCCAGAGCTGTCCTTGTTCAGAGCACCCAACTTGCTGCCAAAATCCTGGACCAAAATCAAAGCTAGCCTTCTACAGGGCACTGTGGTCCCTCTCGCCTTCTCGCACTTTCCACAATAACATCAACATTCTTCCGTGTCTAGATCGGTTATTGTCCTGTGTGGCACGAACACACGTTATAAGGACTGAGTCCTTCTCCCTAAATTCATCCCTCATGTGTTGCATTTTAATAGATTCCCTACTTTGCATTGCATAAAATGCTCAGTGACACTTGTACTATGTGCACTCTCCCATCCTCTGCCTAGTGATGCATTTGCTCGTAGTTGGACTGTCTCTTCTACATGCCAATGACGTACCTGTGCTTCATAGCATCTCGCTCTCTTGCTCAAACCATTGGTGCAGTTGTTTGGATAACATGACAGTTATATCCCTCCCAGAGGTTGTCATAGAGATTCTGGTTCTCCACAGCAGAGGTTGACGAGCCACTGACAGCTCAACCAGGGTGCATGGCTCTTGTAGAGAGCCACCCAGGCTCTCCTATACTTTGTTGCCCTAACCGTGAGATGTCCGGAGGGGAGGCTATAAAATAAAGTGGTGCCAGACTCTCGTGGTTCTTTAGCACTAACAAGCACCAACGCTGTGTCGCAGTTTGTTTATGAGTGCTAATGGCCTGGCCCTAGGACGCAATACTCACCTCGCACCTCTCCATTGGCGACGAGGCGGAGCACCATCCACCCATCCCATGCACGCGGGTGCCACCTCTCACCAGTGGGAGGGCATCCACAAGCTGCAGCTCACCCGCAGTGCAGCCAGCTCCTTCCGACAGCCCCCATCGGCGGCTCGCAGGCACCGGGACGGTGCATCATCTCCCCGGCACAGGGAAGATGGCTTGCACAGGTGGGGTCACAGCACGAGGGCCCGAGCCTTGCGCGCACGACCTGGGCTGCCGGCGTATAGTCGGCAGCCGAGTGAGAGAACCGCTGTTCCCACAAGGACCCCAGAGCTGCCCAGCCTACAGTGACACGCAGCCTCATCTGGAGAGCCCTGCCATGGGCACGTCCTGACTGCCAGCGGAAAATCCCTCACAGGCCCTCACACATTGAGGAAGGCCTCCCGGATCCTGCGTCACCGTCTCTCCCATGTGACAGCTGTCCAGACTCAAGGTGCCAGAGGCTGAACACCCCCAATACTGGAAGAGGGCAAGAGACACTCCAAGTGGGCAGGCTCTTCAGTGGTTCACCTGTAAAGGGGTGCAGAGATCCGTTTTTTTCCCAAGACCTGTGGAAAATAATACTATGAGGACTCCTTTTTCAAAGAAAGGGAAGCTGAGAGAACAAGGGACAGCAAGCCAGACCCAGCGTAGAACCATGAGCTCACCGCCCAACGCCGATAACCACCACCCAGCGCACAATCCGGGGACGCATTTGGCTGTCACTGCGCTACCCCCATTTAGCCAGCTAGCAGATCCTGTCACAGCTGCACCCCGACGGCACCACTGGCTCGGCAAGTTGAAGCACTATTTCAGAGCCACATGAGAGATTGATGGGGCGGTGCAAAGATCCCTCATGCTGCATTTTCGGGGCGACAAGCTCTACAACTTGTTTGAGACGTTGCCAAACACTGGCAGTGACCATGACTTTGACACAGCGGTTGATGCTCTAAACAGGTATTTCGACCCGCAGCTTAACCCGGACTATGAGAAGTTTCAATTGCGGCAGGCCCAGCAAACGGACACAGAATTGGTGGACATATTTTATGCGTGCCTGCGCAAGCTGGCAAGCACCTGCACAGGCATCAACCAACATGAGGAGATAAGAGCACAGATAATACAGGGATGCCGCTCAAAGCTACTATGCAAGCTGATCTTGCGACAACCCAGCATATCGCGTGATGAAATACTCATCCTTGCGAGGTCACACAAACTGTCCAATAGTCGTGCGGGGGACATGGCAGCTGCCCTAGTGCGGTCAACCCTGGCGCCGGGAGAAGTCAAACAGGGCCCAGTGAAAGAACAACAAGTCAACGCCATTCAGGGATGCCAAAACCCACTGCGACTGGCTTGACCCCCAAGAATGGAGGAGAAAGGGTTAAGGAACTGCATTCTCAACCAACAAATACTGGTAGGATGCCCAACAAAGAGCAAAAGCGGCTCCAAACGTGGTAAGCCAAACCAATTTTGCTAGGGTCTGCTGGAGAGGGTGTCCTAGAAATGGGACCACATCTGTAAGAAGGGCAGTGGTGAAACAAGTAACACCAGCCAAAGACACAGGGGCAGCAGCAGGAGACACATACCCAAGTGCTACCCCGTACGAAGACGGGGAGATATTCCTCGTCTTGTTTTCCAACAGATCAGACCAGAGACAGCGACCGCCACACATGTGTACCATAACCGTTAACGACACGCCAGTGACCGTGCTCATAGACACGGGGGCATCGGTAAACATCATGGACGTGGGGCAATACAGCAAGATATCTCCCCCACCAGAACTCAAACTGTGCTGTACCAAGATATACACCTATGGGGGCATAGACCCGCTACATCTGCAAGGGGCGATTGAGGTTACCGTCGGCAGTGAGTGCCACTCAACATGCACCAAACTCCACATGGCAGAAGGCAAGAAAGGAAACCTCCTAGGATGCCACACGGCTGTAAACCTGGAGCTAGTGTTCTTCACTCGCCAAGTCCATGACTCCCACGCAGAAGCAGTGCTGGGCTTCCCAAAACTCTTTCGAGGGCTAGGGAAGCAGACAGGAAAACAGTTCCACCTACATGTCGACCCAGCGGTAAGACGCACAGCTTTAAGAAACCGGCGGGTGCCTTTCCACCTAAGGCTCCAGGTGGATCCTTCTCCGCGGACAGCTTTTGGTGATACGCCAAGTGTTGGAGTTGGCACATCAGGGACATCAAGGGACAGTGAAGACCAAAGCCCACCTAGGCGGCAAAGTATGGTTCCACAGAATGGACGCCTTGGTGAACGAACTAGTGAGAAGATGCCACCCATGCGCCATCACCACCCAAGACCCGGCTCCCGCTCCGGTGGTAACAGAACCGCCAAGTACCCGACCTTGGTCCCGGATAAGCCTGGACTTTGGTAGTTTCCCAGATGGCAGGTTGACAGCTCATGCACCCAGTTCCCCATGGTGGAACTGGTGGTGTCCACTGGATTTGAGCATGTCCGTTCTGCTCTGGAGAAGACGTTCGCCCTCTTGGGGTTGTCTGATGGGATAAGAAAAGACAATGTCCTCCATTCCACGGCCAGGAATTTCAGGACTATCTTTGCTCACTGGCCATAGTGCATTGGCAAATCACCCCTCAATGGCCCCCGGCGAACGGGGATGTTGAACGATTCATGGGGACTGTGAACCGTGCCCTACGAATTGGGGTGGATCGACAAGAGGCCGCCGAGTTGTGCCTACACATGTTGCTGAGGGTCTATCGGCAGGCGCCCCATGGCACCACTGGGTGCGCCCTGGCAGCTTTGATGTCCAGGTAACCTCCCCAAGACTGCATACCAGTGGGCGATTAATGGCGACCAGCTGCCTTGGATGTGTCCAAGACACAGCAGAAGTGAGAACGGACCAATGAGAAGAGAAGAGCAAAACACCCCGACCTATGTGTGGGAGAGTCAGTCATTCTAAAGGACCCCCATTCAGGGTGCATATTATATTAGACCCCCATTAGGCAAATCAGTATTTAACTTAAAATAAAAAGTGCATCTACTTTGGTTCTTCAAGGCAAGTTGTGCACAAATCCATCAAGGGGGGGACTGTGCTCCGATTGTGCGGCCTCCACAGAAAAAAAATATATATTGCGGCCTCCATTAAATAACACTGCACTGAACACAGTGAAGGGAAAAATAAAAAGAACAAACATTGGCAAGGCCAATTGATCTGGCCTATGTGAGATGTATTTGCTGTATACAATTTTTTTTTTTTTGCACAGCTGCTGTGCAACATGGTTGAAAGTAAGAAAAATAAAAGAGCACAGCACTTTTTCAAAAAATGTCCAGCCATGCTGTACAGCAGCTGCTGTGCAACATGTTGAAAAGTTTTTTTTTAAAGTGCTATGACACATCAGCGCTCCAAGTCACATTTCTTTTTACTTTCAGGCATGTTTCAGAAGCTGCTGTGCAACATGGCTGAAACCTAAAAAAATAAATGCTGTGATGAGGTCAGTGCTGCTCTCGTCATAGCACTTTTTTATTGCTGGTTGGAGGATGGGGGCAACAGAGGGAGGATGCGAGTTGGGATGCAGCTCTTACAACAGAGGGATGGGACACTTACAACCGACAGATGGGAAAGCAAGAGGGGAGAAGAAATGGTACTGGAATCACAGCGCAAGCAGCAGATGGGCACTAATTAAGTTGAATCAATCTGAGCTTGGTCCATGCTTCATAAAAAGGAAAAGTGATGTTAGCCCTGCTCTGACCAGTCAGGAGATACGGGTAGGCTGCAACCTCCTTTTTTTGTACACAATAGCCTCACAAATGAAAGTTCATGCGCTGTCACAGGAAAGACCAAAAAACTTGCCAGGATGAGCTATTCAGACATGGACTGGGACACTAGAAAGCTCTGCTATAAGTTGGAGAGAAATACCATGGCATGGACATGGAGAGTAAGGGAAACAGTCACGAGAGACAGGTGTAAAAGAGGGCCAGCGAGACTGAGAGGTAGTACTGTAAAGACAGTGTGGGGGTAAGTACATGATGGTCTGAGGTGGAGATAGAAAATTAAGACAAACACAAGGCTAAGAAGAACGTGGATACAGCTCCAAGAGGGCAAGCAGACTGAGAGAAACATGAGGATGAGGAGTCTGTTAGTAAAGGAGAAGAAGGGAAGGGGGGGCAGGCCCGAGAGTGCTGATGCATTGAAAGAAACTCAAGGGTATTGCAATAAGCAGGAAGTTAGGGGAAGATACCCCCTGGAGTACAAAGCAGTTGAAATGAAAGAAACAGCAGGGTAAGAAAACAGACAGCCAGGCAGAGATGGGAAAGGAAGTCCTTTTGGGACAAAACAGAGGGACCAAAAGAAACAGCAAGATGAGGAGAAACACCTCCGGAAAGATATATGGACAGAGAGGGTAGACAGCCCACAAGAGGGGGCAGAGAGCCTGAAAGAAACAGCAAGGTAAGAAAAGAGACAGCCGGACAGAGATGGGTTGTTGATGGTCCAGGGAGGACATGGCCTCGCAGTTCGGGCTGGGCCGTTCCCATGGGGAACAGAGTCAAGACTGATTTGCATAGGGGGTTGGGTCCAAACTGAGATGACATGGTGAGCAAAAGAACATGGGGTGGAATGTTACCCTGAGCAATTGCCAGTGGTAAGACTTATTGCCAGCATCCTTCCCATAATTCATTTTAAAACAAATAGCTCCAAGTATTGGCACTTCACCACAAAATTGTTTATCTCCCATACACCCTATGTGTTATTTGAAAGGGCAATTGGCGTAGGACACAAAAGCACCCCTTGTAGCTTGTTCTCCTAGAGTAAAACTCAGAATTTGTTCTGCTTTTATTGCTTAGACGCTTTCAATACTAAACACTTGATGGGAGTGTCTTCTTTGCATCAGCGAGGAAATATTGTATAACAGAAATTTGTTAGAAAAATAAACGAGACGCTCAGACAATTTCCACCAGTTTGCGAAGCTGCACTTTCTGGCAAGGTGTTCTTTGGAGAGCTTCCCTTGCCTTTGAGGTCTCAAAAAAACAGCGCAAAGAAATCTAAAAGATTTCTTTGCATCATTTTTTTCTGCACTTTTAACGCCTGCTCAGAGCAGGCATTAAAAGAGGCCACACCTTTGTTTACAATGGGCCCCTATGTACTGTTCAGGGTTAGCTCCAAAATGTTGGGGCTAACCCTGAACAGTACATCAACAGCATCAGAAATTTTAACACTATTGCCCCCTATCCCGCGCCATGGTATTTTAAAAATGGCGCACACATGGTGGCGGAAGGGGGTGCAAGAAAAGTGGCGCTACCTGTAATGTAGCACCACTTTTCATAACTCTGGCCCATAGTTTGTTGCCGTTCAGGAAAAAATCATGATCTTTCTGCACCCGCAAGGCCTTTGCCTCACTTAAACTTGTGGTGCCTAACATAGGTCCAGGAGGGCTGGGCCTATGCCCCGTCTTGAGAATATACTCTTAAGATAACTTTACATACAATGAATGGAACTTATTTCCTAAATTCGTGGTTATTTTAGAAAGCTGGGGGCATATTTACAATATTATGGCACAGGGAAGTGCTGCAAGGGGTCTTGCTGCGCTGCCCTGCGTCAAAAGGAAAGGAATGTCCTGTACATGACACATTCCTGCCCCTTAATTTTGATGCACATATAGCAGCAAGAAGCCTTGCGGTGCTGCCCGCACCAAAATATGGTTACTGTGCCCCAGGTGTGGCCCAGCCTTCTGGACCCAAGTTGGAATCCCTGCTTTAAAGTTTATGGCACAAACAAATGCAGCCCTGCTAGCACCCACTTGCTTGTTTCTTTTCCAAAGTCTCCCTCCACCCAGCATTTATACCCATATAGCCGCACAGCACAAGTGCAGATTTCAACACATCCTTATATGTACTCAATATTTTCTGGACCCCATTTTACAGACCAAGAGGGCACTTTGTAAACTCTTATAATGTAAATCACTACGTGACTATAAAAAGTAATGGTCTCTCATATACGTGCAAATGTGTCTCTTTATGGCAGCATGTTTTCTTTCCTGGGCTGCTCCTCAGAGGTTACAAAGACACATCAAGGCCTGCATTGTGGTTTTGTTAAATAAATCTTTAAAAAATATGGTGTGTCGCCCTTTCTACATATCAGGATGCCCTTGAGGATGTCCCAGGGCACAGCACTCTTGAGGCTCAGTGCTGATGGATCACCTGGGTAGAGGAGGGGTTTCCTGGACATATGAACACTGGTCTCTCTCTCTCTCACACACACACACACACCTCTGCCCATTTGGATGCCCTGAAGGGCAAATGGGAGAAGTAGCTGGGCCCAGCTGACGATGCGGACTGAAAGGATGCTTCTATGATCACACTTTGGCGATTTCGGCACAGCTCTGTCTCGTACAATTCAAATATCTACATCAGGCACACCTCACACCTTATCGTCTCTTGAAGGCCTGGGTGTGCCTATCACCCTATGTCTGCACTGCCAGAGCGCATGGGGGACTTTTACCACATGGTATGGACCTGCGCGGTCACACAGAACTTTTGGTCCTGTATCCTCTCCATACTGTCAAGGGTGGTGGGATAACAGCTCACTCCTAACCCTAGACTTGCATTATTAGGTATCAGGGAGAAAAGGTGCAAGTGTCTAAACGAGTGAAAGATTGCAGAAGAAAGTAGTCTGAAGGAAAGAACAGGAATGAGAGAATGTTAAGAAGTATTGACAAAGACAACAGATATGGATAGTTTAAGGTGTATGTCCTATGTCGTGCCTGAATGGAATAATAGATAGCACAAAGAGTGATACCTAAATGATGGCCAGGCGGACGCTGTATGAAGCACGTTTTTAATATACTTGTTTTTTATGACTCAGCTTTATTTATTAAAGAGCACCAACAAGTCACCCACAACAACCAACCATTTTTGTTCCCAGCGAGCCTATGCTGTAGGAGACACGTCCTCTCATCTGCTCAGCTAGTCTTTAACTCTCCTTTTCAGCATGTACATTCTTTCAGCTACTTCACGAAACACAATCCATCCACTTGCCTTTGATCACGGCATTTTCTTTTCCACTGTCAGTATCTGAACACCACTTTCACAAACTGTACTATAAAAAAAAAAAACAATTACAACAGTCACATATGTGACACTCGCTGTGAATTCTCCAAGGACTGAATGTGCATGTTCAACATCTGGAAAAAGCAATACCCCTATGGAATGCAAGATTAAGTAAAACATATATATGAACACAGACTGCATTACGGCCATGAATTACATTAAGGATTTTTAAATCAATTATGTGAAATCGATCAGTGATTTGACTATAGAGTACAGGACAGAAAATACAATAGAGATTCAACTCAAAGTCAGTTTTAATTACTGAAGCGTCTGAGACCCAGCAAGACCCATCCCACTTAAGACATGGACAGCGACTTCAGTTAAAATTCCGAAGTCTGAATTAAACCAATTGCTTTTAATTAAAATGAAAATTAGTAACCACGCATATCAACCTCTGGGTGCCTTTAACTCACATGCCCCTTAGCTGTTCTCTTTTGCTTCTCTGCACAAGTAGATTTTCGCAAGGGATGTGAATGAAGATATAAGAAATTGGACTGTTAAACAGCCCTAATAACATGCGATGAACCGCATTTTCGAAAAGATTCAAGGAAGCCATCTGGTTGCTAGGAGCAACTGCAGAGGTTGCACTGCAAGTATGAAGATGATGCAATATGGATACGTAAATCGGTCATTGTCACTGAAATGGAGCATTAGATGTTGGCAATACCTTACAAACGTGACATTTAAAACAAAAACACAAGGCTTTGGTGGACATTTAAGAAAAGTCGGATAAAATATTATTTTGGCAGTTAATTCTCGGTCATCCGTTCGAATAAAGCCATGCGCTGAACCCATTTCCAACACTACGAGTAAAACTACCTGCAACTACAACTACCCCTCGGGTGCAATCATGGTAAAAGCTTTATTTTGTTAAACACATAACTCTATGGTAGGTTCACATGTTTAATTCAAGCTTGTCACATCGACATCTGGGATGTCTCGGAATGTACACCTGGAGAAAAAAAAAAAAGCACAAGCAATCACTGATCACAGGTACAAACAAACAGTGCTCTCGTAGCAGGCGCTGGACAGTCGCGCGGGCTGGTCGCCATGGGAACGGAGGCCACACGCGGTGTCCAGGTGCCAATTCTGGCCCGTCCCTGCACGGCCTATGAGAGGGGGCGAGCGCCACTGCGCCACGCCCACAATGGGATGACAGCCAATGGGAGGGGCGGCGATTGTTCTTAAAAAGCCAGACCAGAGCAGGGCTGGGCAGAGCTCCTCTGGTCCACAGAGGAGGAGCTTTTGCCACCTTAGTGCACGATTATTTGTCAACAAGAGTACTTCAACCGTTGCAGTAAACTAATGTTTAAAAATAAAAAAGGTGGGCGGAAGCGGGCTTCGCATGCCGAGCCCGGGGGTGGGCACCATATACCAGTCATTACATCATCACGTTAGCAAAGTCCAGATAGTCAGGGCACCATCAGGCCTTCTTGGACTTGGGCATCTTGAGCATGCCAACCTTGGCAGACTTCTCCTTCTTGCTGGACTTTTTCTTGTGGCTCTTCTTGGGCGGGGAGGCGGCGGGGTCGGGCAGCTGTTTCTTGTGGCTCTTCTTGGGCTCGTCGCCCGAGGGCTGCTTCTTCTTCTTGTGGCTCTTCTTCTGGGGGCTGGGCGGGGACTTGGGAGCTGCGGGCTCGGCGTGGCCCTCCAGCTTCCTGCGGTTGAGCCTGAAGGACCCGTTGGCCCCCGTGCCCTTGACCTGCAGCAGGGTGTCGTTCTGCACCAGCGCCTTGATGGAGTAGCGCAGGTAGGTGCGGCCGTTCTGCTGGTCGAACCAGGGCACCTTCTTGGACTCGTTGAAGATCCGGGCCAGCGAGGACCCGTTCCTCTCGCCCAGCCTGCGGATGGTGTCGATCACCAGCTGGCTGTAGCGGCCCGGCTGGCTCTTCTTGCTTTTCTTCTTCTTTTTCTTGGGCAGCGAGGCGGCCGGCGCCTTGCGGCTCTGCTTCGGTTGCTCCTCGTCAGACACGTCAGTGTCCTCGGAGGATGACGGCGACAGGTCGTCGTCCTCGTCCCGGTGCATCATTCCGTCGTCAAGAACGGTGAGGGTGAAAAAAAAGATCTGTCGAAAATTCCTGTCAGCTCGCTCTACTTTAACGAGCGCCTTCCCTCCCTGCCTCAGCCGATGTTTCCCGCTCGGCCGCTTCCCTCAGACTGAGCTCCGCCCTCCTCACCGCTCCTTTTATAGGCCGCCGGCGGACCGCGTTGAGAACAACAACAGTCGCAACCGCCGCGCGCAGACACTTGTGTTTCTTCGACCCCTTTCTAACGGCTCTTCCCCCGCCGCAGCGCCCCCTCCGGCCGCCTCGGCGGTCGGGGTCCGCGCCGCGGGCGGGGCCCTAAAAAACGAGACGCCCCTCGCCCGCCTGGGTGCCCAGGAAGCCCCCCAAAAGCGAGTTTTGAGGCGAGCACCCCGGGCTGCCGTGGCAGCTGAGGAGGGGGGCGGCCTAGTTAGGGCGGTTTGTCGGGCCGCGGAGGGTCTCTCAGGGGGAGCGGGCCTCGTGGGCGGGTGCGGAAGAGCGCGGGGGTGCGGGCCGTGGCCGGGAGAGGGGCGCGCAGGCCCGGGGTGCCGAGTTAATACCACTTTGGTTTGTTGTAACTAACACACCGGCTGCCATCACGTGGTAGCCGAAAGAGCTGAGGGGGGCCAGGCGGATCCGAGCCACATCGGGGTGTGGGGGGCCCCGCCGCCTCCGAACTGACACAGCCCGCCCACACCCCGGCTCCTGCTGCCGGCTGGGGAAAATATTTGTGTTTTTCAGGAGAAAATGACGTTATTTTCGGTATCACATTTTTTCTATGCAGAATGCGAGCCTGCCAAAAATGTATGACTATGAATTTGAGAGCAGCCCAAATAAAATTCCTCCTTAAACATATTTTCCTGAAACGACAATATTTAAAACAAGAATTTGCAATGCAATGGGTCTCGCATGTGCTCGAGTTAGAGCTATTAGCGTTGTAAACTCCTAACTGGACTTTTCTTGCCACATAAATTGAAAATAAAAAGTAACACAGTTTCACATAAGCGAGCTGATTCAAAACGCTGCGCCATGAGTGTGAAGGAGACACACAAAAGGAAAAACAAGTTCGCCCGCAGTAAAATGTATCTGCAATAGTGCAATTATACATGAACAGGTTCGATGTCCAAGGCGGTAACCAAACCACCCAAGAAGGGACAAGCGTAAAGCATTTACCAATGATAACAAAGGATTTTTGAAGGGCAAGCCCATGAACAAGCGATAGTGATGGGCGTGAGGTTGATGTGGTTAAAATCCCAAATAGATAACAATAGATAAAAAAAATATAGCAGCTTGAGACTTTTTACCTTACAGTGTAATACAGATGAATGTAATATTAACTCGATTACTTACTGGCAATAAAATATTTTCTAGCATTTGCATTAAGAATTTTTCAATTCTTTTAAGGACACGGAGGCGAGGATTATGCTTCTCTTTCTTCACTTTGACAGCAGCCAATCAGAAGTAAAAACAGAAAAAACTACAAATCCCAAGTGTATCCACAACACGTCATAACCATAGAGGCTCCGATTATGCTTGTTTAAAGCTGATCCACTACTACCAATGCAATATCCACAATAGGTTTATAATAAAATGATTTGAACGTAGATTCAGAAGACCAATCTGCAGCTCTTAAAATGTCTTCTTAATGGGAACCTAAGACAAAAGATTTTGAGGCCATGGCCCCTCTAGTGGAATGAGCGCCAAATTTAGAAATATCAATGCCTGCTTCCCCCAAGAGCCAACAAACCCATCTGACCAGCGTAGCAGACGAAACAGGGTGATAAGGTTTAACCAAAGAAATCAACAACTGTCCCCCCATATCAGAGCAAAATTCTTCTGTACTTACCCCATAAGCTCTGAGACATTTTATTACACACAATTTGGGATTGTCTACAAAACTAGGATAAGAGACCGTTTTCAAATTACACTTAGTACAACGGGAAATATAAAAAGTCAGTCCTTCAGGAGAAAAAAACCCTGCCAGCCAAATCTAAAGCTCTGACAACAGAAACCTGTTTGTAAGAGATTAAACATAATTACATAGTGAGTTTAGCCGAAAGTTTTTTTCCTGGAAAGGAATCTATTAGGCGGCTACAACTCCAAAAATCTCAAGACTATATTCACATCCCAAAGGGAAGAATAGCGTGGACAAGGAGGATTAGCCAACCATATGCCCTTCAAAAGCTTACAAACAATGGGCAGCTCCCCCACGGGGTTACCATCCACAGGCACATGACCCACCAGAATGGCCGACCGATAATTATTAACTGACCTGTCAGCCAATCCGGATGAAGCTAGAGAGGATAACAAATTTAGGACCAAACTGCAATTCACTGAAGACGGATCAGCATTCCGTGCACTGCACCAAGAACACCATTGTTTCCAAGCGGAAGCATATCTCTTGTGGGTACTGGAAGACCAGGATCCTGTAATGAAAGCGGAAGATTCCTGCGAAAGTCCTGGGATACTCCATCTTTCCCTGAAAGATGCCACGCCACTAGGGACAGCTGCCCTGAGAGAATTAGAGGATAAGGAAGGCCCAGAGGATCCAGAAGGAGGTTGGGTCGAAACTGAATCAATATCGGAAGGTCACAACTCAACTCCAGAGCTACCGGGAACCAAACCTGGGACCTCCAGAGAGGAGTCACTAGAATGAGATCCGCCTGCTGACGACAGATCTGAGCTACAACCCTGGGAATAATTAAGAAGGGAAGAAACGCATAGCCCAGACCCTGAGACCAGTTTTGGAGAAAAGCATCTGTCGCTAGAGACTCCAGATCTAGCCTCAAGCTGAAAAATGTCTTCATCTGCCAATTGAGGTGGGATGCAAACAGATCTACAGAGAAGGGATCCCACAGAGAGCGAAGAACTCGAAAGAGCTTGGGATCAAGCCTCCAGTCGCTGAAATCCCAAAGGTGACGAGAGTGCCAATCCGCAACCGAATCCCTGCTCCCCGGAAGGTCCTCCACTACCACTGAAATCCAGTGTTGCAGACAAAAATTCCCAAAATCCTTGGCAATCTCCGCTAGAATGCGAGATCTGGCCCGCCCAACTTGTTGACATATCTCACTGCCGAGATATTGCCCATACGAAGCAGGATACAAAAATTCATCCTGATAGGAGACAGGCTCTTGATTGCAAATGAGCCCGCTAGAAGCTCCAGACAATTGTAATGGAGATCCAACTCTGCTTTGGACCAACGACCCCCAGTGGAAACAGACCTGCAACGAGATCCCCACCCCAAGACGGGCATTGGACTCTATTACAATCTCCGGGGAGGAACCAAAGATGGCCCTGCCATTCCAAGCCTCCATGTGGTTTAATCACCAGCGCATCTCAAAGCGAGCTCCTCCAAAAGTGGAATCTGGTCCACATAATTGATACCTCTCTGAAGATGAAAAATGCTTAATCTCTGCAGAGCCCTGTAGTGAAGAGGACCCGAAAAGATTGCTTGAATGGAGGAAGAGAGCAGGCCCGCCATGCGGACAATCGCCCTCAATGATACAGTCTGTCTGGACAACAGTAACCTCAATTCTCTCTTGATCAGATGAATCTTCTGAGGAGGGAGGATCAACTGAGCTAGAGTAGAATCTACCCAAAAACCCAGAAAATTCAACCTCTGAGACGGAATTAAGACCGACTTCTGGGCGTTGATAATAAATCCCAGACTCTGGAGAAGAGAAATGGACCATTCCAGATGGATGATTACTAGACGAGGGCATTGCGCCATAATGAGAATGTCGTCTAGGTAAATTATGAGACGGACCCCTCAAGCCCGAAGAGACTCTACCACCCGCCTCATCACCTTTGTGAAGCACCAAGGGGCAGAGGAAAGACCGAAAGGAAGGACCTTGTACTCGTAACAAAGGTCTTTCCACAGAAACTGGAGGAATCAACGGTGGGGAGGAAAAATAGGAATGGTCTTTTAAATCTAAACGAACCATCCAGTCTCGTTCCTGGAGGATATCCCTCAGTAAATGGATGCCCTCCATCTTGAAATGCCGATAAATAAAACACCTGTTGAACTCTTTGAGGTTCAATACGAGGCGGGAGCCACCTCCCTTTTTGTCCACTAGGAATACCGAACTGAGAAACCCCATCGGATGAGTGGATGTCTCGACAATAGCGCCTTTTTTCAAAAGAGATGCGATTTCTGCGGAAATGAAATTGCGATCTTGAATGGAAAAATACGTCGGACGTGGAAGAGATGTCTGAAAAGGGGACTCGTAAAATTCTAGCTTGAAGCCTTGAATGGTTTCCAAGACCCAGGCGTCGCAAGTAATTTTGCGCCAAGCTTGCAGAAAACACCCCGTCCTGCCCCCTAAAACAACGTCTGAGCTTAAAATAAGGCTCACTTGTAGATCCTGCATCCTGGGAGTAGGACTGGGTGCCTCTAGATCTCCCTCTGCGGAATCTGGAGCGACCTGCTCTCGGGCGAGGATAGAAGGTGGACACAGAGGAGTCGTAGTCCTGAAAACCACCTCTCCCCTGGTGATCGTATCCCCTCTCAGGACCTTGTTGGTTGAAAAGGCCAAAGGCACGCCCTCTGTAGCGTCCGCCCCCCCGAAAAAGTGAACGAAGAACCTTCTTAATAGATCCCTGGGCTTTGTCCAAATTGGCATATGTTGCCGCAAATTTAGAAAGCTCCTTGAGGAAAGGAGAACCGAAAGGCAAACCCTGAGCCAAAGGACCTGACTCGGATGAAGCAAGGTCTGCCAACTTTGGATCCCTCTTTATTAAGGCTGAGCGTCTACGTTCATTGGAAATTGCGGGGGGAACCATAAAGTAGAGCAGAGATGCACAACGTCCTCTGGTTCAAAAGTAAGAACTTTTGGTGGAGGAGTAGAATCATCCTAGTGGTGCGTTTTCAGGAGAGATCATCCCCTTGGTCTGAAGAATGCTCCGATGAGGAGGAAGCCAAATCATCCTTGGACTTAGACTTTGGGGCATTAGAAGCAGTATAGTCATGATCTCTGACCAGGGAGCTGATAAGACTCTCAAAGTTGGCAGCATGCAGATTCTTGCCTGGATTGAAGGCCTGTGAGCCGGCAGCCAGGGAGGGATCTTGGACTACCTGAGATCCGGAGGGGCCACCCATCCCTGTTGTTTGGCAAAATCAATTAAATAGTGTTTAATAGGCCTGATAGCCTGGGCCAATGCTTGATTGACTTTATGCCGCACACCAGCATCCAAGCTTAAAGGATCCCGCAGGATCATCCACATAATATTCATCACCTCCTTGATCCTCATATGCAGCCATACTGACTGAAATATATAACTCCAAAGGAGCAGAAATGCAGGTGAAGCAGGACCAATTGGGCAGAAAAAACAGCCAAAAGCAGGTTAAAATAGTAATAGGACGTGGAGGGAGCTCTGCCCAGACATAAACAGGTCCAACCTGTGTAGAGATGATTGCAACCCCAAGGATATCACACTTTGGGCGTAATCCGGGGAGAAAACACAGCCAAAACTCTTTGCCAAGAGACAGGGACACACGTCTCAGCATGTTCGATAAAAATAGCTTTCATGCGATAAAAATAGCTTTCCGCCCATGCGCGGTAGAAAATGCTGTCAGAAATAGAAAGAGGACCATATGGCATCGCTGCACGTCCTCACTCCCCTGCTCCCACTCCAACAAATTAAGACGCGAGCCGAGCTGCCTCGTCAGGGAGGCACAAAGACGCTCCCAAACACAAAGGGAAAGATTAATAAAACACGCGCACCGCACAATTGTAAAACACACCAATTAGCAACAACAAACCACGAAATATACAAGAATAAAAGCAAAATGAGAAAGCACTTAATTGGCTGCAAAGCAGCAAAGAAAGAGGACTTGTTCATTGAGTGCCAGTGTTATATAGGGGGACTGCCTCTATGGTTATGACGTGCTGTGGATACACTTGGGATTTGTCGTTTTTTCTGTATTTACTTCTGATTGGCTGCTGTCAAAATTAAAGTGAAGAAAGAGAAGCATAATCGGAGCCTCAGGTCCTGACATATTATTTTAGCGAGTGATTACACTTTTGTCTTTCCAGTACTTATTAATCGAGTTGGTGCACCTCCCATCCAACACATAAGTATTCTACCACTATGTCGATTTTTCAAACAAAACAATTTTTTTGTCATGGTTTACAAAAACCATACACAAATGCATCAATCATTTGTACAATCCAAGAAACATGTACACCCAGAACTTTGAATTTTTCAATTTTTTATTGCAAAGGAAGATTCCAGGAGACTGATCAAGTAAACCAAAGGTGCTCCAAGTGACAGGACAGTGAAAAGTGCAGGTCAGTGAGCTATAACAAATACATGAAAAAGAGTACAAAAATAAACAACATTTTGGAAGAGGAAAGAGGGAGATTTAAAAAAAAAACAATTCGGAGAATGTTTTTCTCCAATTTGTAGTGTTGCAAGACTGTGTGCTGGGACCCTTGACGTTCTAGGCAGACTCAAAAGAAGAAATTACATTACTGGCTTGGAGGTGGTAGAGTTTGGTTATTAACAGTTATGATTAATCAGAGTGCAGTGTGTGATTGTATGCTGAGAAATTAGGATGTCTGTTACAGAGCCCTGTGCGTTACATGGTCATTTACATGATTCCAGGCTGTGGAGGATGCTACAACTGGCGACAAGTAGGGGATACTTGCCCCGAAGAACAGAGACTGCTCTCGCTGGAAGTTTGCAGTGACACAGCAAATTGCTTGTGCGTGCCACATGTGCCCAAATTGATGGAAAGCAATTTGGAGTTGGCATGCATGGAGTCAAAGCCCCGAAAAGAATATCATTAAGAATTTAAAAAACTTTGCCAGTGACTTGTCACCTTTTAAACACCTTCCTCGACATTCGTCAGCTCCTAAAATTATGAATGAGGCTATCCCACCTAACTGTCCAGATCTCAACTACCTTATACCACTCGATCTGGTCAACCAGTGTGAGCACCTTGAAAACTAAAGAAATATAACACAACTGTTGTTTATACTTTTTATTTAACAAGGAGGGAGGTGTCTTGTGTTGTGAGATTATGTGCGTTAGGACCCTTGCAGTTCTAGGCAGACTCAGTGTCTGTTTGTGGTGTGGACGTTTACATCCTCCCAAGATAGGGAGGATGCTACACTATTGACTTCTATGGAAGCAGAGGCAGTTTCAGGCAAGAGACAGCCTGAATCGGGTCTGTTGGCGTGTATGGTTTCCCCACATTGCCCCTCCCGTTACCTGGACAATAATTTGGGAGAAGACCCATCACACTCCCCGTGTTTCCAAAGCTGAAAAATTGGAGGTTGCAGGTGGTGAGGAGAGAGGGATATAAGTACTGGTACGAGAAAAGTATATTCAGAGTAATGAACATTATGTGTAGGTAATCAAGTCTTTACCACCTCAACCCTTTTCTCTTACTATTACTTAGTGAATGAGACTATATCAGAACATTAATAGCAACCCGATTCCTTGAAAGACACAATGCCTGGGTGGTGCAAAGAACCAATCACCTTTGATAAATACTTGCAACATAGAAAGAGAAAAATAATCATCTAGGAAATAGCAGCCACTAGCACTCTAGAGCAAGACTCCATTAAACTAAATTCTCCCATCAACCAAACTGTAATGAAAAACGTAGATGAAGTTGGCCCACATGGCCGCTTTACTTATATCTGTTATAGTGATACCACATGTTTCTGCCCAAGAAGCAACCACATCTCAACTGGACGTTTCCTGTATCACTCACCGCATATTAACATTCTACCTTTCCCATAAACCACCCACTAATCAGAGCATTCTTCTCCCTTTATCAACCCGAGGAACTTCAACTCCTTCTTTTTCATTGCTGGTACACCCAAAAGTTATGTTGAATTTTCTGTGTCTTTTGGTTTTCTGCCCTTTGATCCCAATTGAATTGTCCATCCCAGATCCTCATAATGGCTCCCTCGGCCTGAGGTAGTGGATTTTATGCATTGCCGCTTAAGCAAGGGATTTGATAACAACATACAGAACCGATTACGTGTGGAATATCCGCACCCAGCCCTTGAGGGTAAGGTGGCGGAAACTCCAGAGGTCAATCCAAATATGAATACATTTTAAAAAAAGTTCTCAGAGGACCCTTCGGAGGAAATTGACATTGCCTGGAGGTCTTTCAGGACTGCATATTGGATATCTCTGGACCTTTCGCAAAGATCCTCAAAATGGCAGTCAATGCTATGGAATCGAGTGTCTCTGTTGACCTAGACATCCTCGCGGGTTGTGCTGATTTACAGGGCTTACTTCTGTCCACCCTCAGAGAACAATCACTACTACTGGTAAACATCTATAGCAGGAGCGCGGGAAGAAGCTGTGAATCTGAAGTTTTAAGTGCTATGGATAATATTTTAACTATCAGAAATAGTGCCCATTATATTTTGTTTGCTGGGGACTTTAATGCCACTTTTGAGCCTTATCCATTGGTGCAGGAGCTCTATCAAGAAGAGGACACTCTATGGGGTATCCCACAATTACTAAAGCGTAAAGGACATAGACTGAGCAGGGCAGCACTCCAAATTGTTAATATTACGCTTTCCGACGGTTTTTGTGCATGTAATGGGCGCTCTCAAATGTAAATCCCTCTCCTACATTTAGACAAGGAGTATGTAGGAGTCATATTGACTACTTCTTACTAGATATACGCTTGTGGGGACATATGGAAGACGTGGTGGTAGTGGAGCACGAGGAAAGTGATCATGATCCATTGATACTCACTACAAGGTGTTTGCTACCTGTAACTGGGGCCCCTGTTTCTGAGGATTTTGATCGGCATCTCACTACGACAAATAATAAACGGAATGTTAAGTGGGAAACAATCAATTCCTCCCCGTGTACTATTGCAACCATGTATTGACTACCAGCAAACCAAATGGAACTCATGCTTCAATTCCAAATGGTAGGTGGTACAATAGATCTGGCAGAGAAGCTAAGAATAGGCTATTGAGGGATCTCAGAAGGGGGATTAGAGATCCAATTAAACAATCAAGGGAAAACTATAGGTTTGAGTTAATCAAGGTGTGGAGAAGTTGGGAAGAGAAATGCTGGACAGCCCGTTTAGAGGCTGCAAGAAAGAAGGACGCCAACAAGTTTTGGAAACTGGTTTCAAACGAAAGTGGTGAATCCCAGCCTCTGCTTGGGGCATCAATTCTTCCTGACAAATGGGTTAAACATTTTAGTTCTCTCTACTCTGGGAGAGATGAGTCAGATCGCATAGAGTGGAGTGTTAGTAGGGAAGAGAGTGTATCCCCAACTAAGTTTTCCTTAGCTGAGACCAAGACAGCAATATCTTCCCTCAAGTGGGGCAAAACCCCTGGCCTTGACAAAATACCAGGTGACCTTTATAAGTCAAATCTTGACATCTTGACACCTTATTTAAATAAGGTCTGTAATGCAGTGGCTGCTGGCGCGCTCATTCCTTATACATTGAAAAGAGCTGAAATAGTCCCCCTCTACAAGAAGGAAAATCCTAGTGATCCATCTAATTATCTGCTACACAACCTTCAAAATCTTTTCGCGAAGCAGATCTTGAATCATTTGGAGGAGTGGATTGAAGAGAGCAGGGCCATCTCAAGTTTGCAGGCAGGATTTAGGTCTGCATGTTAGTACAATTGATCAAGTGATGAGGTTTATGGCAATCAGATGGAAGGCGGTAGATATCGGTGGAGGGAACTTATATGTTGCCTTCATCAATCTCCGTGCAGCCTTCGATCTGGTTCCCAGACATAAGCTGTGGTATACATTGAGCAAAATGGGAGTTCCTAGTGGACTCTTGAACTTAATTGTTTGACTCCATGAAGGTACTTTTGCCTGAATCAGATGTGGCAGGGGTGGTGAGCTGACAGACCCAGTTATCACAGAGAGGGGAGTGCGTCAAGGCTGTGTTCTTGCCCCCACCCTCTTTCTCTTGTACATAAACAATTGCATTAAGTATCTAAATAGTTGCATGAATGACTCGCCACGATTGGCTGGCCAGGGTTGCTTTATGCGGATGACACCATTATTATGGCAAAATCACCTATGGGACTACAAAATTTAGTTGACCAATCCTTCCTGTTTTGTAAAGACTTTGACCTTGAGGTCAATGTCAGAAAAACAAAGTTGATGATTTGTTGCCAGAGAACGAAGAATGTGAATGATAGTATAACAATGAATTTTGTCATTCTAGAAAGAGTCAATGAGATTGACTATTTGGGGATTAGATTGATGGATTCGGGTAGATGGGATGCACATATTAGTAAAAGTGCCCATGTTATATGTCATAGAGAGGGGGGCCTTGGGCCGCAAAGCTAACGCTGTAGTTAGTCCCTCATCAAACCCCATTGTAGAAATTTATAAGGCCCAGGTTAGGGGAGCCGCCCTATATGGAGCAGAATTGCGGGGCTTTAATAGACAGCAGATCATCCTACAACTCAAAGAAAACAACTTTATCAGATACAGAGCTAGGCTGGGGAAGGGTACTCCATTAGTACCCCTAAGACGGGATCTTGTGTTGAACAACATTGAAGATTATGTAGCCCTGAAGCATCCCTTATATTGGATCTGGCTCTGGAAGACAGAGGAACTGGAACCTTTCTGGGAGGCAATCAGAGATTTATTAGGGAGCTCAAGCTGTTTAGATAAGGTTAGTTGGCTGCAGGAAATGAAAGCTGTTTGGGTCGAACTGGGTTTCCCCCAATTTTGGAGGAACCCTGAATCGATCCCAACCAATGCTGCCAAGCTTGTTAAGCAGAGATATTGGGGGTAGATAGATGATCGGATTTGCCAGAGGAGTTTGTTGGATCGACTAACATCAGAATTTTTGCTTGTCAGACAGGAGCCACGTGCTCAACAATTATTTGATCTGTCTATACCGGCCTATATTCGCTCCCTATTTCTCCAGTTCAGATATGATATCCTACCTGTTAATGCTTTCACTGCCCGACGGTCGTCAAACAGTTCTGAAGGTAACAAATGCAAACTGTGCCAATCATGTGTGGAAACAACCGAACATTTTCTTTTTTTCTGTCCTACATATAAGATCCCTAGGAAAAAATGGATTATCCGACTTTGTAAAACTTTGCCTCTCCATGACCAAGCCAATGCCTACAGAATTTGTAAAAATGATACATCTGCAACGGTAGTAAGTGCAGTTTCTACATATCTTTTGGCTGCCTGGTCCACTTGCCATAGAGCCCTCATAGCACTTGGGGGGGGGGGGGGGCTTAGAATAAGATTCTTTGGCTGCAATGGTCCAGAGTTTTCATAGAATTTGGGTGGGATTGTTCAAGAAAAGAGTTTATATTTGTGTTGTTTTGCACAGCGTTATCTGCCTAGTCTTAAAAGTTTGAAATTGAAGTCTTCCATTTATTACTGCACCATCATCAATGTTTTTACAATGATATGTCTGCGAAGTTTTGCACATGGTCATTAGCCCTGCCTCAGGTAGGGATGTTTTTTATATGGTTTCACTTGAAACAAATTTTAAGATTGCACCGATTACAGCCTATGCCAATTATCTGGGTATTTACATGGCCCCCATTTTTGATATGTATACCATTGTGCACTTTGATTTTGTGGCTTTTATCACTGGAGTTTAAAGCTGTTAGTTCTACAAACTTGTTCAGTCTCAAAAGCTTGAAACTGAAACTTTTCATTTTACCATCACTAATGTTTACAATTTAATGTTACATCTGCAAAGTTTTGCACATGGTCAATAGCCCCACCTTATGCAGGAAGGGTTTTTCTTTTCATAAGGTCTTAATCATAACATATTTTAGGATTCTATCATTTACAGCTTATGCTAAATTATATGGCCCTCATTTTTTATATGTATAGTACTTTGCACTTCGGTTTTTGTGGCTTGTTATTACTGCAGTTTTAAAGCTGTTAGTACTACATACTTGAGGAGTTTCCCAAATAATTTAGGACATTATTGTACAAGATTTACTTTGCACTGAGATTTTTAACTTTTGTCTTTTTAAATTGTGATTTTTGTTTGACTATGAGATTTTATGTTTCGATATGTCAATAAAAACAAACAAACAAACAATTGTTGAGGAGGAAGCTGGCGCGAATCAAGCAGAGACACCTTCTTCACTGCACTGCCTCATTACCACAGGGGCAGGCTCGGCAAGGTGGCTTCCGTGCAGGAATCTAGTTTGGATCACACGCTTCCATTCCAGGTGAGTCTGATTCTATTTTTGGAGATTGTTCTGGGGGGGGGGGGGTCATAGTCGATTCATTATGCACAATTGGTCCCAGATAACACAAGATGCTTGGGTCCCACAAACAGTGCAGGGGTTCCAAATATAATTTTTTGGTTCTTCCATCCAACTGGTTTGCCCTAGACAGCTGCCTTTTTCCCTACAAAAAATGACTTTTATAGATACGGAGATTCAGGATTTGCTGCACAAGGCAGCAATCTGTTCAACGTCCCCCCACCAAAAAGGTTTTTGCAATCCCATTTTCTTTCTACCAAAATGGGGAGGAGGTTATAGGTTAATATGGAATCTGAAGGAGTTCCGTGGTTGCGTCCTTTATCGACATTCCAAGATGAATGGTATCCATCTTCTCAGACATTCTCAGAGAGAATGATTGGATAGTCCGCCTAGATCTAAAAGATGCCTACTTGACCATTTGCCCTCTACAGACGTTTCCTTCAATTCCTTTGGCACAGTCACTCGTACAAATGTGCACTTCTGTCATTTGATCTATCTATGGCTACTGGGGCCCATATTTATACTTTTTTAGCGCCGCATTTGCGCCGCTTTTTGACGCAAAAGCGGCGCAAACTTACAAAATAAAATTGTATTTTGTAAGTTTGTGCCGCTTTTGCGTCAAAAAATGACGCAAACATGGTGCTAAAAAAGTATAAATATGGGCCTTGGTGTTTCACCAAGATGAAGAAACCAGTTGTAAAGACTCTGAGGGCCATGTGCCTTATAATATATCTGGACAAACTCATCCTAAATGCTCAGAGCAAGTCTCTCTTCATGACTCATTTGTCCTAGACTATACTCCTGTTTCTGCAGTTGGGTTTTCACCTCAGTGACAAGAAGTCTCTGTTGGCTCCATCACAGTCTTTGCAAGTTCTGGGCTTCAGGATTGATTCAATGATGGTGCAATTATTGTTGCCAGCCCAGTAAATACAGGATGTGAAGTGAGAATTGAGGAGTGTTTTTGAGAAGGAACTTGGTGTCCTTGAGAGAGATAGCCACATTGGTGGGTCTGTTGGCTTCACCCATCCATCCAGGCCATTTTTCCAGGCCAGTTCATTACAGAGCACTTCCATGTTTCAAGATCTGGAACCTTGAGAAAGGGCTCTCCTACACAGACAGGATTTGCTTATCACAGGAGACCAAAGCCGAAATGTTGTGGTGGGTCCATGGAGGCATGAAACAGCAGAATGATATTTGCCACCCAGCCAGAAAGTATCATCGAGTCAGATGCCAGCAGGTAGGGATGGGGAGCCAGGTGCTGCCAGATCTTCACTGGAGGATGCTGGTCTGCAGAGAAGTTGAGTCTTCACATCAACTACCTAGAGTTGTTGGTGTCATCCTTTACCATCAAAACCTTGTCTGCCCAGAAGTCGAGTTGTTGTATACATCTTTGGATGGACAATGTTCAGCAGTCCATTTCATCAACAAGTTGAGTAGCATGAGGTCGAGATTTTTGGCAGAGAGCACCAATGATTTTTAGCATTATTGCCTCCAGCACAAGATTTCAGTATTAGCGGAGTAGCTACTCAGTCAGTCCAATGTGATAACCGATTAGAATGCCATATTTTTGAGGGACTTCAGCGATTGGAGGTTGCATCCTTGTCTCTTTCAGTATCTTCAGGATCTTTGGGGCTCATGTCAGATAGATCTCTTTGCCTCTCGGCTCAGCAAACAGTTGGCATGATTCTTCAGCTGGTGGCCAGATCATCTGGCCCTAGCAATGGATGTGTTCCTTCAGGATTGGAGAGGTGCTCTCTAGTATAGCTTTCTTCCTTTTATGATGATCCTGAGGGTATCCATTAGGTGAGGAGGCAGAAGGTGAATCTGGTTCATGTGACTCCAGTGCGGAGGGTGCAACCTTGGCTTCTGAGTCTGATGGAGCTGTCCTGCACCTCCCTGACTCACCTTCCTTCATTTGCAGAAGTTCTTATGGACGCGGTTGGGTCATCCTCTGGTTCTGCACCTACCCAGCCTTTTGCAACAAGTTGAATTCTTCATTCAGCAGTCTTGGGCCTCTGGTACCCATAAGAAATATGCTTCAGACTGGCACAGATGGATATGTTGGTGTGACGCACAACGTGTGGATGCAGCGGGCTGACTTTCTTTGTAATTCATTTTCTGTCTCTTTTGGCCTCTGATTGGCTGATTTATTGTTCTGTGAATAATGTTTGATCAGCTATTAATTTAAGTCTTTTACCACTTGACGGTAATCGAGTAGGAAAGCATTATATGGAAACTAAGCTTATGAGAGACAGTAGGTTCGCCAATCTACTCCAGCCTCGCTATTTCCACTTATGGGGTGTGGACGCAGTGTTGAAGATCCTACAGTGTTCTCCAGACAATTATGATCTCTCAAGGAAGCACCTTTTGATAAAGCTGACTGTGCTCTTATGTTTGGTGGCAGAAGTTGGAACTGATGTGAGTACATTTGGCGCGCACCGGTGAAGGGTGCAATGGTGCTAAATACATTTTTGTTAAGCTCTAAACTGGAGGACATTATAAGGGCTGTTGATTTGGTCCTCTGATTCAACTTTCAAGAAGTTTTACTATAAACCAATACCCTATATGACATCAGTGGTGGTGGATACGATTTAAACCATCATAATCCGAGTTTCGGGTCCTGACATAGAATAACAGTTTTTGTAGCTGTTTCATCAAAAGATTAAAAGACAGCATATGTATCTATTATGCTTTCAGATTGTATGGGTTGACTATATATTGTTTGATTAAGATCAATTGTTCTCCCTCCCTGTTATGTGCCTTTTCAGCCGTGAGGGGGACTTTTCCTCGTATTTCACCATTCCAGAGCAGAAGCTGGATTCAACGCTGTTCTGGATAGACAACATAGACATGGGACATGGTGTCATGTCCCAGATCCAGTCCTGTGGTTCGTCTAGAGTTGGCACCCTCAAGACCTGAAAGGACAATTTCTTCCATATCCAGTTGGAGGAGGTCTGGATATTTATCTCCTTGTTGGAGTCACAGTGATTTTATTTTTCTGGAATTGATATTTGCCTTCAGACTAGTTATTCTTTTGTTGGACTGAGCAAAGAAAGAGGAGGAGTTGAAGGGCTCCGATTAGTGGTTGGTTTTATAGGGAAATTTAGTTTTTGTGTTTTAGCTGTGAGAATTGCAGCAAAGATTGAGAAGCATAGTCCGAGCCTCCATCTCCTTAATAAAATTAATAATATTGAAAATTCTTGACAAAACAGATGGAATTTTGTTTTATCCATCTACTCAAACTTAGAGTAGAAGCTTTAAAACATGCTGGAAAAAATCATGATTAACAAAAAGATTCTCTAATTGTCTAATCCTGAGATCATGACAAATCAATGTTATCTTGTCTCAGCACTTCCAATGTATGCAAAGATTCCATCTGAAGAGCAGAAGGGAGTGGAAAGAAAGAAGAAAGAGTGTCACAGAGACTGTAACTTACCTGAGGGCTTGCTTCCAGTGATTACTTTCGACACACCATCTCTTGTGGAAAGAAAAACAAGATTTAACATAGAAAAAGGAGAAGAAAACCCACAGAAAGAGAAAAACACTAAAGAAAAACTTTGCTGCTTCCTCTCCAGGCTTTAAATGCAAAAGAGGAGAGAACAGAAGAGAAAGAGACAAACAACATCAACAGAGAGGAAGGACCCTGGTATTGGCCATGCAGAAAGCTGCAAGAACTTAGGGAAGAGGGAGGAGATGAGAGCAGACTAGGATCCACAGAGAGTAAGGACAGAGCCGGATGCCTGCAGCGCAACATCAGGAGACTCTCCTGAAGCCAGCAGAGAGGGTGCGGAGCCGGAGAGTGAACAGCGGCTCCCTGTCCATGCCGAGGCAAGAGGAGTTAATGGCTCCTTCCATGATCCCAGAGGGAAATGGCTAACCCAGGTGGGTGCCCTGTTCAGTAATTGGACACACCATATGGAGAGGAGAGGAGAAGCATGCTCTGAAATTGGTTAAAAGAGGGGCGAGGGAGGATAGAAAACATAGCTCGGAAGAGAGTTCGAAAACTTCTAAAGCTGTTCGCAACTCACATACTCCCCAAACTAAAAGACGTTTTGTCAAGTTTTCTGTTGTGGCCGTACCACGACATAAAAGAGAAGCCTTGAAAAGCATCTAAGCAAAGAGGTTCTCTTTCTTTTGAAAGGAAATATAAATTAAAGAAAAAATACCCATAAGAAACGAGGAATGGAAAGTGCTCTGCTCCAGACTAGGACTACAATACCGAGCAAAGGTCTTAGAGAAACTAATCAACTGATGCCTCATTGATCATCTCAGCAACCTCCAGCTCTTCGAGTCCACACAGTCCAGATTCAGGCCCAACCACAGTACAGAAATAGTACTCATCGCTGCCACAGATGACATCTGCAGGATCCTCGAGAGAGGAGACATGCCAGGCCTCATTTTCCTGGTCCTCTCTGCAACATTTGACATGGTCTCACACTCCATCCAAATCAGGCTCCTACATGAGATTGACATACGAGCACCCACACTCCACTGGGTCTGCTCCTTTGTAATGGTTGGAACACAAGCTGTCAGTCTGGCACCATGCTCCTCCGAAGCCTGCAAACTCATCTGCAGAGTGTCTCAATGTTCATCGCTCAGCAACAGCCACTTCACGCATACCTGACCTGATCCCTCTGGCCAGCATTGTTGCATCTATACCGATAAAAATTCTGCCCCACTTGTCAGCCTAAAAACGTTTTTTTCCAAACTGCCCTTTTGGACCCGCTTTGGTTCGCCCTCAATTTTGTCATGTTTTTGGCTCTTCCCTGTCACAGGCACTTGGCCCACCTACACAAGTGAGGTATAATTTCTATCGGGAGACTGAGAGGAAAGTTGGGTGGTAGGAAATTTGGGTCAGTGTGGTGATCCCACACAGAAATGTGGGAAAATTTAGATTTTTTAGCTAAATTTGAGGTTTGCTGAGGATTCTGGATAAGAAAACACTGGGGGATCCACGCCAGACACACCTCCCTGAACTCCCCCTGGTGTCTAGTTTTCAGAAATGTCTGGGTTTGGTAGGTTCCATATATGGCTGCTGAGCCAAGGACCAAAAACACAGGTGCCCCTTCCCCCGCAAAAACAGGTAATTTTGTATTTGATAATTTTGATTTGTCCACGTAGTGTTTTCAGGCATTTCCTGTTGCGGGCACTTGGCCTACCCACACAAGTGCAGTACCATTTTTATCGGGAGACCTGGGGAAATGCTGGGTGGAAGGAAGTTTGTGGCTCTCCTCAGATTCCAGAACTTTGCAGCACCAAAATGTGAGAAAAAAAGTGTTTTTTTGCTACATTTTGAGGTTTACTAAAGATTCTGGGTAACAGAACCTGGTTAGAGCCCCACAAGTCACACCATCCTGGATTCCCCTAGCTGTCGTGTTTTCAGAAATGTCCAGGTTTGGTAGGTTTTCCTAGGTGCCAGATGAGCTAGAGGCCAAAATCCACAGCTAGGCACTTTGCGATAAACAGGTCAGTTTTCTTTTGGGAAAATGTGATATGTCCATGTTGTGTTTTGGGGCATTTTCTGTCACAGGTACTAGGCCTACCTAAACAAGTGAGGTACCATTTTTATCAGGAGACTTGGGGGAATGCTGGGTCGAAGGACATTTGTGGCTTTTCTCAGATTCCTCAACTTTCTGTCACCAAAATGTGAGGAAAAAGTGTTTTTTTGCCACATTTTCAGGTTTGCAAAGGATTCTGGATAACAGAACCTGGTGAGAGCCCCACAAGTCACCCCATCCTGGATTCCCCTGGGTGTCTAGTTTGGAAAAATGCACAGATTTGGTAGGTTTCCCTAGGTGCCGGCTGAGCTAGAGGCCAAAATCCACAACTAGGCACTTTCCAAAAAACATCAGATTTCAATGTAAAAATGTGACATGTCCAGGTTGCGTTTCCTGTCGCGGGCATTAGGCCTACCCACGCAAGTGAGGTACCATTTTTGTCGGGAGACTTGTGGTAACACAGAATAAAAGAACAAGTGTTATTGCCCCTAGTCTTTCTCTACATTTTTTCCTTCCAAATGTAGGACAGTGGGGGTCATTTTGACCTTGGCGGACGGCGGAGGCCGTCCGCCAAGGTACCGCCGCTGAATGACCGCACTGCGGTCAAAAGACCACGGCGGCCATTCAGACATTTCCTCTGGGCCGGCGGGCGCTCTCCAAAAGAGCGCCCGCCGGCCCAGAGGAAATGCCCCTGCAACGAGGACGCCGGTTCAGAATTGAGCCGGCGTAGTTGCAGGGGTGCGACGGGTGCAGTTGCACCCGTCGCGTATTTCAGTGTCTGCTTAGCAGACACTGAAATACTTTGCGGGGCCCTCTTACGGGGGCCCCTGCAGTGCCCATGCTATGGGCATGGGCACTGCAGGGGCCCCCAGGGGCCCCGCGGCACCCCCTACCGCCATCCTGTTCCTGGCGGGAGACCCGCCAGGAACAGGATGGCGGTAGGGGGTTTCAGAATCCCCATGGCTGCGGAGCGCGCTCTGCAGCCATGGAGGATTCTGAAGGGCAGTGGTAAACCGGCGGGAGACCGCCGGTTTACCCTTTCTGACCGCGGCTGAACCGCCGCGGTCAGAATGCCCTCGGGAGCACCGCCAGCCTGTTGGCGGTGCTCCTGTGGTCGGTGGCCCTGGCGGCCACTGGCCGCCAGGGTCAGAATGACCCCCAGTGTGTAAAAAAGACGACTATTTGAGAAATGCCCTGTAATTCACATGCTAGTATGGGGACCCCGGAATTCAGAGATGCGCAAATAACCATTGCTTCTCAGCACCTTATCTTGTGCCCATTTAGGAAATACAAAGGTTTCCTTGATACCTATTTTTCACTCTTTATATTTTACCAAATGAATTGCTGTATACCCAGTATACAATGAAAACCCATTGCAAAGAGCAGCTCATTTATTGGCTCTGGGTACCTAGGCTTCTTGATGAACCTACAAGCCCTATATATCCCCGCAACCAGAAGAGTCCAGCAGACGTAACAGTATTTTGCTTTTAAAAATCTGCAGTAGATGGAAAAAGTTATAGAAGAAAACATCGACAGAAATGGCTCTTTTTTACCTCAATTTAAATATTTATTTTTTAGCTGTTACTTTCTGTAGGAAAACCGTGAAAGATCTACACAAATGACCCCCTGCTGAATTCAGAATTTTGTCTTCTTTTCAGAAATGTTTAGCTGTCCAGGATCCAGCATTAGTTGCACACCCATTTCTGTCACTAACTGGAAGGATGCTGAAAGCACAAAAAATAGTAAAAATGGAGTATGTCCCAGTAAAATGCCAAAATTGTGTAGAAAAATGTGGTTTTCTGATTCAAGGCTGCCTGTTCATGAAAGCTGGGAAGATGGTGATTTTAGCACCGCAAACCCTTTGTTGATGCCATTCTCAGGGAAAAAAACACATTCTTCTGCAGCGCTTTATTCTTGTTTGTTGCAAAAAAAAAACGAAATGTTAGCTGTATTTTGGCAAATTTTAGCTGTATTTTTGGTCTCCTCCAGGGGAACCCACAAACTCTGTGTACCTCTAGAAACCCTAGGATGTTGGAAAAAAGGACACAAATTTGGCTTGGGTAGCTTATGTGGACAAAAAGTTATGAGGGCCTAAGCGCGAAGTGCCCCAAACTGCAAAAAAAAGGCCTGGCACCTGAGGGGGGAAAAGGCCTGGCAGCGAAGGGGTTAAAGTACGAGTGTCCCTTTGGATGGCCATCTTGCGACGGCCAGCCTGACATGCGCACTTTAAACATCTCTAACCAAGCTGTCTAATAGTGTCAAAGTTCTTGATGCTATTGATGTACTGTTCAGGGTTAGTGCCAAAATTTTGGCGCTAACCCTGAACAGTACATATGTGCCCCCTTTTAACTCCTGCTCTGAGCAGGTATTAAAAGTTGCTGCAAAAAATCTAAGAGATTCCACTGTGCCACTTTTGCGGTCCCCATAACATGAGAACACCCCCTTTGCATACATTATGCATGGTGCAGGTATAATGTGGTGAAAAGGGTTACAAAGTGGTGCATGGATTGCGCCACTTTGTAAATAAAAAGCGGCGATTTCTGAAGCCTAATGCCACACTACCATAAACAAAATGATGCTAATGATGGTACCAACTGGCTTAATCTTCCATCATCGGCGCTTGAGCTTCATAAATCTGGGCTTTAGTCTCTTATCCATCTCTTGGGGCGCTCAGGGTTGGGGCAGGCCTTCCAATTGGAGATAGGTTCACTGTTATTATGATTGCGCTGGGTCATAGTCATGGGACATAGTAAAACCACTCAGGCTGGGCAAGTTTGAGACACTTGACTATTCCTTAAAGTGGGCCACAAAGATGACTGGCTTCTCTTGGTGGCCCTCTTCGGGCTCAAGCTGTTCTTAACAGCAGATGGGCCTTGAGGTCTCGTCAGGCCCAATCCCTCCACTCTGGTAAGTCATGCTAATGTGCATATTGGAAGGGGATCTTGCAGTCCTTTTCTCCAGGCCCCAGGTGAACGTCACAGTCTCTTCGTGGGCACAGTGTCAGAAGTGCAGTGAGGTGCCTCAACTTGCAGGGCCACAGTTGCCAGGCGAGACTTCGGCATGTGGTGCCCCATGGCAACAGCCTGGCGCTTTCAAGCAGTGTTCTCCATTCAGCACCTTTGGAAGTCAGTGACGAGCTAGCCACTCAGGCAGGATGGTGAAGATATCCAAGATTGGATACCACAGTTTTGCAGGCTACTTTGAGAATGGGGAGATGAATTGGTCCCTGACCCCTCAAAGAAAGGGGCACAGTTTCAGAAGTGCCTCGGTCACGATGAGCTCGATCATGAGCACACAGCAGGTGCTACTGAGCAACGTAGATCTCTCATTCATTTGGGCAAGCCAATCAGCCACTCTTTGGCAAACCACCAACAAAAAGGAGCTATAGAGGAAAAATGGAGACCATTGGCATGCTCTCCACTCAAAACCAATTCAAAACAAAAAGAACCCCACTCTCATAACACCCCAAGAAATATCTAATCTACAATGCACAGGTCCTTTGAAGGCTTCTTCAATAAGGCCAGGGCTCAATTAGAGGTTGTTCAGTCTGGGTTGGTACAGGAATAAAAATTAGGTGTAGTGGGAACAAGTGAGAAACAATTTGTGTAAAATAAGAAGTGTTTCACAGAAGCAACCACCAGAAGCGGATCAGATTGTGCTACCAACCGGCTTAACCTCCTATCATCAGCAAAATCCTACGCATGCAGGATTAAAACATCTCTCCCAGATCTGATATGCACTATTCTACATATGCAGGAGTAAAACATCTTTCCCAGATCTGATATGCACTATTCTACACATGCAGGAGTAAAACATCTTTCCTAGATCTGCTATGCAGTGTAGCTTAGTAAACAATGTGTGCAAAGGCTTATGCACTACTTTCTGCAAAATTATACAAGGTCCCCCCAAAAATAAGAGTTCACTTTTTCTTTTTCTACCTCCTGTGCTTTTCCTGCCATTATTTACAGAGATACAAAAATGGAATTAGTGAATTGAGTAGATTCGTTTTATGGTAACTGCTCAGCAAACGTCAGCTAGACATGGGGTACCTTTCCTAGTACAGAGGAGGATCATAAAATATATCCGGACATCTCCAGACAAGTTTTATGCACAACTTATTTTGAGGATTTTAGACACTTATGGGCCCTTAGGAGTCAGGCCCTGCATTGAACAGCATGTTATGTTGCCCCAATTTAGGAGTTAAAGTTCCAGAGCCCCACAAGATACCTACAACGTTTTGCAAGAAAGGGAACTTCTGCAGGTGTCTTTCCCTCCTTCCCCACAGAGTTATGCTAAGGTAGGTGAGAGTGTGAGGAATGAGACAGAGCCTGTTATTGAACCTCTTATCTGCAGGTGGTATATGGAGCCTGCCTGGTACCAATAAAGGCAAAAAAGCAGTACATACACTCAGTAACTCCTATCCTACTGTACACTAATACGCAGTATACACTATTCATCTGCAAATCATAGGAATTTGAATAACTGTAAATATTATGAACATCTAAACTATTATACTTTTTAGGGCAAAGGCTAGATAAGCCCCAACAATATTTCATCACACATCACTAATAAATTAGTCAAAAATCCTGATTGAGTTGTAACTTGCCGTCTAAAAACATAGTCATATTAGTTCATCAGAATATGCCAAGTCACGTAAAGACCCCCACCTTATTGTGCCATCAGGCCTGAGGTAAGAACATTATTTTTTAGCACTTCTCCAGCTACTGGTCCAGGTGTCTAGACCCGCCCTGTACTGGTATCTTATATAGCTTTGTTATACATGGTGTTCTGGCGAGCATGGCAGGGTCAGTTCATGCTTGGGTTTTGCTATGTTACACACAATAGTGAACAATGCTTCTTGTTCAGCACATAAACTTACACCTACTTTTCTCCTTACAGGACAAACTCACAAGGTCAACTCTCCTTGTACTAATACTTCTGCTACCATGTTTGTAAATGAGCATCAGAGAATAGAAATTCTCCTTTGGCCTGTTAACAAAAGTACTCAGAAAAACACGGGAATGAAGCACACATTTGTTATCTTCATTACATAGACAATCAATCCTGTTTTCTAGGCCATGTACTTGCACAACACAGTCAGATACACTTAACTCAGAAACAGTGACCTGTGTTTTATGCAACACCAAGAAAAAGGTATAGAAGCCCTACCATATGTCACCAGATCCTCCATGCCCAGTCTGCAGCGATCAGGATCAGCGGTGCTTGTTCATCATGTGCCCTCTGCAGCACGTTTGGCAGAGATGGAATTGGTGGAAATGCATACACCAGGACCTGAGACCAATTGCACCAAAAGGCATTCCCCAGGGAGCCATTTAGAGGGAAGTGTATAGCAAAAAACCAAGAATACTTCCCACTCTTGAGTGAGTTGAAGCGATCCACAACCTTGGAATAAACTCCTCTATCCGCTGCCCTCTGAGGAGGAGGAAAGGCGTTCATGTGGGTTGGGTCGAGCTGGAGACATCCCAGGATATTTTATGATCCTCCTCTGTATTAGAAAAGGTGCCTCCTGTCCAACAGAGGTTTGCTGAGCAGTTACCTTAAAAGGATTCTGCTCAAATCACTAATACCACCCATGGGTTAAAGAGAAGTGAGAATTTTGGCTGTTGATGGTGAAACCCAAGTCATGGAGAAGAGTCATGATCCACTGCAGGGGTTCCCAGTGCTCAGGACTCTGCTTTCTCTAGCCACTCACCCAAGTATGGAAATACATGGACATCTGACTAAGGCACTTTTGTGAAAACTCAAGGCACGGTCAACAGTCTGGTCTGGGAAGACTGAATTGATATTGTAGAAACCCCATGCTGAACCTCAAGTAACATGTGCAGGCGGGAAAAATTGTGCTAGAGATCTTGTGATACTAACCAATTCCTCACAATCAGGGCCAGCAGAATTTAGTTCAGGGAACTTGTCCTGCTCAATGAACACGTTCAGAAGATAGAAATCCATGCTGAGTCTCAGATCTCTGTCCTATGTAGAGACCAAGAAGTCAAGGGAATAGGATTTCGTGACCATTTTGTCCAGAGGCACCAACTCTATACCCCTTTCCTCAGCCTCCAAAATCATGTCCTTTTGTAAACAGGATGGTCCAGAGGGAGGGATTGGAAGGGTAAGGTGGAGCCCCTGTGGATCAGCTGGATAAAGCAGGGTATAAATCAAGAAATCTTGGGACAAGATATTTGACCTCAACACTGTCGACAGATGAGCAGTTTCACTGGTGAAGCACAGAGAAGTTCTCTAGATCTACATCAATTAGATATGGACAAACAGAAACTGACACCAACACACCAGGTGGTGCCATATATGCTCAAATGTCACAGCTGAGGCTGCATTGTTCCAGCTTATGGCACTGGAGAGATATTGAGGGAAACATTTTCTGGATTCACTTTTGTGCTTGGGGTATATTCATATGGTAAGGAATCTGTGGGAAGAAGTATCCATCAGAAGGTAGCTTCTTTTAGAATGCCCTTTCATTCTTTAGTAAGCTGCACATCACTAAACTCTAACGTCACACTTGCCAAATTGCTTGATTCATCCGCAGTGGAATTATATACAAGGTTTCTTCCCTACTGGCATAGCAAGTCTGCCCCGTTTGGTAATCTGTAGAATGGATGTACAGATATTTCTAGCAGAAGCTAAAACTATGGCCGACAAGCTGTAGGAGGCTGGCCTGGCTTATAGTGTGTACCTTGTGACAGGTCCAGTTATCCCTTATTAGTAGAATAGAGGTGTTTCTAGCACCTTAGGCTGTTAGAAGTAGCGATGGCAAAGCAGCTTAGGGTGAACTAGGAGACATGCAAAGCTCCTACTATACCACTTATATCATATAGCACAATATCATAAGAAAACACAATACTCAGAGTTACTAAAAATAAAGGTACTTTATTTTTGTGACAATATGCCAAAAGTATCTCAGAGGATACCCTCACTTAGGAGGTAAGTAATATACACAAATTATATGTACACAAACCTAAAACAGGTAAGTAACAGTAAGAAAAGTAGTGCAAACAATGTAGAATCACAATAGGATGCAATAGGTAGACATAGGCCTAGGGGCAACACAAACCATATACTCCCAAAGTGGAATGCGAATCATGAATGGACCCCAGGCCTATGGGAGATTGTAGAGGGTCGCTGGGACTGTGAGAAAACAGTAAGGGTGTCCAAAATATCCCACCCCAAGACCCTAAAAAGTAGGAGTAAAGTTACCCTACTACCCCAGAAAGACAGTATAGTCGTGATAGGGGATTCTGCAAGAACCACAACTGCTACCAAAGCACTGAAGACGGATTCCTGGACCTGAGGACCAGAAAAAGAAGAGGACCAAGTCCAAGAATCACGCAAGTGTCCAGGGGGGGCAGGAGCCCACTAAACCCCGGATGAAGGTGCAAAAGGGCTGCCTCTGGGTGGAAGAAGCCGAGGATTCTGCAACAACGGATGGTGCCAAGAACTTCCCCTTTGGTGAGAAGATGTCCCACGGCGTGCTGGAGGTTGCAGAAGTATTTCCACACAGAAATACCGCAAACAAGCCTTGCTAGCTGCAAGAGTCACGGTTGAGGATTTTGGGTGCTGCTGGGGCCCAGGAGGGACCAGGATGTCGCCCCTTGGAGGAGGAGACAGAGGGGGCACTCAGCAACTCAGAGAGCACCTGCAGAAGCAGGCAGCACCAGCAGAAGTACCGGAACAGTCACTTAGAAGACCTGAGGACAGCAGTCGACTCAGAGTCACAAAGGAGGGTCCCACGACGTCGGAGTCCAACTCAGCAAGTTGGGCAATGCAGGACGGAGTGCTGGGGACCCAGGCTAGGCTGTGCACAAAGGAAGTCCTGGTAAAGTGCACAGAAGCCGGAGCAGCTGCAAATCACGCGGTACACAGGTTTGCTGTCTGGCGTGGGGAGGCAAGGACTTACCTCCACCAAATTTGGACAGAAGATTCCGTCGACCCACTGGAGATTTCTTCTTGGCTTCCAGTGCAGGGTGAAGGCAGACAGCCCTAAGAGCATGCACCACCAGAAAAATAGTCGAGAAAGCCGGCAGGATGAGGCGCTACAATGTTGCTGGTAGCCATCTTGCTACTTTGTTGCGGTTTTGCAGGTGTCCTGGAGCAGTCAGCGGTCGATCCTTGGCAGAAGTCGAAGAGGGAAGTGCAGAGGAACTCCGGTGAGCTCTTGCATTCGTTATCTGAGGAATAGCCCAGAGGAGAGACCCTAAATAGCCCAAAAAGGAGGTTTGGCTACTGAGAAAGGAGGCTTGGCTACTGAGAGAGGTAAGCACCTATCAGGAGGGGTCTCTGACGTCACCTGCTGGCACTGGCCACTCAGAGCTGTCCATTGTGCCCCAACACCTCTGAATCCAAGATGGCAGAGGTCTGGGACACACTGGAGGAGCTCTGGGCACCTCCTCTGGGAGGTGCTGGTCAGGGGAGTGGTCACACCCCTTTCCTTTATCCAGTTTCGTGCCAGAGCAGGGCTGGGGGATCCCTGAACCGGTGTAGACTGGCTTATGCAGAGATGGGCACCATCTGTGCCCATCAAAGCATTTCCAGAGGCTGGGGGAGGCTACTCCTCCCCAGCCCTTCACACCTATTTCCAAAGGGAAAGGGTGTAACACCCTCTCTCAGAGGAAATCCTTTGTTCTGCCTTCCTGGGACCAGGCTGCCCAGGCCCCAGGGGGGCAGAAACCTGTCTGAGGGGTTGGCAGCAGCTGCAGTGGAGACCCCGGAAAGGCAGTTTGGCAGTACCCGGGTTCTGTGCTAGAAACCCGGGGATGCATGGAATTGTCCCCCCAATACCAGAATGGTATTGGGGTAACAATTCCATGATCCTAGACATGTTACATGGCCATGTTCGGAGTTACCATTGTGACGCTACATATAGGTAGTGACCTATATGTAGTGCACGTGTGTAATGGTGTCCCCGCACTCACAAAGTCCGGGGAATTTGCCCTGAACAATGTGGGGGCACCTTGGCTAGTGCCAGGGTGCCCACACACTAAGTAACTTGGCACCTAACCTTCACCAAGTGAGAGTTAGACATATAGGAGACTTATAAGTTACTTATGTGCAGTGAAAAATGGCTGTGAAATAACGTGGACGTTATTTCACTCAGGCTGCAGTGGCAGTCCTGTGTAAGAATTGTCTGAGCTCCCTATGGGTGGCAAAAAAAATGCTGCAGCCCATAGGGATCTCCTGGAACCCCAATACCCTGGGTACCTAGGTACCATATACAAGAGAATTATAAGGGTATTCCACTGTGCCAATGAGAATTGGTAAAATTAGTCACTAGCCTTCAGTGACAATTTTAAAGCTGAGAGAGAGCATAAACACTGAGGTTCTGGTTAGCCGAGCCTCAGTGATACAGTTAGGCGCCACACAGGGAACACATACAGGGCATACATTATGAGCACTGGGGTCCAGCCTAGCATGGGCAAAAACAAACAAACATACATACAGTGAAAATGGGGGTAACATGCCAGGCAAGATAGTACTTTCCTACACAAGCCCACGCTGGAGCAATGATAATCAATGTCACAGGGGTGCTTAGGGCACCTTAGAAGCATAACTTTAGCATTTTATCTCCTTTGTTGTTGCAAACAGATCTCTGTGTGAGGCCCTCCACTAGTAAAAGAATTTGATGAAAACTCATGATTTGATCAATTTGTGCGCTGCCTGATGATTTCAGATTAACACGTCTGATAAAGTGTACATCCCTAACAGATGTTCTATGAGAAAAGGAATAATATGTTTCTCCAGCATCTTAAAGATTGGAAGCCTCCCTCTTTCTGAATGTAACACATTCTTTATGTTGCACATGTGTATCCAAACTACACTTTTACAATTTCCTCTGTTTGGAGCACTACACCCACTAAAGTAATTGCTAGTGAAACTGATAAGTTGTCAATCTTCATACTCTCAGTCCACTTGCTATGTATTGTCAAGTCTGATGTGTGTCTCATCCCCAATATTGGATACATTGATGCAATGTACATGTGCAGCCACAGGATTGCGTAAGATTTTCCCAGTGGTACATCACGCTTGTTCCACTATTGAAACCTGTGTTGTACTCCTTAGAAGACCAAATCCTGTAAACCACTGTCTCTATATGCCTTCTTGCAGAGGACCTCTTTGTTGTAGGAGGCTGGCCCTCTATGGAGTGTGCAAAACTAGGCACACTATGAAGGGGGTCCAGGCAACCCCCAAAGGTAAACATTAGACCACCTAATGCTCCAATTTTTATGGTAGCTGGTTGAGCAGTTAGGTTAATCCAGGAGATGTGTTAAGTATTTGCTGTACTCACAAATCCTATCATGCAACACACACACTCAATGAATAACTCGAGACCAGAATTTATAAAAGTACTTCAGACTTTTATAGAAATTTTAAGACCAAGATCTTTAAGATATGTTCAGTACTTTTTGAGATATGACTTTTCCAAGTTTTGATAAAGTCAGTCTTTCTGTGCGTAATTACGCACCATAGGAATCAATAGGCAGTCACTTTTAAAAATGCATAAAAAATCGTACAGTTGGGTTACCAGTCTCTTCATTTGCAGATGGTTGCAGCAGTCCGTGGGCACCTTGTGCCAGCTGGAGAGCCTCAGGCGGCTCCCGGTTCTGGCGGGAACAGCGTTGGAAAGTCTCTTGGCACAGACACAGGGCCACCTGGAGGGACCACTTGAAAAAGGTGCTGGATTGCAGATTTAAAGGTGGTGCCTTGGGGTCCCCCTGGGCTGTTAAGGTCGCAAGAGGTTGGGGACTCGAGGCACACAGCAGATCCCGAGATGCAAGGCTCAGGGTGGGTAGGTGCAGGGTGTTTTGGAGGTCTTGGATGCTGTGCGCAAAGGGACATTTTGGAGCTGGAGGTAAGTCTTCTTCTTGGGGTCTTGCAGGATGTCACGGGCGCTCTGGCAAGGAGGTCCAGGGTGTCACTGAAGTCCCTCAACTGGGGCTTCCTCCTGGTCCAGTTGCAGCTCTGGGGGAGCTGTTTTTGGTGATATCTGACATACACTGGTCAGTACCTGGGGTATTGCCACAACAACCACGGGAGGGTGCTGTACCACTAAACTTGCCACACTTGCAGGTCTCATCCGGGCTGTCGTTGGTGTGTCGTTGGGACCAGCTGGAACTTCCGGTTGTGGAGATATAGTCCGGTTGGTGAGGTGTCGTTCACCAGTTTGCAGGTTCCTTGCAGGTTCCTTTGGTTTCTTGAGTGGTACCTCCACTCAGGAGGGAGATCTCAGGCTATTTGCAAAGCCTGGAGGTCCTCATGGTCTTTTGAGGTCGGACCAGTGGTCAGCTCCTCCGCAGCAGCGATTGTCGGGACTCTGGTGCAGCAAGCAGGGGTCTTGGATCCTCTTCTGGTGCAGCAGGTCCTCTGTTCTCATCCTGGCAGGTCCTTTGGTGCCGTCTTCTTTTCTTTCAGATGAATCTAAAATCTTGGTCTAGGGGAGCCCACTAAATTCTGAATTTAGTGGGCGTTTTACGGGGAACCTGGTAGTGCCCAATGGGACACTTACCCTTGGGTCACTACACCCACTACAGTGACCACTTCCTGTGGGAAGGGTCACTTCCCTAAACCTCATTGGCTATTTCCTACAATCCAACATGGAGGAAAATTAAATGGAGGGTCCACTTTGCTCCTGCCAAAAGTAGGGGGTTTGCAAAGGGGGAAGTGATCTGTTGTTAGCAGCTGGCCTGGAGCCTCAAGTTTCAGGGGCAGTAGCCCTTCGAAGCTCACCACCCGGGTGTTGCACTTTCCTGAGGGAGGGGGTGTTAGCTCCTCCACCCAGGAAGCGCATTGTTTTACAAATCAGAGAGCCATAGCTCTCCCCCAGGTTTGTATATTGGCTGTCTGGAAGTGGCAGGCTGGATGGAATCAGTCAGCAACTATGCCAGTTAGGTTAGCTTTTGCAGGGGGCACCTTTAAGGTGACCTCTGGGTACATTTAGGGTTAGGTCCAATGGTGGTACCAGCTAGGGTTTAACATTCTGAGTTGTTGGATACCAAACAACCCAGGGTACAGAGTGGCCATCATGTAACTGGGGAACACATGCTTGACCAGTGTCTAGTACATGCACTTAAAATGGCTGGTCTGTTCACTATGTCCCAGGTTTGGCAAGGACACAGTGGGGCCATATGGCTCATGCAATTATGCCCTCACATATAGTATGGTGCACCCTGCCTTAGGGCTGTAAGGTCTACCAGAGGGGTGACCTACTCATATCATATACAGTGTAGGGTGGACAGGGCACACAAAGAGTGTGCCATGTTGAGTTTGCCTTTTTAGGTTTGCCCCAGTACATTCAGCCTGCAATGGCAGTGCTGGGTGTATGTGGGGTGGCACAATCAGTGCTGTTGCCCTCTGGGGCCTACTCTTACTCAGGGCTCAAAAAATCTACTCGACCACTCGCTATGGTGAGTTTTATTTTATGAGGTCGAGCTATTTTTCAATTCCACTGGACCCTTCTGGCAAGTGGACAAAGAGCAGGAGTTCTGTTCAGTCAGAAACTGAATTAGCAATTAAGATGCCTTTAAATCTTATTCTTGTCACATTTGCTCTGTGTTCAGAGACAGAGGCCAAAAGTCAGTTTGTCTTCTTGCAATGCAAATACTTTTCCTTGTGACTGCAGAGTTCCAGGATTTTGTAAGGTGAACTGTATGACCTATGGCAAGTGAAAGGCTTTTGGTATCAGGTTTTTCCTAACACACAACATTTATATAAATAAGTCAACTTTGCAAACATTTCAAAATATATTTCAGTAGCTGTGAAAGACCATTTTTTGTACTTCTGTGTGATAGAAAAACATTTTAATAGGATTAAAAAAAAGTCTGAACACTTTACTTGGTGATGTGCAAATGAGAAGATTATTGTTAATATATTATATAGTTTTATCAGTAAAGCTGCAAGTTAGTGTGAAGGTTTTTGGACATTTCTTGGAAATTTACGTTCTGTAAATGACAGTGCACTACCACATCATGCTTTAGTAAGTTATTTATTAAAAGTGAGTGTTTAAACATAAACTGAGAAACACTCCAGCTCTGATGACAAAGCTATTAGAAAACTAAGAGGCAAGTCATGCATGGATCATGTGTACCCTATATGTGGGCTAGATTTATTATACATGGAGCAAACATTCTGTGTATTTAATCAAACAGAAGAGGATTTTTTTACATCAGAAATGCTGTACTCACATATTTGAAGGTGCACTCATATGTGAGAATGAAGAAAAAGCTGACTGTAAAATGCAATATTTGCCTAGGATCACACAATTTGAGATCCGTTTGCGGGTCAAGTATATTACAGTTAGATCGACCACCTAAGCAGTTTGGGGTTCTCACCTTTCATTTGTTGTATCCATCTGAAAGGCCTGTGGTCAGTCTGAACAGTGAAGTGAGAGCCAAACAAGTATGACCTCAACTTTTTCAGAGCCCAAACCACAGAAAAGGCTTCCTTCTCTATGGCACTCCATTTTTGTTCCCTAGGGAGTAGCTTTTTGCTTATAAAAGCAACTGGCTGGTCATGTCCATCATCATTCCTTTGGGAGAGGGCTGCTCCTATCCCCATCTCTGAAGCATCTGTCTGGACTATGAATTCCCTAGAGTAGTAGGCTGGAGCAGAGCACATAGCTTTCTTCAGAGTGTCAAAGGCCTCTGGACAACTCACTGTCCAGTTGATCTTTCTGGGCATCTTTTTAGAGGGGAGTTCTGTGAGGGGGCAACTATTGTGCCATTTGTCCTTTGCAAACCTCCTGTAATATCCAGTTAAGCCAAGGAATGCCCTGACGTGTCTGGGTTGTGGGAGCTTCCCAAGCCAGAATAGTCTGAATCTTGGGTTGTAGAGGTTGTACTTGGCCTCCACCAACTAGGTGGCCCAGGTACACAACTTTTCCCTGCCCTATCTGGCACCTACTGGCTGTGATAGTGAGGCCTGCCATTTGCAGAGCCTCAAGGACCTTGCCAAGGTAGATCAGGTGATCCTGCCAGGTGGAACTATGGACAGCTATGTCATCTAAGTAAGTTGCCCTAAAAGTTTCCAGTCCAGCAAGGACTTGGTTCACCAACCTTTCGAAGGTGGCAGGTGCATTTTTGAGTCCAAAGGGCATAACAGTGAACTGATAATGCCCACTAGGAGTAGAAAATGCTGGCCTCTCTTTTGCCTCTGGGGTCAGGCCAATCTGCCAATACCCTGATGTTAAATCAAAAGTACTCAGATACTTGGCTGCCCCTAATCAGCCAATGAGCTCATCAGATCTTGGGATTGGGTGTGCATCTGTTTTGGTCACTGAGTTGAGGCCCATGTAGTCCACACAGAACCTCATTTCTTTCTTGTCACCCTTGGAGTGAGGTCTGGGGATTAATTCTACTGGGCTAGCCCAGGGACTCCCTGAAGGTTCAATGACTCCCAGATCCAATATTTTATTGACTTCAGCTTCTATTCTTTCTCTGACATGGTCAGACTGTCTGTAAATTTTGGCCCATATTTATACTTTTTTAGCGCAGCAATTGACTCATTTGTTGACGGAAAAGCAGCGCAAACTTACAAAATATAATTGTATTTTGTAAGTTTGCGCCGCTTTTGCATAAAAAAATAACGCAAATGCGGTGCTAAAAAAGTATAAATATGGGCCTTTGACTTTGACAGGCAGGCTATCAGCAGTGTCCACACCATAGGTACACCAGTTTATCTTCCCAGTAGTCAGAGAAAAGAGCCCAGCATACTGGTTGAGGACTTTCCTGCAATCAGTCTGCTGTTGTCCTGAGAGAGTGTCTGAAAAGACCACTCCATCTACAGAACCATCTTGGGGATTGCTGGAGAGGAGATCAGGGAGAGGTTCACTCTCATCTTCCTGTCCCTTATCTGTAACCACAAGCATGGTTACATCAGCTCTGTCATAAAAGGGTTTTAGGCGGTTGACATGTATAACTCTTTTGGGTTTTTTGCAACTGCCTAGGTCTACTAGTTAGGTGACCTCCCCTTTCTTTTCAAGAATGGGATAGTGCCTAGACCAGTTGTCTTGGAGGGACCTTGGGGCAACAGGCTCCAACACCCAAACTTTTAGCCCTGGTTGGAACTCCACTATAGCAGCTTTTGATCATACCAGAGCTTTTGAAGCTCTAGGCTGGCCTGAAGAGTTTTGCTGGCTTTCTCCGTGTACTCAGACATTCTATAATGTAGGCCAAGAACATGGTCCACAATGTCTTGTTTGGGCTCTTTGAGAGGTCTCTCCCAGCCTTCTCTTACAAGACTTAGTGGTCCCCTAACAAGGTGCCCAAACAAAATTTCAAGGGGTGAAAAACCTACTCCCTTTTGTGGTACTTCTCTGTAGGTAAACGGCAGGCAAGGAAGTAGGACATCCTATTTCCTTTTGAGTTTTTCAGGGAGCCCTCCAACCATGCCTTTTAGGGTCTGGTTGAATCGTTCTACCAGCCCATTGGTTTGTGGATGTATGGGGTAGTGAACTTATATGGCACTCCACATTCCTGCCACATATGTTTTAAGTATGCAGACATGTTTGACTTTGTCTGATACTACCTCCTTAGGGAACCCAACCCTGGTAAAGATACCCAGGAGGGCTTTGGATATTGCAGGTGCAGTGATTGTCCTAAGGGGAGTAGCCTCAGGATACCTAGTTGCATGATCCACTACCACTAAGCTGTATCTATGTCCTGATGCTGTTGGGGGGGGGGGGGGGGAGGTGGGCAACAATGTCAACCCCTACCCTTTCAAAGGGAACCCCAACCACAGGCAGTGGTACTAAGGGGGCCTTTAAGTGCCAACCTGATTTGCCACTGGCCTGGCAGGTGGGACAGGACTGACAAACGTCCTTCCACTTTTTGGGACATCCCTGGTCAATAGAGGTGGTTAACTTACCTACTCCATGTCTTGATTTGGCCCAGATGCCCTGCTAGGAGGATGTCATGGGCTACAGTGAGAAGAAACTCTCTGAACTTCTGGGGCACTACCACCCTACTGGTTGTACCAGGCTTGAGATCTCTGGCCTCAGTGAACCGGAGCCCCTCCTCCCAGTAGACCCTGTGGGTACCACTGACATTTCCTAGCTCCTCTTGAGCAGCTTGCTGTCTCAGGCCTTAAATAGTGGGACACTCCCTTTGTCCCTGGCACAGATCTTCCCTAGAGGGCCCCCCTGGGCCCAAGAGCTCTGGGTGGTAAGGCCCAAGCTCCTCAGGCTCAGTTCCCTCCAAAGGGATGACTCCTCCTTCTGAGAAGAGGGGTCCTGTCTTGGGATCTGTTTTGAAGCTGGTTCCCCAGTCTTCTTGCCTTTTCTCTTGGGAAGCTGGCCCATTACTTCAGGATCCAGCTCTCCTTTTTCTTTCTGAAGTTTTCTCTGTGCCGTAGTCTTGACACAAGCCCACTCAGGGATCCCAAGCATTGCTGCATGTGTCTTTGGCTCTCCATCAGCCCAGGGGGAATGCTCCAGGTCATTACCAAGTAGGCAATCTACAGGGATGGATGAGGACACAACCACTTATTTTTGCCCTGCTACTCCTCCCCATTCAAAGTTTACCATAGCCATGGGGTGGAACCTGGTCTCATTGTCAGCATTGGTGACAGGATAAGACCTCCCTACCAGGAACTGAATTGAGGGAAGCAGGTGCTGAGATACCATGGTGATACTAGCCCCTGTATCCCTCAAAGCTTCGTTGTTCCCCATTAATCACAGGGTGCTGCCTGTATTTGTTCATGTTACTTGGCCAGGCAGCACAGGATAAATCTACCCCACCCTCAGTGACTAATGTTGCCTCTGTGGGGACACTGACATGGTCAGGCCACACCTCTGACCCCATCTGGATATTGGCAACTGCATTTGCTGCAGATTGACTAGAAGGCATTCTTTTTGTTTTTACAGTCATGGCACCAAGCCTTGGTGGGGTCAAAGTGTTTCCCTTTGCACCCTCCCCTGGACTGTGAGTAGTCTCTGGCCCCACCCTCCTGTGCAGATTTTTGGGGACCTTGAGAAGACTCTTTTCTGTTTTTACCCTGGCTCCCATCTTTCCCTTGGGTGGGCTTTTTGGCCTCTTTCTTTTGGTCTCCCCCACCAGTGGTAGTTTTGGTCACCCTTGTTTTGAACCAATGGTTTGCCTTCCTCTCCAACTCTTGAGGGTAAAGTGGACATACGTCTACCAGATGTTGATGTAGCCTATCATTGGAACAATTACTCAACAGATGCTCTTTCATAAATAAATTACACAGCCCTTCATGATCTTGTACCTTGTTCCTAGCTAACCAACCACCCAGCATTTTTACTGAATAGTCCACAAAATCAACCCAGGTCTGGCTCTGGGATTTTCGAGCCTCCCTAAACTTTCTCCTGTACTCTTCAGTTGTAAGTCCAAAGCCCTCAATCAGGGTACCCTTCATGAGGTCATAGGATTTATAATCTGCCTCATTCAGTGTCAGGAGCCTTTCCCTGCACTTTCCCGAGAATAACTCCCGCATAAGTGTGCCCCAGTGTTTCTTTTCAAGTTTCCACCCAATACAGGCTCTTTCAAAGGCAGAAAACCAGGACAAAACCAGGAAAGGACAACTCCTTTTGGGAGTTTGATGTTGAAAGCTTTTTCTTTCAACACTTGTATGCTGCCACCAGATATGGGTGACAAGCTCAACCCTTTTCTTTGTTTTTCTATCTCCAAGAGCTGACTTTCTAAAGCCAGTCTTGTGGTCAGCCTGGCAAGTTCCAGGTCTGTGGGTGCTTTAGAGCTGCTGTTGGAAGAGGCGCTGCCCCCCACCCCGCCATCTCCACAGGATCGTTATCCTCCTCAGATGCATCATTATGAGCTGGGGGATGATCTTTTTTATGCTGGGCCACCATAAACCTACTTTTCTCTGTTTTGGAGCTTTTAGTTTGAATCTTGTATAGTCTGCAGAGTCCCCTTAATTGGTCATAGGTGTGTTTCATAATGTGCCAGGTTGAGCTCCTGGGTTCTGGACTCTGAATCAGACATTTTTATCTTACTAAAGTTGGGACCTTTTGTAGAATTTAGAATTCCTCTTTTTGGATAACCAACTAAAGCAAAGACTTTTAAAACGTTTTCTAAGTTGCAGGAACCTAACCAGGGCCCTAACAATTACTTTTAGAAATTTCCAAATATTTGGTAGTCAAGTAGAAAAATCACAAATACGTATCTAAAGACAATTTAGAGAGTTTTTCATATGTTCACACAATTGAAAAAGTGGTATCAGCAAATTCAGGCCCATATTTATACTTTTTTAGCGCCAAATTTGCACCGCTTTTGGACGCAAAAATGGCACAAACTTACAAAATACAATTGTATTTTGCAAGTTTGCACTGTTTTTCAGTCAAAAACTGACACAAATGCGGCGCAAAAAAAGTATAAATATGGGCCTCAGTCCTTATCCCACTGCTGATGCACCAAATGTAGGAGGCTGGCCCTCTATGCACTGTGCAAAAGTAGGCACAGTATGCAGGGGGTCCAGGCAACCACGCCTTGGTTTCCAGAGGTAAAAATTAGACCACCTAATGCTCCAGTTTTTATGGTAGCCGGTCGAGCAATTAGGCTAATCCAGGAGATGTGCTAAGTATTTGCTGTACACACAAATCCAATCATGCACCACACACACTCAATGAATAACTCAAGAGCAGAATTTATAAAAATACTTCAGCCTTTTATAGACATTTTAATACCAAGATCTTTAAGATATGTTAAGTACTTTTTGGGATATGACTTTTCAAAGTTTTGGTAAAGTTAGTCTTTCCGTGCGTAATTACACACCATAGGAATCAAGAGGCAGTCACTTTCAAAAATGCATTAAAAATCATACAGTTGGGTTACCAGTCTCTTCTTTTGCAGGATGGTTGCAGCAGTCGGTGGACACCTTGTGCAGGCTGGAGAGCCCCGGGCGGCTCCCGTTCTGCCAGGAGCAGCGTTGGGAAGTCTTTTGGCAAAGGACCACCTGGAAGGGCCTCTTGGAAAAGGAGCTGGATTACAGATTTAAAGGTGGTGCCTTGGGGTCCCCCTGGGCTGCAAGGGGTTGGGGACCCGGGGCACACAGCAGATCTCTGTGTTCAGAGACAGAGGTCAAAAGTCAGTTTGTCTTCTTGCAATGCAAATACTTTTCCTTGTGACTGCAGAGTTCCAGGATTTTGTAAGGTGAACTGTATGACCTATGACAAGTGAAAGGCTTTTGGTATCAGGTTTTCCCTAACACACAATATTTATAAAAGTCAACTTTGCAAACATTTCAAAATATATTTCAGTAGCTGTGAAAGACCATTTTTTGTACTTCTGTGTGATGGAAAAACATTTTAATGGGATCCAAAAAAAAGTCTGAACACTTTACTTGGTGATGTCCAAATGAGAAGATTGTTGTTAATACATTATGTAGCAGCGTTGGAAAGTCTTTTGGCACAGGACCACCTGGAAGGGCCTCTTGGAAAAAGAGCTGGATTACAGATATAAAGGTGGTGCCTTGGGGATCCCCTGGGCTGCAAGGGGTTGGGGACCCGGGGCACACAGCAGATCCCGCAATGCAAGGCTCAGGGCGGCCAGGTGATGGGCATTTTGGAGGACTTGGATGCTGTGTGCAAAGGGACCCTTTGGAGCTGGAGGTAAGTCTTTTTCTTGGGATCTTGCAGGATGTCACGGATGCTCTGGCAGGAGGTCCAGGGTGTCATTGAAGTTCCTTGACTGGGACTTCTTCCTGGTCCAGTTGCAACTCTGGGGGAGCTGTATTTGTTGATGTCCTGTGTGCACTGGTCAGTATCTGGGGTACTGGCACAACTCGACCACAGCCAAACTTGGCACACTTGCAGGTCTCATCCGGGCTGTCGTTGGTGTGTCGTCGGGTTCGGCTGCAACTTCCTGTTGCGGAGCTATCGTCCAGTCGGTGAAGTGTCCCTCACCCTTTTGCACATTCCTTTGGTTTCTTGAGTGGTGCCTTCACTCAGGGGGAAAATCTTGGGCTATTTGCAAAGCCTGGAGGTCCTCAGGGTCTTTTGAGGTCAGTCCAGTGGCCAGCTCCTTCGCAGCGGCGATTATCAGGACTCTGGTGCAGCAAGCAGGGGCCTTGGAGCCTCTTCTGGTGCAGCAGGTCCTCTGTTCTTGTCCTGGTGGGTTCTTTGGTGCTGTTTTCTTTTCTTTCAGATGAATCTAAAATCTTGGTCTAGGGGCTGTATGGAAATAATCAGCAACTATTCCAGTTAAGTTAGCTTTTGCAGGGGGCACCTCTAAAGTGAACCCTGGGTACATTTAGGGTTAGATCCAATGCTGGTACCAGCTTGGATTCAACATTCTGAGTTGTTTGATACCAAACAACCCAGGGGACAAAGTGGCCATCATGTAACTGGGAAACTCATGTTTGACCAGTGTCCAGTACATACACTTAAAATGGCTGCTCTGTTCACTCACTATGTCCCAGGTTTGGCAAGGACACAGTGGGGGCATACTGCTCATGCAATTATGCCCTCACATATAGTATGGTGCACCCTGCCTTAGGGCTGTAAGGCCTACCAGAGGGGTGACTTACCCATATCATATGCAGTGTAGAGTGGACAGGGCACACAGGAAGTGTGTCATGTTGAGTTTGCGTTTTAAGGTTTGCCCCAGTACACTCAGCCTGCATTGGCAGTGCTAGGTGTATCTGGGTGCAGGGCCATAGAGGGTGGCACAATCAGTGCTGCTACCCTCAGGGGCCTACTCCTACTATCCCATGCCCTGGGTACTGGGATACCCATTTACTATGCTCGTACAGTGATATGTCAGAGTGTACCCAATTGTGCCAAGCATTACACCAGATTTAGGAAAAGAGCTCTGGCCCAGGAAATCTGGTTAGCAGGGGCCCTGGGCACTACCAACTTCTAGGACACATCAACGTCAGGCAAAAAGTGGGGGCTAACCATGCAAAAAGAGGCCTCCTCTCACATTTGTTAATGTGCATTTAAAAATATGTATGATGCAATCATTCCCAAGTTTCATCACATTCCTTACTGTCAGAGGTCGCAGAGTTTAGTAAAGAATCTATTTTGACAGTCCCAGAATCTTTCTGCTGATGCTAACTTTTGCCATTATTGGATTGAGGGTGGATCACATGGAGGTTTGAATTTGGAATGACTGCAAATGTAACCTCTTGACACTGGGAACTTGGTAACCCTGACATTCAGCAGTGCTGTCACCAGCAGAGTCTGGCGGCTCCTCCCCTACGCTGTCCTCATGTCCAACCACACACACCACACCAGGAGAGAGCGCTGGAGGGAGGACTGCAGTACTGTGGGACCGTAGTTCCAGACGTTGGACCTGGGCACTCAGGCATCATAGACGACCTTCAGACAACCTACAAGACCACCCATTCTCTGGGAGAACGTTGGTATGAGCGCTGTCGGGGCTTTAAAAAGTTTCAGCACCGGGTACCAGCATTGTTGCTCTGCCGGTTTCGGCCAGTTGGGCTACTGGTCTGTACTCCTAGGAAGATCATGGGTAAGCGTAAATGTACTGAGGGGGGCACCCAGTGATATTCCTGCCCCCTAAAACAACATTGATTGACTTGATGCTTCAGAGGGCAATTGGGGTTGTTGCCACGTAAATTGGAATGACCGAGAGGAGACTCTCTATGGGCCCTTGAGAGTTGGCATTCTTTTCACCTGGACCAAGTGTGTCTACCCTGACGCCAACCGGCAGCACCCCTGGCGATGCTGCTGTGCTAGAGGCAACCCCTAACAAGCCTACTGTGCCCCCTAATCAAACACATGCATGTCCAGCTTTAACGCCTTCTCTGGGAATGCACCGGGATGGGGAGCACCAGCAAGTTGCCAAACAAGTAAAAAGGGTTGTCCGCCAAAAACAAGCGAAGAACAGCACCCGCGCCAGCACCTCGCTTATTTCCCGTGCACCTGAACATTCTGCGGATGATACAACCTTCAACGCAAAGCCAAGTCGGGTGGCGCTGTTGTTAGTGGTGGGTAGGGTTGATGTGATTTTGAAAGTGGAACTTACACTCTTGTTGGCACGGTTGTCAGCAATTGAACAATCTCTTAAGGATCTTGACAAGCTCCTGCTTCTACCCCTTCCTCAGACCTCTGTTATTTGGGTCAGCATTCCTTTACAGCTATCGGAAGAAGCAGGGTGAGATAGGGGGGTGAAGAAAATTAATGGGACTGCACTTGCAACTATTAGTACTGCGGTATTTCGAGGACACATGGCAGCATTATTCCACTGAAATCATGGAAACGGGGATAATTCAGGGGTAATCCCTCTGGGGGGGGGGGCAATGCTCAATGCTAATTTGCCAAAGGGGGACACTACAAGGCGAAATGGGAGTGCCACAACGCCACGAGAGACCAGGACCCTCCCTGTCATCAATCTACCCCCAGCATCATGCCCTTATGTAGCAGCTTTGACAGGAGTTCCGGGCCTGGGCAAGGAGCAGAAAGAATCACATACTAACCTGGCTAATAAGAGCTTGAACTGGCTCATAAAGAATAAGAAGTTTCCTTCCTCTGTTGCTCACAACATACTCTTCACTCATAGAGTATGGTAGATTGGGAGAAGTAGAAAAGATTGTCCAAGGAACTGTGTTATAGTCAACTTAAAAGATCCTGAGCTGGTTCAAAAACTGCTATTTGACACAGAGAATACGCACGAGGGGTATACTAATATCAGCCTTCTTCCTCTGGGGCATTTTTACAAACCACCACAAGGGTCAGGCAATCTGTCTTCCTGGTACAATTTCCCATACACCCGTACTCTTGATCATAGCGTACTACGGCCAGTGAGGCCATATAATGTCCCGGTGTCTAACCGGTTCGATGCCCTCGATCAGGTTGACTAGTTAATAAAGAGGTTTCGCAGTGCCCTAATTGCAATAAGAATTACACAGATGGCCTCTCTAAGGGTGGGGTTTTAAAAATGGGGGGGGGATAGTGGTCCAGACCCCCATTTATTGAGGGAACGTGACCTTATAAGGGCCTTGGATGGTAGGGTTGATGACGCAGAAAAGAAGGTTCGACATATATTCATGTACACCGTGTAACCGACATATATATTGAAGTGTGATTTTAAATTAACGAAATAATGTACGAGGGAAATTGTGCCCTCGGGGTAGTTCGCCATCATTATAAACGAGCTTTATTAATCATGAAGTATTAAAAATTTACTAATCCGTCATAATTGCAAATGTATGCCATGATTTCTTGTTTGAAAACTGTTTTGCTTAGCTTAAATTTAGTACAGGCTTTGGCCTAGTTGCTTAGTTTCAAATTCTAACTGCGTGATTTTTTTCCTTGAACTAATGAAACATATATTCTTGCTTGAAGTTGTATTTTTCCAGTAGAAACTGGCTGGTACACTTATCTCCAAGGTTTCGTGCTAGGCCGGTTACATCCTCTTTGATACAAGGTCAGTCTCTGCAGGTGCGGACAATGAAGGTACAGATAGTAAAATAATTGGCAAACCATGATACAATTTGTGTTCCAAGACGCCAAGGACAGTGTATGCATAAATGAGCGCTAGTAAAAGACAATTTTTGATTGGACAATTTGAAGCCAACCTATGAACCCTCCAATGGAAGACCCTACAGAATTTGGAATGTTTCTTACTTAAACCCACCGGACAAAGAGAAGTCAGCCATTTTCCTCGATGCCAGTTTGAAGCCTGATGCCAGACTCCATTTTGGACGACACCCTGATGCCCTTTTCTCTATCTGAGAGAAAGAGACTTTGAGAATTCTCACCCTATAGACTTTAACTTTGATTTGCCCCCGTCTTGCCCATGCAGTAACTTTGCCCCATTCTCCTTGCCGCTGCAGGGAAACTTGCCCTTGACTTTGCCCCTTTGAAATTTGTCCCATGCTGATCAACCGGTACCTGAAGGACGAAGACTTTTCTTGAATGCTGATTGTATTTGGTAAATATGAAAGGATAAATGTATTATGCATTGTGTTTTTCCTTTTAGGTACCAACTGCTATTTTGATAGGATCCTAGCTAGAAGTTTTCCAAATTTGTGTTGACTAAATTCGTTTTGCATGAAGTCCCACATGCCAATGCTAATTAGAAGTTAGTCGAGGTATTCATTCAATGTATCATGAAGAATTGAAATCTTGCTATGCTGACCGAATGTATGCAATTAGTCAAATACAGTTAGTCACATTGGTGATTTGCATTGCTATAACAGAGTGTATCATTATTCAGATTTTACGTAGATTGCGTTTCTTCCGCCGTTATGGACAGCTAGTAATGTTCATATACATATATCAATTGGTCTTGAGACATATATGTATCGTGCTAGCTTTGTTAATATAGGGAAATAAATTCACTAACTTTTAATAAACTGGTGTGGTTATTCATGACTGAAAGGTCATGGTGCGCTGAAATACCAACTGTTATTGATTTCTGATGTGCTATATTGATCTATTAATTGGGTATTGATTGCCGATTACAATAGTTATTGATTATTGATCTGAGTGACTCGACTATTTTAGGATGAGGAGAGCCCGACTCGGTTAAAAGATTCACCGACCTCCAACGTGTCCAGGTACAGGTAATTTATAAGGGCTGGACGCGTTAACAGTAGATGGTAGCAGAGATTGATGGTTTAGCCCTTTGGGACCCCATCCGAACAATAGACAGAGTCAGGTTAGAATTTTCTTTGATAAAACAAGTTGGAGAGATGATGATGCCCTAAGTCCCCGATGACTTTCCCGGGATCTCGGAGCTTGCGAATGAGGAACATGCAGGTATGAGAACGGTCTCAGCGTTTCTAGTGACGGTATGAGTGAAGTTAGGGTTTCGCGCTTGCACAGCTTATCGCCGCAGATTAATTGAGAAGTTTGTGAGGATTTTAAGGGGGGTTAAAAGATATTAGAGGAGTGTTACTCCAAAGGTGTGAGAGTAGGGAAGTCGTCGAACTTCACGTGTGTGTAGCGCTTTGAGCAGAAAAATTGTCCACGTGGTTGTTGATGTTGAGACGGGCCCTGCGAGGTCAAGAGACTCCGGAGTATGTTGAAAAGTGTATGTGACACTTGTTTGATGTTGTGATCTGGTCAGGTTTAATAGGTTGATTGGGCGTGGTCAACAAGTCGGTATGAATGTTGCAGAGTGAAAGAAAACTTCGACTTTGAGATTTGACGAATTCTAAAGTGCACTAGAATAGTTCATTGATCAGTTGAGAGTAAAGTTTGCGGGTCAAATTTTGCTTGCGAAAGTGGGAAACCGAGAAAGATGGAATAACTGCTGAGGCTAGTGAAAAATCCCTAAGGTTTCTGAAGCGATTGTATTACCTTTCCTGTAGTAAACCGACAGATCTGTTTTATTCTTTTGGTTAAGTGCTTGCGTTATACTGCAGAAATTAGTTTATGAGTGAAGCCGAATGAAAAGAGGACAAGCCGCAGGACTTTGTCAGCCGCAGTGTGTGAGTGTGACGTCACTAGGAGCCGTGCTGGGATAGGTCGGTTGGTGAGAAGGGTCGCGCACGGATTGGACGCAGTTCGTGAAGCGCAATTGGAAGGGGAAAGGCAAGCGAAGAGTATTCCGGGAATTAAAGTCACTTATTGATTACATATTTTAGAAAAACAAAAGACGGAAAGATGAAATTTTTCAAAGCATTTAAGAGTGCCATGAGGGGAGATGTTTATATTAAAGCAAATGTAGGAGAAGAAATACCGCCTGAGGGTACACCAGCTTACATCGTCATTGAAGAAAAGGGTGTAGCGCCATGTCTTTGGTTAAAACAATGGTGCAAATTAACAGAAAAACATGGAAGTGTAGCGTTCCCTATCCATGGGTCGTTTAACCTAAGGGTTTTAGAAAACCTGAGATTTGCGCTATACGACATGAAAGTACCTCCAAGGCCGGCACAGTTTGAGGCATTAGCAATTTGGGAGCTAATAGCTAGAAACCAACAACAAAAGAAATTTGAGACAAGAATAAGAAAAGTAGAAAAGACACTAGCGGATGCTAGATGGGACAGCACACAAAAGGTTTGGAGATCAGAGATCAGTATTGCAGGGGATTAAATTGTTTCCAGCGATTACCGAGGAAACGGAGACGGAAGGAAGGAAAGCCACCTGTAAGACAAACAGGAGTCAGTCCAGGGAGGGAGAGAGCAATAGGAACTCGAAAAGGGGAGACGAGTCAGATGATGAGGAGTTCATTATACAATTGCTGAATGATCGCCCACCACCATACGTGGAAAGCGAAAAAGGCTCAAGCATTAGTACTGCCCCTCCAGAACCAATACAGGGTAATGTAACACCAAATTTGAGAATATCTCAGAGGCCGAGCAGCTCTGACATGCCTTTCTCACCACGAATACCACGGATTCAGAGAATGTACCCAGACGTGCCAACATTGAAACCTGCTGATAACTATCAGCCACAGGTTCAAAGGCACTGTTGTGATGAGCATAATGTGGGAATGACTTCCGATTCAATGGCGCAGGGAGGACAAAACTATCAGAGACCGACATTGATTCAAGCTGAATCAACGCAGTTCTCGATGCCCCAAAAGCAGACACAAGAAGTGCGAGTAGTAGAAAGCCAGTTAGGTATGCCAGCAATGATGAACCACAATGTGGGGATTAACATGCCACAGAATTCGGGGAACAGACAGAATCCAGATGCAATATCTCTACCTATCACTGTAGGTCCACCAGTACCACTGTACATACAGGCAAATTCAAGCACCAGCGACCAAGGGTTAATGATACAGAATGGGACAGGGAGGAGATGCATAGAAACCACTCCAGAGACAACTCCGATAGCGGCACTGCCAAATGGATCTGGGCCCTTGTCGGAATTCAGTCCAATTCCAATTTGTGCTCCGTCAACCGTGGTAAGGTCACATCCACCACTGTTAGTACAGTTAACTTCACAGACTGAAACATTACAGAAACCGTCAATGGCAGTTGATGTAACTGCCACATTGATGGGACTGAACGTGCAACAGTTAACACAATGGTTCAACAGCCTGAACTCCCCACAGAGTACATCAAGCGGGAAGGGAGAAGAATACCTGAATAAAATAAGGTTGGGTATGGAGGCAGATGAACTGGTAGAGGGAACAATGGGTTTGAACAGATTAGAATCATACACAGAAGAAGAACTAAGATACATGTGCCCTAGGATTACAAGAGAAGTGAGCAACATACATAAGAAATTACAAGAAATTGCAGACAGAAACGGGATCGATATAGGTAAGACCAAACATCTAAGCAGAAGTTACAGGTTAGACTTTGAGACAAAAGATTTTGAACACATGAGATCCGCAGGGATGAAAACACACCTTAAAGAGATACTGCAGAGTGCACAGGTTTGGAGATGTTTAGACAAGTGGGAAAGCAGGTGGGTCAAGAAAAAGGACAAAAAGAAAGAAAATACTTCAGAACGAAGTGAGAAAAAACAACAGAATGACGATCTGATAACCATGCTACCAGTGAGAGAGACAGCAGGGGGAAAACTTGTGCATGTACCATGGCACAGGTGCGATATTCAATCCTTTACGGATGACTTTCCCAAATTGAGAGAGAAGCCGATTGAGTGGTATCAACAAACGGATAGATTTGTGAAACTCGCGAAGTGTCTCTGGGAAGACCTGAATACCTTATTTGAAATTGTGGTTCCGGCTGATTTATGGGAAGATTGTAAAAGGGCTGTAGGTTGGCCGACGAGTGAACCAGAGAGAGATAGGGACACAGGTGCGCCATCACCTATGGTAATGAGTTTGTACTACAAGGTGATCGAGCACTTGAAAACCAAGGTTGCGTCGAAAAATGTGGATTGGCAAAGGATTGACAGGACCGCTCAAGAGGTTAAAGAATCTATACATGCGTATTATGAGAGGTTGTTGAAAGCGTTTAAAAATTACAGTGGCACGGAAACGATTGAGCCAAAAGACATGCTCCATTTTGTGTTCAGGTTTGTGGAAGGGCTGAGACCCGAAATTAGCCAGATGATTAAATCGCATTTGATTTGTTGGCAGTCAAAGTCGATCGATGAAGTGTTGAATTATGCAAAATACTGCAGTGATGAGATTGAGACAAAGCAGAAAAGATTGAAGGAAAAGGTGATGGTGATGCAGCTCAGAGCAGCTCAGACAGGTTTACAAGGTTTACAAGGGTTTCAACAACAGATGCCGCAGCAGCAGCAACAGGGAAGTGTTATGTTTCAGCCGCAGATGAGAGGCAGAGGTCGAGGAGGTTTTGTGAATAATGGTCCTGATTTGAATACCGTTATGATTCCAAATGGTATACAGGCAATGAAGAAGGTGATGCCATGTCACACGTGCGGAATCGTCGGGCATTGGAAACGGGAGTGCCCAATGATGGTGCAGGAAGGTGTAGGTCAGCAAAACAATGATGTCAATGCATTTCAGACTATGAGAGGACTGAAACTGAGAGGTCCGAACCCAAATTTTCAAAACAATATGAACCAGATGCAGGGTCTACAACCCATGCAACTGCAACAGGTGCAAATGCCTCGTGTGCAAATGACACAATTGCAGCCAATGCAACAGCAGTTTCCTATGGTACCTAATCAGCAAATGCAAATACCCTTAGCACCAATGAATCAGCAGCAAGCAATGCTTCCTCAACAGGTCACGGATCAGGGAATGAGTCAAAATGACACAGTACACCAATTCCCACTACACAGCGAGAATGGAATAAACGATGCATGGGAGAGTGAAAGTTCAGATGAGGAGGGAAATTGTGTGCTTGCAGCATCCTTGGAAGTTGATCAAAAGGGCCCGTATGTGGAGGGAAGAGTTATGGGCCATCGCGTTTCATTCTTGGTTGACACAGGAGCTACACGTTCCACTGTTAGGAGCATTGAAGTACCAAATTTGCCACTCTCAGGGAGAACAGTTCAAGTAGTGGGAGTAGCAAACAGGTACCTGACGAACCCAATCACAGACCCAGTACAAGTCAGAATTGGTAACTATCAAGGGTCACATAATTTTGTGGTATGTGACTCAAGCCCGATATCACTATTAGGGAGAGACCTATTGTGCAAATTGGGATGTTCGATTATGTGTTCGAACGATGGAATTAGAATACAGACGAGCAGTGATGGGGAAGAAGAGGACAATGTAGAAGGGGATGAGATGGAAACTGTCGATGAAGAGTATCCTCTGATTACCCTTTTTCCGATGATCACTGAAGCAGATATTCCAGCTGAGTTACAGGAAACAGTCGGAAAAGAAGTGTGGGATATGACAGGAAAAGAGGTGGGATTGGTGAAAGGAGTGGAACCAGTGAAAGTGACCGTAAAACCCAATGTAACCTTTCCTCAGACCCCACAGTACCATATGGCACAAGACACCCTCATGAAAGTCGCCCAACTCATTGATGAGTTTGTAAAGCAGGGAGTACTGAAAGAAGTGTTAAGCAGTCCATGTAATTCACCAATTATGGGACTAATAAAGCCAAGTGGAAAGGTACGAATTGTGCAGGACTTGAGGAAAATAAATGACATAATAATTAAATGCTGCCCTGTAGTACCAAATCCAGCTGTGATAATGTTTCAAGTCCCTTGCGATGCCGAGTGGTTCTCAGTCATCGACTTGTCACAAGCATTCTTTTCGGTGCCTCTTCATGAGGACAGCCAATTTCTCTTTTGTTTCAAATTCTTAGACAGAGTTTACAGTTGGTGTCGAATTCCTCAAGGGTTTTCGGAGTCACCGTCAATTTTCAATCAGATTCTAAAGAAAGACTTGGAAGCGTTAGAATTGCCATTCGAGTCAACCCTAGTACAGTACATTGATGACTTACTGATTGCATCGAAGACAGAAAGTGACTGCACAGCCGACACCATTGCTCTATTGAACCATTTGGGAAGGAACGGACACAAGGTGTCTCCTTCAAAATTACAATTCTGCCAGAAGAAAGTGAAATATTTGGGTCACCAAATTGAGAAAGGGTCACGAAAAATTATGAAGGAAAGAATAACAAGTGTACTTCAAATGAGTTCCCCAAAGACGAGGAGGGAGGTGAGGAAGTTTTGGGGAATGGTGAGCTACTGTCGCCAATGGATTCCCAACTTCTCAACCCTAGCAAAACCTTTGCTGAAACTGACCCAGAAGGATGCATTGGATGAAATTAAGCTGAAAGGAGAAGAGATGGATGCTTTTATTGAATTGAAAGAATGCATGTGCAGGGCTCCAGCTTTAGGTATGCCTGACTACACAAAGCCTTTCACATTGTTTTGTCATGAACGTGATGCATGTTCCTTGTCTGTCTTGACCCAAGCCCATGGTGGCGTAAACAGACCGGTAGCGTATTTTTCAGCTACTTTGGATCCGGTCGCAGCAGCACTGCCAGGGTGCTTGCGCGCCGTAGCCGCAGTTGGTATCAGCCTCACTCAGAGTGAAGGAATAGTGATGGGACACCCTTTAACAGTCATGGTCCCTCACTCAGTTGAGATACTTTTGACACGTTCCCGAACACAGCACATGACTGGTGCTAGACTCACAAGGTACGAAACAATAATTCTGGGATCACCTAATGTGCAGCTGAAAAGGTGCACTACGTTGAATCCAGCAACCTTGTTTCCCAGTGAAAATGCTGAAATTGAGAACGCTGAAGACATCGAGCACGACTGTCTTCAGGTGACTGAATTTTGCACCAAACCAAGACCTGATATCAAAGATACCCGATTGGAAGAAAATGATCAAATTATTTTTGTTGATGGTTCATGTTTAAGAGATGCACTGGGTGTATTGAAAGCAGGGTACGCTGTATGCACAGTAACAGGTGTTTTGGAAGCATCTTGGCTTCAAGGAGTTTACTCTGCACAGGTAGCAGAATTGGTAGCCCTTACTAGAGCTTGCCAACTTTCTGCATTGATGAAAGTTACCATTTACACTGACAGCCAGTACGGGTTTGGAATAGTGCATGATTTCGGACAATTGTGGTCACAGAGAGGCTTCATGACCTCTTCAGGGTCGCCAGTGAAAAATGGCGAAAGAATAAAAGAATTGTTACATGCCATTCAACTACCAGGAGAAGTAGCAGTGGTAAAATGCAGTGCACATTCGAAGGGACAAGATTATGTTTCTCTGGGAAATGGATATGCGGATCAAGTCGCAAGGTTTTGCGCATTGAACTGTATATTGCTTAGGGATGAATGGAATTTGATAAGTGAACCAGAACTCGAACCAAGCGAAATATTCGCTCTAAAGGTGATAGATACGATGGACGAATTGAAATCCCTACAGAATGATGTTAGTGAGGATGAGAAACTTTCTTGGACCAAATCACAATGTGTAAAGAGACTAGATGAATTGTGGGTTTCAAGTGAAGGGAAATTCGTTCTTCCAAATAGCCTTTTGACACAGATAGCCAGATTTTACCATGGACAAGCTCATCTTGGGAGAGATGCCATGATTAGGTTGTTCAAAACTGATTGGTTTAACCCTAAATTCCGTCAAGTTGCTGAAGCAGTTTGCCACCGTTGCGTCATTTGCCAACAGATGAACGCAGGGAAGGGAACAGTAGTAAATTTGAGCCACATTGGAAGAGCAGGGGGTCCATTCAGCAGGATGCAAATGGACTTCATTGAGATGCCTGTGCATGGAGGCTTGAAGTATGTGTTGGTGGTTGTGTGCATTTTTAGTCACTGGATTGAAGCATACCCTACACGCAGAAATGACAGTCTCACAGTTGCAAAATTACTCTTGAGAGAGTTAATACCACGTTTCGGATTCCCGATCTCTTTAGAATCAGATAGGGGAAGTCACTTCAATAATGAAGTAATAAAATTGCTTTGTGCAGCACTGAACATTGAGCAAAAGCTGCATTGTAGCTACCGCCCTGAAGCATCAGGTCTAGTGGAACAAATGAATGGCACATTGAAATCAAGAATGGCGAAAATATGTGCATCAACAAACTTGAAATGGCCTGACGCATTGCCTTTGGTACTAATGTCAATGAGAAACACCCCTGACAGAAAGACTGGACTGTCTCCACACGAGATTCTCATGGGCAGAGCTATGAGACTTCCAGCAGTTCCTGCAAATGCGCTTTTGAATATTACAGATGATATGGTGTTAGACTACTGCAAAGGTCTAGCTGATGTGGTTCGATCTTTCTCTCACCAGGTGGAGGCAACCACCTTGCCACCGATCCAAGGTCCAGGACACGCCCTGAAAGCAGGTGACTGGGTCGTGATAAAGAAGCACGTGAGGAAGTCGTGTTTGGAACCCCGTTGGAAAGGACCTTTCCAAGTGATTTTGACGACTACTACCGCTGTGAAGTGTGCGGGAGTTCCCAACTGGATTCACGCCAGTCACACAAAGAGGGTGTTGTGTCCCACAGATGAGGAAGTTGAAGCGCTGAAGTTACCAGTACCTGATAACAAAGTACCGAGCGCTGAAGCAGAGCAAAACAGAACTAGAAGCGAACAGGCAGAAATAGAGGAGGGAGAAATATTCTCTGAGGACGAAGCAACTGATTCACTTGGGGAAGACCAAGGAGGAGCCTCAGACAGCGACGAAGCAGCTGAAGGTAACAAAGAGCCTGAAGCAGCTGAAAGTGACAAAGAGCCTGAAGAAGGTAACGGTGACAAAGGGCTCGAAACAGGTGAAGAAGCAGGAGAGCCTGATCAGAGGAGGGCTTTCCCAGAAGCAGACGATACAGAAAAAGAAAAGGAAAATCTGATTGACTCCCCAGAAGGAGGGGACAAGGCAGAACAGAACGAAACTGCTCAAACTTCTTCAGAAGAGATCGCAGGTCCATCAAGTGGACACAGTGCAAAGAGAAGACCGAGCATATCACCAGTAAAACTAAGAACTAGAGAAACGTTGAACGACAGTGAAGGGCCAAGAGTGAAAGAGAAAAGAAAGGAAGTGTCTGTCGTAGTACCAACACCGAGTGAAGAAAAGGACTTGGCCAAAGAGGAAAGTACCAGTGAGAAAGAATCAAAGAGAGATGCAAAACTGAAAAGAAAAAGGATACCGAGCAGGAGGTATTCCGGTCCGGAGTGGGCATACGTAGCCAATAACGATTGGTCAGACGAATTCGTATCCCTCAGCCTTGAGAACGAAGAGGCAGAACTTCATTTTGGAAATAAAAACTTTATGGACTCTGTTGATTGAAACCATTGATCACTTGATTGATTTTTTTTAACCGGCTAAGACATTGCTAACTTGACATTGCTAACCTGATTGACTTTTCAACCGGCTAAGACATTGCTATCCTGATTGACTTTGAAACCGATTTTGAGACAACGCTGCTAACCGATAAGAGACTAAGCTGCTAAAGAAACTGTGTGAACATTGAACTCGTTCAGCTTTGTAAATACCTGCAACTTAGAAAAAAAAAAAAAAAAACGCTTTGATAAAGTGTCTTCAGCTTTCTGATTCTATACAGATCATGACTAGCTTCACTACACAGGGGCGTAAATTGAAGTATTGTAAATACATGTGTATAGGCTTACTGAACGCATGCGTACTAATAACTGTAGCAATAGTTCTTGGAATGGATGGTAAAAGCGAGAGTGAGACGAATGATGCTTCTACTTCTAAACCTATTATCGTTACTGAACTAACAGCTCTGAAGAGACTCGAGCAAGACGAGAGACACTTGCATGATAAGAAGGAACTTTCATCTAACGTTTTCTATCGCTTACTGAGTGAGTATGTTGAGACCATGGATGCGAAAGATTGTTATGTGTGTACACAAATACCTACCTTAGTAGTGGAAGGGGTAACGTATCACAGCATGCCTCTTACGTATGGAATTACATGTAGTATAGTAGCTTCCAGATTTTATGCTCAAAGAGACATTCATTATTTCTATACTAATTACAATGTTACTTTTGCATATGTCCCCATAATAGGGCACCTAAGTAAGATAGCTAGAGATTGGTCTGCTAAATTAATGAGGGAATTTTTCAAACCAATGTCACCTTTCCACACAGCCCACGCACATAAAGAGAACCTTACATGCTTGCTTTCACCAGTAGAAATAGAATTTTTAGACCGCACTGACGACAGAAAGAACGAAATGAAGGAGAAATTAGAGAAGGAATTGCACCAAAGGACGTCTGTAGATAATTATGCTTTTGCCGCAATAAAGACACAAGGGAAAATAGCTTTAGATACATTGCATGTGGGAAGATTTTGTATACATAGATTTCCATCATATTATGACACAGTTTTTGTGGGAACGAGTGAATGTAAACACACATACGCATTTCAACAAAAGTGGACGTTCATGCTGAATGGACAAGACCCAGTTATTCCTGGAGTATATTATATTTGTGGACTCAACGCCTATTATCGTCTTCCTAAAGGATGGTATGGGAGGTGTTATTTGGGAATATTGTTCCCAAAGGTTTATCAACTAGATGACTTAAAGAAATTTCCAAGGCTGTCTGAATCACATCGTATTCAGAAAAGGGAGACAGCTGCTGGTGTGGTAGGAGATATATTTGGAGCTATGATTCCTTCAGTAGGAGTCATATTGAATTCAATCAAAATACGAAAGTTGTCTACTATTGTGGATAACATGTTGACAAAGTTTTCGGGAGCTATAATCCTGATGGATGCTGAACTCGCTGCAGAAAGAGCTATGACTCTTCAAAATCAAATTGCCTTAGACATTCTTTTAGCAAAGGATGGCGGCGTTTGCAAAATGCTTGGCACGCGTCACTGTTGTGCATATATACCCGACAACAGTGGAAAAATTAGAACGATGCTTACAAATTTAACTAGAGAAAGTGTAGATTTAAAGGAATTGAAAGAACCCGGAGTTTGGGAGAAAGTTGGAAAAGGATTTGCTTCTTTGGAAAATTGGCTCAGCAACGTTTGGAACGGATTGTTACTAAAAATAGTAAAGGGAATATTGATAATATTAATTTGTTTATTAGGCTCTTGGGGAATATGGAAAGCTTTCAAAATGTTAAAAGCAAGGAACAAAAGAAAAAGAGAAGAGAAAATAGAGAACAAAATGGTGGAAATTTATAGGGAGAAGTCAAAAGGGACTAAAAGAAAAAGGGAATTAACTGAAGTGCCAAATTACTATACAGAATTTTAATGGAATAAAATTTGTGGGTAGATTTGATGTGATGACATAATTAGTCATCAGAGGAGGGATTGATGACGCAGAAAAGAAGGTTCGACATATATTCATGTACACCGTGTAACCGACATATATATTGAAGTGTGATTTTAAATTAACGAAATAATGTACGAGGGAAATTGTGCCCTCGGGGTAGTTCGCCATCATTATAAACGAGCTTTATTAATCATGAAGTATTAAAAATGTACTAATCCGTCATAATCGCAAATGTATGCCATGATTTCTTGTTTGAAAACTGTTTTGCTTAGCTTAAATTTAGTACAGGCTTTGGCCTAGTTGCTTAGTTTCAAATTCTAACTGCGTGATTTTTTTCCTTGAACTAATGAAACATATATTCTTGCTTGAAGTTGTATTTTTCCAGTAGAAACTGGCTGGTACACTTATCTCCAAGGTTTTGTGCTAGGCCGGTTACATCCCCTTTGATACAAGGTCAGTCTCTGCAGGTGCGGACAATGAAGGTACAGATAGTAAAATAATTGGCAAACCATGATACCATTTGTGTTCCAAGACGCCAAGGACAGTGTATGCATAAATGAGCGCTAGTAAAAGACAATTTTTGATTGGACAATTTGAAGCCAACCTATGAACCCTCCAATGGAAGACCCTACAGAATTTGGAATGTTTCTTACTTAAACCCACCGGACAAAGAGAAGTCAGCCATTTTCCTCGATGCCAGTTTGAAGCCTGATGCCAGACTCCATTTTGGACGACACACTGATGCCCTTTTCTCTATCTGAGAGAAAGAGACTTTGAGAATTCTCACGCTATAGACTTTAACTTTGATTTGCCCCCGTCTTGCCCATGCAGTAACTTTGCCCCATTCTCCTTGCCGCTGCAGGGAAACTTGCCCTTAACTTTGCCCCTTTGAAATTTGTCCCATGCTGATCAACCGGTACCTGAAGGACGAAGACTTTTCTTGAATGCTGATTGTATTTGGTAAATATGAAAGGATAAATGTATTACGCATTGTGTTTTTCCTTTTAGGTACCAACTGCTATTTTGATAGGATCCTAGCTAGAAGTTTTCCAAATTTGTGTTGACTAAATTCGTTTTGCATGAAGTCCCACATGCCAATGCTAATTAGAAGTTAGTCGAGGTATTCATTCAATGTATCATGAAGAATTGAAATCTTGTTATGCTGACCGAATGTATGCAATTAGTCAAATACAGTTAGTCACATTGGTGATTTGCATTGCTATAACAGAGTGTATCATTATTCAGATTTTACGTAGATTGCGTTTCTTCCGCCGTTATGGACAGCTAGTAATGTTCATATACATATATCAATTGGTCTTGAGACATATATATATTGTGCTAGCTTTGTTAATATAGGGAAATAAATTCACTAACTTTTAATAAACTGGTGTGGTTATTCATGACTGAAAGGTCATGGTGCGCTGAAATACCAACTGTTATTGATTTCTGATGTGCTATATTGATCTATTAATTGGGTATTGATTGCCGATTACAATAGTTATTGATTATTGATCTGAGTGACTCGACTATTTTAGGATGAGGAGAGCCCGACTCGGTTAAAAGATTCACCGACCTCCAACGTGTCCAGGTACAGGTAATTTATAAGGGCTGGACGCGTTAACAGGGTCACCTTGGGGGCCTGCAACAGACCTGGCCCTGGCACGATTACTCCCTACCACTTAGACTTATCGGATGAAGGGGGCACAACGCAATCTGAAAAAAGTTTACCCTCCGGTTTTTGGGTCAACATAACCCTACACAAATGTTAGACCAGTACGGTAAGAAGAGCATAGCTTTATATGCTTAGAAAAGGGGGAGTGTAGCACTGGAGTCTGAGGCAACAAGAAACTTTAAAATATGGCCAAAGGGGGTGACAGTGGCCACTTGGACATCACAGGCACCATCATAAGCTAATGAATCCAGACTGGCAAAAGCTGGTTGTGTCCTTCAATATTTTTCGTGCTCAAGAAACATGGATGCTAGACCCTTTCCATGTAGGTGGTTTTACCTCCCTATTCCAATCTGCACTCACTTCCCTGTCAGGAAGAGCACAGAGGGCCTTGCCACTTTTGTTGCCGTTAAAATTCCTAACGTACACGTTGTTCATAAAATGGTCTTCTCCACAGTTTTTGGTATCACTGATTCCTGTGCTAGGAGAACACGATATCCTGTTGATGAAATTTTATAATAATGTTTTTACTTATGAAGTTGAAAAGAGAATGAGTGACTGATTAATTTTTAGACGGATTTCTTGCTGACAGGGAAAAAATTTAACTTTAATAGGGCTGGGGGATTTTAATATCGCTCTGGGTCCTATAGGAGATAAGTACATGTGTGGCTTTTTACCAGATGAATGTGAGAACAGGGCACATTTTAAACATACTAGGTTGGGGGTCATTCTGAAACACGATTTAATAATTAGGAGTGTGACCCAGTTAAACAAAATTGAGACGATTCCAAAATTTACAGGGTGGGGGCACAGGGAGTATCGTAGACTTTATATTACTATCTGCAGTCGCTGTGCCCCTATCTTAGAATTATAGCACATTGACAAACTGCCTTAGCGACCATAACCCCACATTTTACCATGGAGAAAAAATGTATTAAAATCCTGCATCTGTGGAATGTTACATGGGCCTTTCTAAGAATAAAGGGCTCTAGATTAAATGGACTAAAGTGGATCCTGTCAGCTTCACTAAGAAAATCGTCCAAGATATTAAGGAGTTTATTATTGCATGCCTGGATGAAATTGCACTGTCACCTCAGTTCTATCTGAATTTATAAGTCTATGTGGTGCAATTTCTGGTGATTTGGTTACCCATAACTCTGGGCCTGGGATCTCTCCACATCGTTGGTTTAACGCCGCCTTTTCGGCAGCGCATGAGCACCTAACGGCAATACTCAAAATCTCACTGTGTAATCCAGTGTATGTTAAAAAAGACTAGGCGAGAGTACCAGTCTGTTGTGGAGGAAATGAAGAGGCTAATAAGGGAGAAGGCATGGGACAGAGCTGGCCCTGGCCAAATCATCAAGGAATAGTGTGAGGTTCTGGGCCGTTATAAACCATTCGTTCTTCTCTGAGTGCAACATGCCTAAATTGGAAGTTACAATCCCGGAAGCCCAGTGGGTGACACATTTCAAGGGTGTATTTTAACCTATAGAAAGTGACCCACCTCCAATTTGGGGTTTTTACAGACCCAACCACAGTACCCCCTTGAATTCCCTATAGAAAGTATTGAGTTACTTTTTGCGTTAGATAAATCCATTCCTGGAAACACCCCAGGCCCAGATGGGGTCACAGTTGACATTTTAAAATCTAATCCAGACTTATGGGGTCCAGTACTGACGAATGTTATAAGAAGTGCTGTGGTTGGAGAAATCCCTGACTCATGGAGAACAGCCATCCTCATCCCCTTTTTAAAAAAAAAGGGGAATAAGTCTTGCCCAGCTTCTTACAGGCCAATCTCCTTAATAAACGCAACAGTAAAAATCCTGGGATCGGTGATTCTCACCCGACTCGAGACATAGGCAGAAGAGAACAAGATTTTTTTTAACACCGTCCAGTACAGTTTAGACCATGCATAGGGACTGTGGCATAAACATTAAATTTAAGTTTGATTACCAGTAAATATGTGAGGGTAAAAGAGGTTGCCATTCATATGGCATTCATTCACCTGTCAAGCTCTTTTGATTTGGTCAATAGGGACAAATTATGGGACCTTTTTTGTTCCTAAAATACACTAATGGTATCACAGAACATTTAACACGGGCAGACATGGATGTACCTAAGTTAGGGGATTTTTCCATGCCAATACTTTTGTATGCTCATGGCGCAGTCCTGATCGCACGCACCCCACATGCACTGCAAATGTTGCTAGATCTTTTCACTGAGTACATGGAAGGCTTGGACACGAAAGTGAATCATTTAAAATCGTATACCATGACATGTGGGCCACCACACACGAAATCTATGCTTTTTAGAATGGGGGGCAGTATCTTAAAATGCACAAATTATTTTAGCTATTTAGGTATTGTTTTTTAGTACATCCTTAGGGCGGATTTCACACCTTCTTATGAAAGCCCAACAACTGGGAAGGAATGTGGAGGACATTTCTCGCTTTGCAAGGCCAATAGGTCACAAACCTCTGGCAGAGATGACCACCCTGTATAAAGCTATACAGGGAGTGCAGAATTATTAGGCAAGTTGTATTTTTGAGGATTAATTTTATTATTGAACAACAACCATGTTCTCAATGAACCCAAAAAACTCATTAATATCAAAACTGAATATTTTTGGAAGTAGTTTTTAGTTTGTTTTTAGTTTTAGCTATGTTAGGGGGATATCTGTGTGTGCAGGTGACTACCACTGTGCATAATTATTAGGCAACTTAACAAAAAGAAATATATACCCATTTCAATTATTTATCATTACCAGTGAAACCAATATAACATCTCAACATTCACAAATATACATTTCTGACATTCAAAAACAAAACAAAAACAAATCAGTGACCAATATAGCCACCTTTCTGTGCAAGGACACTCAAAAGCCTGCCATCCATGGATTCTGTCAGTGTTTTGATCTGTTCACCATCAACATTGCGTGCAGCAGCAACCACAGCCTCCCAGACACTGTTCAGAGAGGTGTACTGTTTTCCCTCCTTGTAAATCTCACATTTGATGATGGACCACAGGTTCTCAATGGGGTTCAGATCAGGTGAACAAGGAGGCCATGTCATTAGATTTCCTTCTTTTATACCCTTTCTTGCCAGCCACGCTGTGGAGTACTTGGACGCGTGTGATGGAGCATTGTCCTGCATGAAAATCATGTTTTTCTTGAAGGATGCAGACTTCTTCCTGTACCACTGCTTGAAGAAGGTGTCTTCCAGGAACTGGCAGTAGGACTGGGAGTTGAGCTTGACTCCATCCTCAACCCGAAAAGGCCCCACAAGCTCATCTTTGATGATACCAACCCAAACCAGTACTCCACCTCCACCTTGCTGGCGTCTGAGTCGGACTGGAGCTCTCTGCCCTTTACCAATCCAGCCACGGGCCCATCCATCTGGCCCATCAAGACTCACTCTCATTTCATCAGTCCATAAAACCTTAGAAAAATCAGTCTTGAGATATTTCTTGGCCCAGTCTTGACGTTTCAGCTTGTGTGTCTTGTTCAGTGGTGGTCGTCTTTCAGCCTTTCTTACCTTGGCCATGTCTCTGAGTATTGCACACCTTGTGCTTTTGGGCACTCCAGTGATGTTGCAGCTCTGAAATATGGCCAAACTGGTGGCAAGTGGCATCGTGGCAGCTGCACGCTTGACTTTTCTCAGTTCATGGGCAGTTATTTTGCGCCTTGGTTTTTCCACACGCTTCTTGCGACCCTGTTGACTATTTTGAATGAAACGCTTGATTGTTCGATGATCACGCTTCAGAAGCTTTGCAATTTTAAGAGTGCTGCATCCCTCTGCAAGATATCTCACTATTTTTGACTTTTCGGAGCCTGTCAAGTCCTTCTTTTGACCCATTTTGCCAAAGGAAAGGAAGTTGCCTAATAATTATGCACACCTGATATAGGGTGTTGATGTCATTAGACCACACCCCTTCTCATTACAGAGATGCACATCACCTAATATGCTTAATTGGTAGTAGGCTTTCGAGCCTATACAGCTTGGAGTAAGACAACATGCATAAAGAGGATGATGATGTCAAAATACTCATTTGCCTAATAATTCTGCACACCCTGTATGTATTGCACCAACACTTACGGGGCAGGGGTTACGGGATACCAAAAATCAGATGAACTTCATTATATTGAGAATGCCTTTACTCGCAGGTTGCTTGCAGTTCCAGAAAATACAGCAAATTCTTTATGTTATGAGGAGTTGGGCCTCCCTACATAGATGATCAAATAAAAATCTCACCACTCCTTTTGTGGATCAAGTGCTGGCAAAACCGTGAGGCAGCATTAGTCAGAGTTTGTATGTCAGACTTTCTAGCCTTAGAAAATGTAAACACGATACCCTGGTTCGTGTATGTAAGATCAGGTTTTTACAAATCAGGCTCAACAGAAATGTTTACATCTCCTACACATCTTCCACCAAATGTCAAGTCGATTGTGAAATCTAAGTATCCCAACTATTGTGTGGACGAGAGGTTACGAGGTACTCTGGATATGAAAAGAGTTGATTATTACTTGCAGATCGTCACAGTTAAATCATCTGAACCAAACGTGGGATGGACTGAGATTGCAAATCATCAGCTTTTAACATATTTTAGACTTAATTTAATTAATTGTAAAGCAGCTTTTCCATTACAATGTGCGTGGCAAAGGTAATTACCCCCATGTTACTGTGATAACGCCACCAAAGCACTTATCACCTTATTTTATTTAGTCCAATTTATGCAGGCCCAAGAAGCACCTTTCTGATTTCATTGTTGCGACACGTGGAGACTAGGCAACATCGACCTGCAATGGAATTTTTACAAAAATTAATCACTAGAGATATGTGCCATGCGGTGTAAATTTTATTAGGAGTTCATTCGCAATTAGAAACTATTATGAGTTTATTAATTTAACCTGAGGTTTTGTTTTAAGTGAGTATTAATTTTCCCCTGAATTTTAGAAATAGTATTGAATGTGATGTTTATGCGTTTTATTGATCACCTGTGCCATTTATATGGAATTTTATTATTTTTGTTATGTTATATGCTTTTTATGGTACCACCGAAATAAAGTTGTATTGACTGAATGACTGCAAATGTAAGCTCTTGACACGAGTTGCGAACACAAGAATGTGCAGCGAAGTAATGGTCTGTTAAAGGTGGATTTGACATTGAATTTGCTTTGCAATCACTCAGCAAATATCCAAGTAAAGATAGATGTGAATGCATTGATGATGCATATGTTCTGCCACCACTAATAGCTATTTGATAAACATCTACAGTCCTGATTTTATTCCAACAGGAAGCACTTTGAAATGGGAGGCCCCTTACTACAAAACCTAGGTACTTGCAATGTAAGCATCTTTCAAGTCTAGAGTGGTTAGGTGACCCTCCTGAAGACGTGGGCTGATCTCAGTGCTTACTTTGTGATGGTGTTTCCCAGTGTTCAGCATCTGCTGTTATTTGTCAACACCAACACTTATTTTTTTTTTTACAGTCCACCACATTGTGGCATCTATGTCTATTTGTGGACCATGTAAATTAGCAGTTTTTAAAAATTCATACTGTCTTAATGACTTGGACAAATCCAAACTCACATTTGTTGGCATGTGATGGTTACTAGGTAATACTGGCACTGACGTTTGGCAGTGCTAGTCAGGTGTTCAAGCAGCACTAGCTGACTTGCAATGTAGTAATCTTGAGATAAATGTACTATATATATATATATATATATATATATATATATATATATATATATATATATATATATATATATATATATATATATATATATATATATATATATATTCTCCAAAACAAGCAGTTACAAACAACTGCAAAACTGCACTCCAGGAATAAAATTAACTCTTATCTTTATTTGCAGTCAAAAACGTCACCAACCATCACTACCAGGTTTGTTGTTTGTAACTGCTTGTTTTGGAATTATTTAGAGGAAACGACACCAGCATGAAATAGCACGCCATAAGGAGGACCGATTGTTTGTGCATACATCAGTTCAATAGTCTGAGGTCAAGAAATAGCATCAGTGCGCTGTCTGGCAGAGGTTCATTACAATTAATCCGGAATACTGACAAAACTTTACATCGCAGGCTTAGCCCATCCCAATGGACCTGATTGTCCAGGCAGTAGTGCTTTGAGAACGTGTGCAACGAGGCCTATGTTGCTGCCTGACAGATGTCCAGGAATGGGACTCCGTGTGCCAACAGAGTGGTCGCGGCTTTTGCTCTGGTGGAATGAGCACATAAACCTTCAAGGGGTTGTTTTTTAGCCAATGCGTTTCAGATCTTAATTCAGAGCACAATCCAGTCAGCGAGTCAGTTTCTGCACTGCCATTCTCTTCTTCACTTCGACATACCCCATGAAAAGTTGATTGTCCACCTGGAACTCTTTTGTGCGGTCAAGGTAGAAAGACAATGCTCTTTTTGGGTCTAAACAGTGAAGAAGCTCCTCTTCCTTGGAGGGAGTGGCGGAGCATAAAAAGTAGGCAAGGTGATGGATTGGCCTACATGAAATGGGGTGATGGCTTTCAGTACAACAGAGGAAGAGATCCAGCTCATCTTGATAAATGCTTAGATATGGAGGCTTCAATGATAAGGCCTGAAGATTGCTGACCCCCCCGAGCAGATGTTATAGCCACAAGGAAGGCTGTCTTGATGGTAAGAAGCCTGAGGGGAAAATTATGTAGCAGATCAAAAGGAGCTCGCATGAGGAAAGTGAGCACAAGATTAAGGTCCCACTGAGACGTGATGAAGGGTGAACGAGGAAACATGTTGTAACCCTTTCAAGAATCTGTTAACAAAACAGGGGATTTGAAGAGGGAAGTTTGATCAGACAGCCGCAAGAAGGCTGAAATGGCAAAAAGACAGCCCTGGAGAGTGCCGAGAGGAGAGCCTTGCTGGGCAAGAGAGAGAATAAAGAGAAGAACTGGAGACAGGAGGAGAGGGAAGGTCAATATTTTTCTGCATACCATGCCACAAGCCTGCTCCAACAGCAGGAGTATACAGTCTTTGTTGAGGGACACCTGGCTGCCAAGATAACACTGCAGACTTCGGGCAGCTATTGCTGCTCAATCTCCATGCATGAAGGGGGAGCATTGACAGGTTCCAATGGAGAGCCCTCCTCTACTGCTGTGACAGAAGAACTTCCCGAAGGGGCAGCCTCACCAGAGTACCATTGGCCATGCTCAATAGCTTCGGACACTAAACTCCCCGAGCCCAGTTTGGAGCCACAAGGATGACTTGGGCCAGTCGTTCTTGATCTTCTTGAGAACTATGTCCTGGAGAGGTCTGGGCAGAAAGGTAGATAGGAGGCCTGAGCTTCACTCAAGACGAAAAACGTCTGAGTGAGAGCCGCCTTGGAAATTGCAGTGTGCAGAACTGCTGACATTGTGCATTATCGGCAGTGGCAAACAGGTCTAACCAAGGCTCTCCTAAATGCTGAAAGTGTCCTTGCACCACCTCCAGATGGAGACACCATTCATGATCTGCTAGGCAACTTCAGCTGAGTTAGTCCGCTCTGGCGTTCAGAGAGTCCACCAGGGGTTGAACCACTAGGGATATGCCCTGCTGTTCTAGCCATGTCCAGAGATGCAGGGCCTCTTGACAAAGGGTCCACGACCCCAGCCCGCCATGTGGTGTCTGTGAACACCTACCAGCCTTCTCTCGATTGAGGATAGAAAGGCTTTCAATGACAGCTGGGCTGCCTGGAGCTTCAGTAGGTTGATGTGGCCCTTGGGTAGGTCGCTTCCCCACCGCTGCAGCTCCGCCTGCTTAGCCCTCTGCCACGTTGATCCTGCGTTATCCTTCCCGCCGCTGCCTCCCGTGCGGCCCCACCCCCCCCTGCTCCCATTCGCCGCCCTTCCCTCCCGCCTCCCAGCTAACCCCTCCTCCCCTCCTACCTTCTTACGGCAGACGCTGCGCGGCAGAGACAGCGACCCTTGACCCTTGGGTAGGTCGCTTCCCCACCGCTGCAGCTCCGCCTGCTTAGCCCTCTGCCACGTTGATCCTGCGTTTTCCTTTTCCCGCAGCTGCCACCCGTGCGGCCCGCCCCCCTGCTTGTCCTGCCCCGTTGCTCTTGCGTTCTTTTCCTTCCCGCCGCTGCCTCCTGTGCGGCCCCACCCCCATGCTCCCATTCGCCACCCTTACCTCCCGCCTCCTGCCTCCCAGCTAACCCCTCCTCCCCTCCTACCTTCTTATGGCGGCCGCTGCGCGGCAGAAACAGCGACCCTTGACCCTTGGGTAGGTCGCTTCCCCACCGCTGCAGCTCCGCCTGCTTAGCCCTCTGCCACGTTGATCCTGCGTTTTCCTTTTCCCGCCGCTGCCACCCGTACGGCCCCGCCCCCCTGCTCCGCCTGCTTGTCCTGCCCCGTTGCTCTTGCGTTCTTTTCCTTCCCGCCGCTGCCTCCTGTGCGGCCCAACTCCCATTCGCCGCTCTTCCCTCCAGCCTCCCAGCTAAACCCTCCTCCCCTCCTTATGGCGGCCGCTGCGCAGCAGAGACAGTGACCCTTGACCCTTGGGTAGGTCGCTTCCCCACCGCTGCAGCTCCGCCTGCTTAGCCCTCTGGCACGTTGATCCTGCGTTTTCCTTTTTCCGCCGCTGCCCCGCCCCCCTGCTCCGCCTGCTTGTCCTGCCCCATTGCTCTTGCGTTCTTTTCCTTCCCGCCGCTGCCTCCCGTGCGGCCCGCCCCCCCTGCTCCCATTCGCCGCCCTTCCCTCCCGCCTCCCAGCTAACCCCTCCTCCCCTCCTACCTTCTTATGGCAGCCGCTGCGCGGCAGAGACAGCAACCCTTGACCCTTGGGTAGGTCGCTTCCCCACCGCTGCAGCTCCGCCTGCTTAGCCCTCTGCCACGTTGATCCTGCGTTTTCCTTTTCTCGACGCTGCCACCCGTGCGGCCCCTCCCCCCTGCTTGTCCTGCCCCGTTGCTCTTGCGTTCTTTTTCTTCCCGCCGCTGCCTCCCGTGCGGCCCGCCCCCCCTGCTCCCATTCGCCGCCCTTCCCTCCCAGCTAACCCCTCCTCCCCTCCTACCTTCTTATGGCGGCCGCTGCGTGGCCACGCCGCTGGTGCACCAAAGGCAAGCCCGTCTGCGCCCGTCAGCACCTGGACCGCGCCCAGCGCCAGAACCCCTGGCCCCCACCGCACACAAAGCACCCGACTGAGATACGACTCCGCCTCCCTCAACACCGGACGAACAGCCACCTGCTACCAAGCCAGCCCAAAGTGAACCCATGGACCCTTCACCTGTCAAGCCTGCAAATACACATGCCTCCGAACCTGCAGACCACCCACCGGCCCTCGCAGCAACAACAACAACCACCTCAAGTGCATCCTCCTCAACACACCCTCCGTCCACAAGCACGCCATCGAACTATGGGACCTCCTGGACACAACAGCACCAGACGTCGCCTTCTTCACAGAAACCTGGATGAACGCTTCCTCGGCCCCAGACATCGCCATAGCCATCGCCGACGGCTAAAAGATCGCCCGGAAGGACCGCGTCAACCAAACCGGAGGAGGAATCGCCATCATCTACAGGAACACCATCAACATCACGACCACCACTGAAGACACACCACTCGCCGCCGAACACGTACACTTCCAGATTCACACCGACCCCAAAACCACCCTCAGAGGAACACTCATCTACAGACCCCCGGGCCCACGCGCGCAATTCAGCGAAACCATCGCAGACTTCATCAGCCCGCACGCCCTCGCCAGAATACATCCTCCTCGGGGACCTGAACTTCCACCTGGAGAAAAACAACAACAACAACAACAACGACGACGACGACGACGACGACGACAACACCACCACCACCACCACCACCACCACCACCACCCTGCTCGCCAACCTCGGACTCAAGCAACTGGTGAGCACCCCCACCCACATCGCTGGTCACACACTCGACCCCATCTTCTCTGCCAGCAACCACGTCTCCTTCAGCCACTCCTCCGGACTACACTGCACCGACCACAGATGCGTCCACTTCACCTTCAAACAGGAGACTCACCACCATCGCACACAACAAATCCCCCGCAGACGCTGGAGCAAAATCACCACAGACCAGCTTCTCGCAACACTGAACCAATACCCACCAGCCAACATCACCGACGTCAACAACGCAGCCCACAGTCTCACACAGTGGATCACCAACTGTGCCGACAACCTCGCACCACTTAAAACACCCCCAGGCAGGACCAGCATCAGGAAAACCCCATGGTTCACGGACGCCCTCAAAGAATCAAAGAAATCCTGCCGAACCCTCGAAAAAACCTGGCGCAGCGAACGTACCACAGAAAACATGACAGCCCTCAAGATCGCCACCCGTGAACACCACCAGCTGATCCTCTCCACCAAAAGGACATTGTAGGAAGTTGGTTCTGTATGTGCTATTTCAAAGTAAGGAATAGCATGCACAGAGTCCAAGGGTTCCCCTTAGAGGTAAAATAGTGGTAAAAATAGATAATACTAATGCTCTATTTTGTGGTAGTGTGGTCGAGCAGTAGGCTTATCCAAGGAGTAGTGTTAAGCATTTGTTGTACATACACATAGACAATAAATGAGGTACACACACTCAGAGACAAATCCAGCCAATAGGTTTTTATATAGAAAAATATATTTTCTTAGTTTATTTTAAGAACCACAGGTTCAAATTCTACATGTAATATCTCATTTGAAAGGTATTGCAGGTAAGTACTTTAGGAACTTTAAATCATAAATATTGCATGTATACTTTTCAAGTTATTGACAAATAGCTGTTTTAAAAGTGGACACAGTGCAATTTTCACAGTTCCTAGGGGAGGTAAGTTTTGGTTAGTTTTACCAGGTAAGTAAGACACTTACAGGGTTCAGTTCTTGGTCCAAGGTAGCCCACCGTTGGGGGTTCAGAGCAACCCCAAAGTCACCACACCAGCAGCTCAGGGCCGGTCAGGTGCAGAGTTCAAAGTGGTGCCCAAAACACATAGGCTAGAATGGAGAGAAGGGGGTGCCCCGGTTCCGGTCTGCTTGCAGGTAAGTACCCGCGTCTTCGGAGGGCAGACCAGGGGGGTTTTGTGGGGCACCGGGGGGGACACAAGCCCACACAGAAATTTCACCCTCAGCAGCGCGGGGGCGGCCGGGTGCAGTGTAGAAACAAGCGTCGGGTTTGTAATGGAAGTCAATGGGAGATCTAGGGATCTCTTCAGCGCTGCAGGCAGGCAAGGGGGGGGTTCCTCGGGGAAACCTCCACTTGATCAAGGGAGAGGGACTCCTGGGGGTCACTCCTCCAGTGAAAGTCCGGTCCTTCAGGTTCTGGGGGCTGCGGGTGCAGGGTCTCTCCCAGGTGTCGGGACTTAGGATTCAAAGAGTCGCGGTCAGGGGAAGCCTCGGGATTCCCTCTGCAGGCGGCGCTGTGGGGGCTCAGGGGGGACAGGTTTTTGTACTCACAGTCTTAGAGTAGTCCTGGGGTCCCTCCTGAGGTGTTGGATCGCCACCAGCCGAGTCGGGGTCGCCGGGTGCAGTGTTGCAAGTCTCACGCTTCTTGCGGGGAGCTTGCAGGGTTCTTTTAAAGCTGCTGGAAACAAAGTTGCAGCCTTTCTTGGAGCAGGTCCGCTGTCCTCAGGAGTTTCTTGTCTTTTCGAAGCAGGGGCAGTCCTCAGAGGATGTCGAGGTCGCTGGTCCCTTTGGAAGGCGTCGCTGGAGCAGGATCTTTGGAAGGCAGGAGACAGGCCGGTGAGTTTCTGGAGCCAAGGCAGTTGTCGTCTTCTGGTCTTCCGCTGCAGGGGTTTTCAGCTGGGCAGTCCTTCTTCTTGTAGTTGCAGGAATCTAATTTTCTAGGGTTCAGGGTAGCCCTTAAATACTAAATTTAAGGGCGTGTTTAGGTCTGGGGGGTTAGTAGCCAATGGCTACTAGCCCTGAGGGTGGGTACACCCTCTTTGTGCCTCCTCCCAAGGGGAGGGGGTCACAATCCTAACCCTATTGGGGGAATCCTCCATCTGCAAGATGGAGGATTTCTAAAAGTTAGAGTCACCTCAGCTCAGGACACCTTAGGGGCTGTCCTGACTGGCCAGTGACTCCTCCTTGTTATTCTCATTATTTTCTCCGGCCTTGCCGCCAAAAGTGGGGGCCGGGCCGGAGGGGGCGGGCAACTCCACTAGCTGGAGTGTCCTGCTGGGTTGGCACAAAGGAGGTGAGCCTTTGAGGCTCACCGCCAGGTGTGACAATTCCTGCCTGGGAGAGGTGTTAGCATCTCCACCCAGTGCAGGCTTTGTTACTGGCCTCAGAGTGACAAAGGCACTCTCCCCATGGGGCCAGCAACATGTCTCGGTTTGTGGCAGGCTGCTAAAACTAGTCAGCCTACACAGATAGTCGGTTAGGTTTCAGGGGGCACCTCTAAGGTGCCCTCTGTGGTGTGTTTTACAATAAAATGTACACTGGCATCAGTGTGCATTTATTGTGCTGAGAAGTTTGATACCAAACTTCCCAGCTTTCAGTGTAGCCATTATGGTGCTGTGGAGTTCGTGTTTGACAGACTCCCAGACCATATACTCTTATGGCTACCCTGCACTTACAATGTCTAAGGTTTTGTTTAGACACTGTAGGGGTACCATGCTCATGCACTGGTACCCTCACCTATGGTATAGTGCACCCTGCCTTAGGGCTGTAAGGCCTGCTAGAGGGGTGTCTTACCTATACTGCATAGGCAGTGAGAGGCTGGCATGGCACCCTGAGGGGAGTGCCATGTCGACTTACTCGTTTTGTCCTCACTAGCACACACAAGCTGGCAAGCAGTGTGTCTGTGCTGAGTGAGAGGTCTCCAGGGTGGCATAAGACATGCTGCAGCCCTTAGAGACCTTCCTTGGCATCAGGGCCCTTGGTACTAGAAGTACCAGTTACAAGGGACTTATCTGGATGCCAGGGTCTGCCAATTGTGGATACAAAAGTACAGGTTAGGGAAAGAACACTGGTGCTGGGGCCTGGTTAGCAGGCCTCAGCACACTTTCAATTGTAAACATAGCATCAGCAAAGGCAAAAAGTCAGGGGGCAACCATGCCAAGGAGGCATTTCCTTACACAACCCCCCCCCAAACGAAAGAGGATGAGACTAACCTTTCCCAAGAGAGTCTTCATTTTCTAAGTGGAAGAACCTGGAAAGGCCATCTGCATTGGCATGGGCAGTCCCAGGTCTGTGTTCCACTATAAAGTCCATTCCCTGTAGGGAGATGGACCACCTCAACAGTTTAGGATTTTCACCTTTCATTTGCATCAGCCATTTGAGAGGTCTGTGGTCAGTTTGAACTAGGAAGTGAGTCCCAAAGAGGTATGGTCTCAGCTTCTTCAGGGACCAAACCACAGCAAAGGCCTCCCTCTCAATGGCACTCCAACGCTGCTCCCTGGGGAGTAACCTCCTGCTAATGAAAGCAACAGGCTGGTCAAGGCCATCATCATTTGTTTGGGACAAAACTGCCCCTATCCCATGTTCAGAGGCATCAGTCTGCACAATGAACTGCTTAGAATAATCTGGAGCTTTTAGAACTGGTGCTGAGCACATTGCCTGTTTCAGGGTGTCAAAGGCCTGTTGGCATTCCACAGTCCAGTTTACTTTCTTGGGCATTTTCTTGGAGGTGAGTTCAGTGAGGGCTGTCACAATGGATCCATATCCCTTCACAAACCTCCTGTAATACCCAGTCAAGCCAAGGAATGCCCTGACTTGAGTCTGGGTTTTTGGAGCTACCCAGTCCAGAATAGTCTGGATCTTGGGTTGGAGTGGCTGAACTTGGCCTCCACCTACAAGGTGGCCCAAGTAAACCACAGTTCCCTGCCCTATCTGGCATTTGGATGCCTTGATAGAGAGGCCTGCAGATTGCAGAGCCTTCAAAACCTTCCTCAGGTGGACCAGGTGATCCTGCCAGGTGGAGCTAAAGACAGCAATATCATCAAGATAAGCTGTGCTAAAGGACTCCAAGCCAGCAAGGACTTGATTCACCAACCTTTGGAAGGTGGCAGGGGGCATTCTTTAAACCAAAGGGCATAACAGTAAACTGATAATGCCCATCAGGTGTGGAGAATGCTGTCTTTTCTTTTGCTCCAGGTGCCATTTTTATTTGCCAGTACCCTGCTGTCAAGTCAAAGGTACTGAGAAATTTGGCAGCACCTAATTTATCAATGAGCTCATCAGCTCTTGGAATTGGATGGGCATCTGTCTTGGTGACAGAATTGAGCCCTCTGTAGTCCACACAAAACCTCATCTCTTTCTTTCCATCTTTGGTGTGAGGTTTGGGGACTAAGACCACTGGGCTAGCCCAGGGGCTGTCAGAGCGCTCAATTACTCCCAATTCCAGCATCTTGTGGACTTCCACCTTGATGCTTTCCTTAACATGGTCAGATTGTCTAAAGATTTTGTTCTTGACAGGCATGCTGTCTCCTGTGTCCACATCATGGGTACACAGGTGTGTCTGACCAGGGGTTAAGGAGAAGAGTTCAGGAAACTGTTGTAGGACTCTCCTACAATCAGCTTGCTGTTGGCCAGAGAGGGTGTCTGAGTAGATCACTCCATCTACTGTGCCATCTTTTGGGTCTGATGACAGAAGATCAGGGAGAGGTTCACTCTCTGCCTCCTGATCCTCATCTGTTACCATCAACAGATTGACATCAGCCCTGTCGTGGAAGAGCTTAAGGCGGTTTACATGGATCACCCTCTTGGGGCTCCTGCTTGTGCCCAGGTCCACCAAGTAGGTGACCTGACTCTTCCTCTCTAGTACTGGGTAAGGGCCACTCCATTTGTCCTGGAGTGCCCTGGGAGCCACAGGCTCCAGAACCCAGACTTTCTGCCCTGGTTGGAACTCAACCAGTGCAGCCTTTTGGTCATACCAAAACTTCTGGAGCTGTTGGCTGGCCTCAAGGTTTTTGGTTGCCTTTTCCATGTACTCTGCCATTCTAGAGCGAAGGCCAAGTACATAGTCCACTATGTCTTGTTTTGGCTCATGGAGAGGTCTCTCCCAGCCTTCTTTAACAAGGGCAAGTGGTCCCCTTACAGGATGACCAAACAGAAGTTCAAAGGGTGAGAATCCTACTCCCTTCTGTGGCACCTCTCTGTAAGCGAAAAGCAGGCATGGCAAGAGGACATCCCATCTCCTTTTGAGTTTTTCAGGGAGCCCCATGATCATGCCTTTTAATGTCTTGTTGAATCTCTCAACCAAGCCATTAGTTTGTGGATGGTATGGTGTAGTGAATTTATAAGTCACTCCACACTCATTCCACATGTGCTTTAGGTATGCTGACATGAAGTTGGTACCTCTGTCAGACACCACCTCCTTAGGGAAACCCACTCTGGTAAAGATACCAATGAGGGCCTTGGCTACTGCAGGGGCAGTAGTCGACCTAAGGGGAATAGCTTCAGGATACCTGGTAGCATGATCCACTACTACCAGGATATACATATTTCCTGAGGCTGTGGGAGGTTCTAGTGGACCAACTATGTCCACACCCACTCTTTCAAAGGGAACCCCCACCACTGGAAGTGGAATGAGGGGGGCCTTTGGATGCCCACCTGTCTTACCACTGGCTTGACAGGTGGGGCAGGAGAGGCAAAACTCCTTAACCATGTTGGACATATTGGGCCAGTAGAAGTGGTTGACTAACCTCTCCCACGTCTTGGTTTGTCCCAAATGTCCAGCAAGGGGAATGTCATGGGCCAATGTTAGGATGAACTTCCTGAACAGCTGAGGCACTACCACTCTCCTAGTGGCACCAGGTTTGGGGTCTCTGGCCTCAGTGTACAGGAGTCCATCTTCCCAATAGACCCTATGCGTTCCATTTTTCTTGCCTTTGGACTCTTCAGCAGCTTGCTGCCTAAGGCCTTCAAGAGAGGGACAGGTTTCTTGTCCCTTACACAGCTCCTCCCTTGAGGGTCCCCCTGGGCCTAAGAGCTCAACCTGATAAGGTTCAAGCTCCAAAGGCTCAGTTCCCTCAGAGGGCAGAACTTCTTCCTGAGAAGAGAGGTTCCCTTTCTTTTGCTGTGTTGTAGTTGGTTTCCCAACTGACTTTCCTGTTCTCTTGGTAGGCTGGGCCATTCTTCCAGACTCCAGCTCTACTTGTTCACCCTGTGCCTTGCACTGTGCTCTTGTTTTCACACACACCAGTTCAGGGATACCCAGCATTGCTGCATGGGTTTTTAGTTCTACCTCAGCCCATGCTGAGGACTCCAGGTCATTTCCAAGCAGACAGTCCACTGGGATATTTGAGGAGACCACCACCTGTTTCAGGCCATTGACCCCTCCCCATTCTAAAGTAACCATTGCCATGGGATGTACTTTTCTCTGATTGTCAGCGTTGGTGACTGTGTAAGTTTTTCCAGTCAGGTATTGGCCAGGGGAAACCAGTTTCTCTGTCACCATGGTGACACTGGCACCTGTATCCCTCAGGCCCTCTATTCTAGTCCCATTAATTAAGAGTTGCTGTCTGTATTTTTGCATGTTAGGCGGCCAGACAGCTAGTGTGGCTAAATCCACCCCACCCTCAGAAACTAGAGTAGCTTCAGTGTGGACCCTGATTTGCTCTGGGCACACTGTTGATCCCACTTGGAGACTAGCCATACCAGTGTTACCTGGATGGGAGTTTGGAGTGGAACCTTTCTTGGGACAGGCCTTGTCTCCAGTTTGGTGTCCATGCTGTTTACAGCTATGACACCAGGCCTTTTTGGGATCAAAGTTTTTACCCTTGTACCCATTGTTTTGTGAAGAGGCTCTGGGCCCACCCTCCTGTGCAGGTTTTTGGGGGCCTGTAGAAGACTCTTGACTATTTTTAGTTTTGGTTGTCTCATCACCCTTCCCCTGGGGAGTCTTTGTGACCCCTTTCTTTTGGTCACCCCCTGTTGAAGTCTTGGACACCCTTGTCTTGACCCAATGGTCCGCCTTCTTTCCCAATTCTTGGGGAGAAATTGGTCCTAGGTCTACCAGATGCTGATGCAGTTTATCATTGAAACAATTACTTAACAGGTGTTCTTTCACAAATAAATTGTACAGCCCATCATAATTACTTACACCACTGCCTTGAATCCAACCATCTAGTGTTTTCACTGAGTAGTCTACAAAGTCAACCCAGGTCTGGCTCGAGGATTTTTGAGCCCCCCTGAACCTAATCCTGTACTCCTCAGTGGAGAATCCAAAGCCCTCAATCAGGGTACCCTTCATGAGGTCATAAGATTCTGCATCTTGTCCAGAGAGTGTGAGGAGTCTATCCCTACACTTTCCTGTGAACATTTCCCAAAGGAGAGCACCCCAGTGAGATCTGTTCACTTTTCTGGTTACACAAGCCCTCTCAAAAGCTGTGAACCATTTGGTGATGTCATCACCATCTTCATATTTAGTTACAATCCCTTTAGGGATTTTCAACATGTCAGGAGAATCTCTGACCCTATTTATGTTGCTGCCACCATTGATGGGTCCTAGGCCCATCTCTTGTCTTTCCCTCTCTATGGCTAGGATCTGTCTTTCCAAAGCCAATCTTTTGGCCATCCTGGCTAACTGGATGTCCTCTTCACTGGGGCTATCCTCAGTGATTTCAGAGGTGTTGGTCTCTCCTGTGAGGGAACCAGCATCTCTGACTATTATTTTAGGAGTCAGGGTTTGAGGGACCCTGTTCTCCCTAGATAGGACTGGTAGGGGGGAATTGTCCTCCAAGTCACTATCCTCTTCCTCTGAGTTGCCACCCTCAGAGGGGTTGGCCTTTTCAAACTCTGCCAAAAGCTCCTGGAGCTGTATTTTGGTAGGTTTGGGGCCCATTGTTATTTTCTTTATTTTACAGAGTGACCTTAGCTCCCTCATCTTAAGATGGAGGTAAGGTGTGGTGTCGAGTTCCACCACAGTCACATCTGTGCTAGACATTTTGCTTCTAAAAGTTGGAATACTTTTTAAGAATCTACAACTGGTTCTAGAATCTAATTCAAACTTTTACAAACTTTTAAACTCTAAAAGAAATGCTAAACAGGATCTAACACAAGGCCCTAGCAGGTCTTTTAAGAATTTAGAAAACTTTTCAAATTGCAAAAATCAATTTCTAATGACAATTTTGGAATTTGTCGTGTGATCAGGTATTGGCTGAGTAGTCCAGCAAATGCAAAGTCTTGTACCCCACCGCTGATCCACCAATGTAGGAAGTTGGTTCTGTATGTGCTATTTCAAAGTAAGGAATAGCATGCACAGAGTCCAAGGGTTCCCCTTAGAGGTAAAATAGTGGTAAAAATAGATAATACTAATGCTCTATTTTGTGGTAGTGTGGTCGAGCAGTAGGCTTATCCAAGGAGTAGTGTTAAGCATTTGTTGTACATACACATAGACAATAAATGAGGTACACACACTCAGAGACAAATCCAGCCAATAGGTTTTTATATAGAAAAATATATTTTCTTAGTTTATTTTAAGAACCACAGGTTCAAATTCTACATGTAATATCTCATTTGAAAGGTATTGCAGGTAAGTACTTTAGGAACTTTAAATCATAAATATTGCATGTATACTTTTCAAGTTATTGACAAATAGCTGTTTTAAAAGTGGACACAGTGCAATTTTCACAGTTCCTAGGGGAGGTAAGTTTTGGTTAGTTTTACCAGGTAAGTAAGACACTTACAGGGTTCAGTTCTTGGTCCAAGGTAGCCCACCGTTGGGGGTTCAGAGCAACCCCAAAGTCACCACACCAGCAGCTCAGGGCCGGTCAGGTGCAGAGTTCAAAGTGGTGCCCAAAACACATAGGCTAGAATGGAGAGAAGGGGGTGCCCCGTTCCGGTCTGCTTGCAGGTAAGTACCCGCGTCTTCGGAGGGCAGACCAGGGGGGTTTTGTGGGGCACCGGGGGGGACACAAGCCCACACAGAAATTTCACCCTCAGCAGCGCGGGGGCGGCCGGGTGCAGTGTAGAAACAAGCGTCGGGTTTGTAATGGAAGTCAATGGGAGATCTAGGGATCTCTTCAGCGCTGCAGGCAGGCAAGGGGGGGGTTCCTCGGGGAAACCTCCACTTGATCAAGGGAGAGGGACTCCTGGGGGTCACTCCTCCAGTGAAAGTCCGGTCCTTCAGGTTCTGGGGGCTGCGGGTGCAGGGTCTCTCCCAGGTGTCGGGACTTAGGATTCAAAGAGTCGCGGTCAGGGGAAGCCTCGGGATTCCCTCTGCAGGCGGCGCTGTGGGGGCTCAGGGGGGACAGGTTTTTGTACTCACAGTCTTAGAGTAGTCCTGGGGTCCCTCCTGAGGTGTTGGATCGCCACCAGCCGAGTCGGGGTCGCCGGGTGCAGTGTTGCAAGTCTCACGCTTCTTGCGGGGAGCTTGCAGGGTTCTTTTAAAGCTGCTGGAAACAAAGTTGCAGCCTTTCTTGGAGCAGGTCCGCTGTCCTCGGGAGTTTCTTGTCTTTTCGAAGCAGGGGCAGTCCTCAGAGGATGTCGAGGTCGCTGGTCCCTTTGGAAGGCGTCGTTGGAGCAGGATCTTTGGAAGGCAGGAGACAGGCCGGTGAGTTTCTGGAGCCAAGGCAGTTGTCGTCTTCTGGTCTTCCGCTGCAGGGGTTTTCAGCTGGGCAGTCCTTCTTCTTGTAGTTGCAGGAATCTAATTTTCTAGGGTTCAGGGTAGCCCTTAAATACTAAATTTAAGGGCGTGTTTAGGTCTGGGGGGTTAGTAGCCAATGGCTACTAGCCCTGAGGGTGGGTACACCCTCTTTGTGCCTCCTCCCAAGGGGAGGGGGTCACAATCCTAACCCTATTGGGGGAATCCTCCATCTGCAAGATGGAGGATTTCTAAAAGTTAGAGTCACCTCAGCTCAGGACACCTTAGGGGCTGTCCTGACTGGCCAGTGACTCCTCCTTGTTATTCTCATTATTTTCTCCGGCCTTGCCGCCAAAAGTGGGGGCCGGGCCGGAGGGGGCGGGCAACTCCACTAGCTGGAGTGTCCTGCTGGGTTGGCACAAAGGAGGTGAGCCTTTGAGGCTCACCGCCAGGTGTGACAATTCCTGCCTGGGAGAGGTGTTAGCATCTCCACCCAGTGCAGGCTTTGTTACTGGCCTCAGAGTGACAAAGGCACTCTCCCCATGGGGCCAGCAACATGTCTCGGTTTGTGGCAGGCTGCTAAAACTAGTCAGCCTACACAGATAGTCGGTTAGGTTTCAGGGGGCACCTCTAAGGTGCCCTCTGTGGTGTGTTTTACAATAAAATGTACACTGGCATCAGTGTGCATTTATTGTGCTGAGAAGTTTGATACCAAACTTCCCAGCTTTCAGTGTAGCCATTATGGTGCTGTGGAGTTCGTGTTTGACAGACTCCCAGACCATATACTCTTATGGCTACCCTGCACTTACAATGTCTAAGGTTTTGTTTAGACACTGTAGGGGTACCATGCTCATGCACTGGTACCCTCACCTATGGTATAGTGCACCCTGCCTTAGGGCTGTAAGGCCTGCTAGAGGGGTGTCTTACCTATACTGCATAGGCAGTGAGAGGCTGGCATGGCACCCTGAGGGGAGTGCCATGTCGACTTACTCGTTTTGTCCTCACTAGCACACACAAGCTGGCAAGCAGTGTGTCTGTGCTGAGTGAGAGGTCTCCAGGGTGGCATAAGACATGCTGCAGCCCTTAGAGACCTTCCTTGGCATCAGGGCCCTTGGTACTAGAAGTACCAGTTACAAGGGACTTATCTGGATGCCAGGGTCTGCCAATTGTGGATACAAAAGTACAGGTTAGGGAAAGAACACTGGTGCTGGGGCCTGGTTAGCAGGCCTCAGCACACTTTCAATTGTAAACATAGCATCAGCAAAGGCAAAAAGTCAGGGGGCAACCATGCCAAGGAGGCATTTCCTTACAGACATCATTCAAAGAGCGACTAGACAACAACACCCACAACAGCAAGGAACTCTTCAACATCGTCAAAGAGCTCTCCAACCCCAGCGCCAGCTCCAACGACATCACACCATCAGAAGAACTCTGCAACTCCCTCGCCACGTTCTTCCACCGAAAGATCGCAGATCTACACGACAGCTTTGGACCCCAGACCCTGCCTCCTACCACCGAACCAGCAGCCCCCACCACTACCCTCAGCTCCTGGACCCCTATCAGCTCAGAAGAGACCAGAAGCACCATGAACACCATCCACTCCGGCTCCCCCTCGGACCCTTGCCCCCATCACATCTTCAACAAAGCCGAGACCATCATCGCACCCCATCTCCGGAACATCATCAACAGCTCGTTCGCATCAGCCACCTTCCCCGAGAGCTGGAAACACGCAGAAATCAACGCCCTCCTGAAAAAACCCACGGCAGACCCCAATGACCTGAAGAACTTCCGCCCCATCTCTCTTCTTCCCTTCCCGGCCAAGGTCATCGAGAAGACCGTCAATAAGCAGCTGACTGCTTTCCTCGAGGCTAACAACTCGCTCGACCCATCCCAATCTGGATTTCGAGCCAACCACACCACAGAAACCGCCCTCATCGCAGTCACCGACAACATCAGAACCCTGATGGACAAGGGAGAAACAGCCGCCCTCATCCTCCTGGACCTCTCGGCAGCCTTCAATACCGTGTGCCATCGCACCCTAATAACCCGCCTCCGCACCACTGGAATCCTAGGACAGGCCCTGGACTGGGTCATCTCGTTCCTCTCCGACAGAACCCAGAGAGTCCACCTCCCTCCCTTCCGCTCAGAACCCACCGAGATCATCTGCGGCGTACCCCAAGGATCCTCGCTCAGCCCAACCCTCTTCAATATCTACATGAGCCCCCTCGCCACCATCGCACGCAAACACAACATCAACATCATCTCCTACGCCGACGACACCCAGCTGATACTCTCCCTCACCAAAGACCCAACCACCACCAAAACCAACCTACAGGAAGGAATGAAAAACTGAACTCAGACAAGACGGAGGTCCTCATACTCGGGCAATCCCCATCTGCCTGGGACGAGTCCTGGTGGCCCACGGCGCTGGGCACCGCACCAACGCCCTCGGATCACGCACGCAACCTCGGGTTCATCCTGGACCCCCTCCTCACAATGACCAAGCAAGTCAACGCCGTCTCGTCAACATGCTTCAACACCCTACGCATGCTCCGGAAGATCTTCCGATGGATCCCCGCCGAAACCAGAGACAGTTACCCATGCCCTCGTCTCAAGCAGACTGGACTATGGAAACACCCTATACGCAGGATCCACCGCCAAGCTTCAGAAACGTCTACAACGCATACAGAACGCCTCCGCACGCCTCATCCTCGACATTCCTCGCCACAGCCACATATCCGCCCACCTGAAACACCTGCACTGGCTCCCCATCAACAAGAGGATCACCTTCAGGCTCCTCACCCACGCACACAAAGCACTCCACGACATGGGCCCCGAATACCTCAACAGCCGCCTCTCGTTCTACACGCCCACCCGTCAGCTCCGCTCAGCCAGCCTCGCCCTCGCCACCGTCCCACGGATCCACAGAACCACCGCCAGAGGAAGATCATTCGCCTACCTGGCAGCCAAAGCATGGAACTCCCTCCCCGCACACCTAAGAACTACCCAGGACCATCTCGCCTTCAGGAAACTCCTCAAGACATGGCTCTTCGAGCAGCAGTAACCCCCCCCCCCCCCCCTTCTCCAGCGCCTTGAGACCCTCTCGGTGAGTAGCGCACTCTATAAATGGACTGATTGATTGATGTGGAGTTCGGATTCCACCAGAGGCCTCTGATCTCCATCTCTCCCAGATGGCCGCCACATGCCAGGATGACGCGTCTGTCTCTACTGTCAAATCTGGTTGGGGAAGAGAGAGGGGTCTGCTGCTGACCCAATCACAGTTAGTCAGTGACCACTGCAGATCTTTTGCAGTTCTCTCTGAGATCTGGACCATGTTAAAGGGATTCCCCAGATGCTGTGCCCAGTGGAACTTCAGGGTCCCATTAAAAAGGCCTGCACATGCCAGACAGCATGTGTCACAAGCAGGATGCAGGAGGCAACAAGGCCCAGAGGCCTTATAGTCAGTCTCACCAAAATCCAGGTTAGAGGCTGAAATATTGGTATCATAGCCTGGGTCCCCTGGACTCGCTGCTCTCAAGGATAAGCTCAAAATTGCACTGTATCCAGAACAGCTCAGCTGAAAGGAAGCATCTGAGAGGGAGTCAGGTGTGACTTTGGCTTGTTTACAGTGAATCCCAGCGAGTGCAGGAGGTCTGCAGGTGTGAGGCGACAGCCTGGGACGAGCCCCCCTTCAACAGTCAGTCATTCATATAGGGGAAGACTGACATTCCTGATCTTTGCAGATGAGCTGCAACCACCGCCATTTCCTAGGTGAACTCCCAAGGGGCACTGATAAGGCCACAGTGAACTGAAAGTGCTTGGGGCCTACCGCAGGTAACACTTGTGGGCAGGCAGGATGGGAATGAGAAAGTAAGCGTCCTGCAAGTCCAACGCTACCATCTAGTTTTCCGGGTCCAGAGCAGACAGGACTTGAGCAAGTGTGAGCATTCTGAAATTGTCTTTCTTGAGGAAGAAGTTGAGAGAGAGCATAGGTCTAGGATAGGATGAAGGCCTCTGTCCTTTTTGGGCACCAGACAGTAGTAGGAACAGCAAACACGACCTACTTCTGGCATTTTCTCTATGGATCCCTTGGCCAAGAGCTGTCACTTACTGGTGGATAACATCAGTCTTTTACAAATGGGTGGAGAGAAGGTGACGAAGAAGAGGGAGTAGCCCCTCTGAAGCACCCACTGGTCTGATGTTACAGACCGCCAGTGGGGTAGGCAATTGCGTTTCCTGGCTCCAGCTAGGTGCCCATGATGGAAAAAGGGCAAACTGAAGGGGTCTGGAGGCTGGCAGGGGAGGAGTGGGCTGGCCAGACCTCTGGCTGCTTGACCCACGAGGACTGTGGGCACCGTATCCTCGGGCAGCAAAGGCTGGTAAGCTTGTGCACCCTGGTGCCTGGGTAGGTAAAAGCACAGTTGAAAGCCCCTTCCGTGGCCACCAAAGAAGCAAAAAGCGGACTGGGGTTAGTAAGGGGCCATGGCTAGGCCCAAGGATCTGGCCGTAGCCCTACTATCCTTGAACCACTCCAGCACTGAGTCTGGCTTGTCTCAGAAGAGACAGATACCATCAAAGGGTATGTCCATAAGCGACTGGGAGCATTGGCATTGGGACCGGCACTGGGGAAAGTCGAGTTGGTACAACCTGCACTGGTCCAAATTAGTCAGTGGCTCCAAGAGGCCCCACTGGCAGCAGAGACCGAGTAGGGGGCCTCTCCCAAAGCCATGGGGTCTGAAGCCACGCCAGAGGACCAGCCACCCAAATATAAGGTGCATGGCCTCAAAAAACTTGTAGAGTTGGGCTGGAGTCGCTCCAGCTCCCAGAAACTTGAAGAGACGTGGAATCAGCCCAGGCACTGACAACCACAGATCCAGGCCTCGAATGACAACACTCCCTCGGCTCATCAAATGACATTGAGGGACAGGGAGAAGTTGAAGACCTCTTCAACTTCTTACTCTTCTTCTTGTATTGGGACTTACCCGAATAGCTTGATAACTTCAAGTGTGACAAAGAACTTCGACTCCAGGACCTTCCTCTCGACAGATAGAGACCATCGCAGTGTCGCACATTAAGGCGCCAGGCACTTTAGGGACCGCTCCTTCAAGGCCTTTGGATTCATTGCACAGCAGTTGAGGCAGATCATCACATCATGGTCACACTCGAGGCACCCAAGGCAAACAAGGTCTAAGTCTGTAAGACATTCGTCGGTGACAGGTGCCGCAGTGCTTGAAGCTAGCCTTCCTAGTGGACATACCTGCAACACCAGGAGAACAACTCAAAATTCTTCGACAAAAAGCTGAAAAAAGCTCAGTCAAAAAGCACCAGATGGGGGTAGCTCTTCCCAAATCTGTGCTGACTGGTACAGAAAGAAAGTAACTGATGTCAGCACGCTGGGGTGGCACTTACATAAGCCCAGTGCAAGTCACTTCCAGCATGGACGACCTGACTATGTCACACAGAGCTGATCAATCCCACCTACCTGGGTGCAGAGGTACTGTTCATGACCAAAAAAAAAACATCTGGATCCAGCCTGACACCAGGGGAAAATGCAAAGATAATGAATCTACAGCTAGAAGTCTCTAGCAGCTTCAAAGTTTTCTGTTGCGTCACCAATGGATGGACTTCAGTTCTCTTCATAAATGTCAGTCACTGAAAACCTATCTTAGACCTCTTAGTCATCTTCATGTCAGAGTCTGTGTGGAGATTACATCCCACGAGAATATTAGCTACCAGAGTTAAATAACCTTTTCTCTTGATGAACACATCTTACTGCAGATTTCTCACCTTATGAACAAGTGCCAGAGCAGCACCTACCTGGGTATGTTCTGTGGTGGTTAACCAAGGAAACCATGCAACACATGTCAAACAAAGTACCAGTCACTGCATGCCTGAGACTGGAGACAGCAGTGCTCACCCACATAACTGTCCAGCAGATATTGCCCACTAGGATGCTTCTTAAAAGAGGCATAGAAGCAACCGTGGAATTAGCATGAACACCTGCTGGAGCATCGTTCTTGTCAAAGGCATAGCAGATTTTGATACAAAGGACAACCCACACCAAAAAGATGCATTTGGTTACTACATTGACATTTTTAGCTCCAGTGAAACCCAGAAAGAGTTGGCCATCAATTCTGTTCTGCCATTGGTGGTTGATGTAGTACAAAAGTCTATACAGGGATTACTCTAACTTGGTTGGATGCAGAGGAGGAACAACAATGCAATGTCACTAGAACAATTAAAATATATTTTTTTGTTTTAGAAATAAAGAAAGTTAGCAGGAACAACAACTCAGAAAGGGCTGCCAGGCAACTTAACTGTAGCTATCACAAAAACCTACTGTGCAAAAGGGAATGCAAATCTCAAGAGATCAGAGAGGCCACACATAAAGGGACTCACCATTACATAAACCTGCTCCCTCAACCTGCGAAGGTGGATTTTATGATAGGCTTCCAACAAGAGAACTTATGCAACCTTATCAGGAAGGAAAAAATGATTTTAGCTGGTACCATTCAAATGTCATGCATGCAGCTGCAGTGTGAGGATTGGGGTGGAGGACTTGACCACCTTGCTGTAAGCAACACAAAAGGATGATGGACGGAGTGCTGAAACATTTCAGCCACTCACAGATCTGGGTTTAATCCATCGTTCTTTTGCTCACCAAGGCCACCCAAATTTGGACCCAGCCATATGCAAATCAGTCTTGACCCTGTTCCCCAGGAAACAAGCATCCTGAGACCGGTTTCAGGGTATCACCCTTCATCAGCCAGGCTAACTTGAATCCAGTGGAGGACCTAGCCTGGCAGTTCCCATGGGTAACAGGGCCAAGACTGATTTGCCTATGGCTGGGTCCAAACTGGAATGGCATGGCATGGCAAGCAAAACAACTGATGGAGTAAACCCAGATCTGTGACTGGGGGGTGAATGTTTGATTTGCTCTGCATTCCGTCAATCATCTGTTGTTTTTGCGTTTGTCGCCCCAAATGGGAAGGGTATGCCCAGATGTGGGCCCGTGCTTGCGATTCCATCAGATTCAAGCTAGCCTGGCTGATGAAGGGTGATACCCTGAAACCGGTCCCAGGATGCTTTTTTTTCTGGTCCAGGGAGGACCTGGCCTGGCAGTTCGGGCTGGACTGTTCCCATGGGGAACAAGGTCAAGACTGATTTGCATTTGGCTGGGTCCAAACTGGAATGGCAAGCAAAAAAAACTGATGGATTAAACCCAGATCTGAGACTGGGGGTGAATGTTTGATTTGCTTTGCATTCCGTCCATCATCTGCTGTTTTCACCTTGCTGTAAGAGCAGGCACAACAAGTGGGAGGCAAAGAGGAGACTGAATGCGGAGTTGGCAACAGACAGATCATTATCGCTCACTCTGAAGCAATCAGAATCAACTATGCACAATCCTACTGTATTTTCACTGGAACTTTAAACAGAAACTTGAATCAGTCGAAATCATAGCTGGCCGCCGTGAGACCAACTAAAACTGAAGGCATCCCATAAAAAACTATCTGGAGAGACATGTATGGAACAAACCTGGGGACACTGTTACAGAACATGTTGCAGAGATCCACTGTTAGAAACCACAATCTGAAGATCACCTAGGCGTGCAGCTCATGGTCAATACCCATTGCTACACCCACTTGTATAGGTATATCACCTCTCAACACAGGGCCCTTGACTCTACCCTGCCTGGTCTGTTGATCTAATGAATAGTGGTAGTGCTGCCCAAAAGAATTTAAGTTGCCCCTGAAATAGAAGGAAACAAGGCTGTAAGGGCACAGTAGTCAGTATCTTGAGCATTTATGTGCAGGCAGTGCTTGGACATTGGCCAAGGGCCAAATACTCTTCTATTGCCCTTGAGCACACAATACCAGCACAGGGGTCTCCATGACCATGGTAGCTTGAGCTTGCGGGAGGCTGAAAGGACAACCCCACAGGAGTGGTCCATCCTCCTGCCCAGACCTCAATACACTAACTTGAATATCTGTACCTGAGCAATGAGGCTACATTGATGTTGCAAGCAACACCTCTTCAGACACCAATGGAGGGTTCTCATCAAGTGTAAGGCAGCTTCAAGGAAGCAAGCGTCCTGGGAGCCACAACTGTTGGACCTGCTTCTAAACTTGCGTATGACACAACAGAATCATAGGCCGCACTCACAATTCTTTAGGAGAGAAGGCGTTTACAAGGGTTTTGTGCACATAGCTGCAATAAATGTCATTTTGCACTGGAGAGAGGAGGAATTCTTGGGCATAGATGGTAAGAGCCAGGTCAAGGAGAACACTCATTTTCCCCTGGAGATGTACTTGGGCCAGCTTTTGAACTCTGCTTCCACCTGACAGTCAACCAAGTATAAAAACGCAGTCGTGATCTCCACAAGCTTCCATGATCACTAGTAACTTCGTAAAAACAACCTGGGGTATAGTTAAGAGTGGAAGGGCCATAAACTGAAAACTTGGGGTCCACTATGAACTTCAGTTAGCGCTTGTGGGCATGGAGGTCTGGAACATGAAAACAGGTGTCCTGGAGATCTGAGTCACCAAGCAATGAACAGCGTTCAAGGCCACCAGGACCTGGCAGAGGGACAGCATTTTGAACTTGTCTTGATGGATGAACAGATTGGCAGGGCAGAGATCCAGAACAGATCCCAGGTCTCCATCCTTTTAGGGGACCAGGAAATAAAGGAAGTAAAATCCAATACCCCTCTCTTTCAGAGGCAGCAGTTACAGGGCCACTTCTTCCTACAAGGCAAGAACCTCTATCACCATGATTAAGGCAAAGGATGGCGAGCATGCTCTGAAGGAGGAACAATGTTGTTTGGGAAGGCCAGCAGATGAGCCCTTCTCGAACCAGAATATGGGTGGGGGGGAAGGATGAAAGGGGTTTAGATGCATCTGAGCCCACCGAAGATGGTGGGTACTAGAACTCCTGTTGCGGACGCCTTCTAGATTCACTCCACCCCAAAAGGAGGAACACATCTGCTGAGGCTTTTGAACACATTGAGACTGGTCCATTGGCAGAACTGAACACCACTAGAGTAACCCCAGAACATCCGAGATGGTTGATGGAATTGCCATAAAGTAGAGGCAAGACCTTGGGTAATCATCCAGCTATTCTTAAAGCTTTCCAGATAAGAATCTACTTTCTCACCCAGGAGTTCTCCTTCAAGGGATGTGTCCATCAGTGTAGTTTAGACAATCCATACAAATCCAGTGGATCGCAGCACTGTAGCATGATACCAAACCATAAATTGGAAGACAGTGTCTGCAAAGCCAAAGACACATTTCAGTATCTGTTTAGAACATCCAGTCCATCACTCCCAAGGTTCAAGAATGAAATGGTTACTTACCTGTAGACATATTTTTGCAGCTTGAAGACTCTCTGTATTCACATGTTTTACATTATTATGGGAAAGTATTATTGGGTCTGGAAAAGTATCTATTTTCTCATCCTCATTTTTTGGTAGGTGTTGTCGTCAACCATTTAATGGCTTGTTCCTCCGTTATGACAACAGACATACATCCGGGAAACTCGAATGCGTAGCACCATCTCCAGACTCTTTCTAGTTGGCATCCCATGTGCTGATATAACTGTGCTGTTGCCAATTATCTGCTCTCATTTTCTGCCACAGGAGGTGGACTAGGTGTTGGTTGCATGTGAATACAGAATGTCACCAAGCTGCAAAACTACTCCTACAGCTAAGTAACCATTTAGTTTTAGACCATGTATATTTCTGGATCCACATCTGTCCCACCTGTTCTTCGTTGCTCATCTGGATGTCGATAAAGTAGTTTTTTGTGCAAGTATGCACAAAGGACCATGCAGATGTTGATTGAGACATTCGCTATGAAGGCCAGCATTCCCCATTTTTCCCTCATGAAATGTGGCCTCGGTCTTTCCTCTAGTGTAACTCCTGCTGCTGTGTGACACCTTTGTATTCTCTGGACTATCGATCATGCTATAGTTCCATTTGTCACTGGTAACCCTTTTGTTGCTGCTGTAAAAGTGACAAAAAAACTGACTGCTCTACCTGATTTTTTTAGTTTCCTGAAAGTAGTACCTCACCTCCTTCCTGACAACCAGTGTGTGTACGGTGCCCCCTGCGTATGACTTTGGGTCCTGGAAGAACAAAGACAGTTGTATTGTTTGGTTGACATGGAAGCGTGACAACTTTGGGCCAAAATTAAGGATTAGTTTTCATGACTATCCTGTCTTTGTGAATTTATGGTTTGTACAGTTCGCTCACTCACCGTAGTGATATCACAGCCACTAGGAAGGCAGTCTTCCTACTGAGGAAGCGGCCTGCATGGGTTCAAAGGGTTGTTTCATCAGTTGGGCAGGTACTATACTGAGATTCCATGTAGGCGTTGTTGCTGCTTTGGGTGGCACTATCTGCTCCTTCCAGAAACCTTTTCATCACTGATATCTCAAAGAAACATATTCCAATCAGATCCCTTGTGTACGTCACAATAGCTGCAAGGTGTGCCTTTAGGGTGGCATAAGAGAGTCTTTTGTAGAGCAGGTGCATGAGGTATTTCAGGACTGTAGCATCCTTTGATGCGGTCTGTGTGCCACTGTTTTTGGTACACCATTTTCAAAATCTTTTCCATGTTTTGGAGTAACTCTACCAAGTTGTAAGTCTTCTTGTTACTCGGAGTACCTCCAAGGTTCTTTTTTGGCAGCTCTAGGTGTCTGAATTCTGTCTTCAGGAGACATCATGCCAAGCTAGGTGATATTGGTTTGGGGTGGACCACTCCCCAACCCCTCCCCCTCAATGCACGGTTAGAATGCCCTGCATCTTGGTAGCCACATCACGTCCTTGAGTCAGCTCCATGAGGTTGGAGAACCATGTTTCTCTGGCCTATTGAGGTGCTGTGAACAAGGGGTCATGCTTGTCTGCTCGAACCGCTCTTTTACGAGATCAGGGGAATGGTGGAAAAGCATACACAAATTTCCCCAACCCTTCTAATGATAGGGCAATCTCTTGGTTTGGCAGGTTGGGCACCAGGGTGCAAGGTATTGGCATTTCACATTCTATTGTGTTGCAAAGAAATACACCTGTGGGATCCCAACTTGTTGAGGACCCACTGCAACACTTTTTGGATCAGTTCCTATTTGAGGGATGTGCTGTTTTTTTTTTTTTGCAGCTTTGTCTGCTGCAGTGTTCTCCGCTCCCAGGAGATGAATTGCCACCAGCTTTATGTTCCTCTGAAATGTCCATATCTCCTGTACTAGGCTGGATAGTTTGTGACCTTGCACCCCCTCATTTGTTGAGGTGCAACATGATTGTAACATTGATAGTTTGTGTTGTACAACCATCTACCCATTTGAGACTGCAAGGTTTTGAGAACTGGGCACACTGTCTTGCATTCCAGGATATTTATATGTTTGACGGTGTTTCTCAGGTGCCACAGGCCAATGATGTTCAGTCCTTTCACGTCCACTCCTCACCCTTCATAGGATGCATCTGTTTGGATGGTCACTGAGGGAGTTGGATGCCTGAAAGGTCTGCCTACTGAGATCTTGGTGCTGTTCCACCATGTTATTTTTCTTGTCTAGTTTTTCTGTTACAACCACTAGATCTACCCAAAACTTGGTTGCTTGCGACTAGTATCTCTTGGAGTGGTCTCATGTGAAGCCTGGTGTTCAGTATAAAAGGTATGAATAATGCCATTATGAGTGTCCTCACTGTCAGAACTTGCATTGCCTGTACTTTTTTCTTTATTGGGAAGGCTTTTTCCTGTTGCGAGTCCAGTGTAGCTTCCAAGAAGGTGCTTTGTTTTTCAGGTGTTGTGGATGACTTTTCTGAGTTGATAGAGAAACAGAATTTGTGCAGTGTTTGTATCATTGCGTTTGTGTTTTACTTGTACTGCTGGTAAGGCTCGACATTTATGAGCCTGTCATCCAGGTAGTGGTAGCAGTGGATTACTCCCCCTTTCTCAGCAGGTGGGCTCCTATGGCAGCCAAGCAGTTTGCAAAGACCCACAGTGCTTATTTTATCGTAAAGGCCAGCACTTTGAAGTGGTAACGAGCTTTGGTTACTACAAATCGTAAAAAAACTTGTGTCTTCTGTTCATTGGCATGTGCAAGTACACATCCTTAAGGTCCATTGTTGTCATATCGTCCATGTGCTAAATTTGTAAGTGCCAGTGCCTGAAGCTCTGCTCAGGAGCCAGCAGTTAGTGCAATTAAATGTCAGCATGCCAAATACTAAGGCAGAAGAGACTATAATCCACCTTGGTCTTCTTTAATCCACTATGAGACACTTCCATTATGTCAGTCACTCTTGCAGATTCCTGCTTTCTCCCATTGTGTTGGTTTCTGTCGTCTTACTTTTCCTCTGACTTTCCGACCTGTATATTTTTCCCCTCACTTGTGCTAGGCAATTATCTGATGCAGAAAAATGTGTGCCGGTAGCTCTCACCGGCTCTAATAAAGCACAGTGTAGTCCCCCTTCTTTTTTGAGAAGGGGAATGGCCTCCTGCAGAGTAATCATTTTGAATTTCAGTATTTTAAAATTCCATATGAGAGTCTGGAGATCGAGGATGGTTCATGATGACAAATCTACTGTGGGTATTAGGAAGAGTAGAGTAAACTCCCTACCCTCTTTCTGAGATCAGGGCTTCTTCTATAGCCTTCGTTTGTACCAGATTCACCATTTCTTTCTTTAGGACAAAGAGTCCTTTTTGCTTTGGCATCTCACCCTTGGTTTTATGTTAGGAGGTGTTGTCAGCAGTTCTATGCAATATCTGCGTTTTCCCATTCTCTGGGGAATCCTCCAATTTTGCCCCATCCTAGCGTTGAGTGGCAGGGGTGTTGTGGTGCAGAGTCACTTAGTTGAGTGTGCACCTCCTCTCAGTGCTGCTACCGTTCAATGGGTACATCCACAAAAAAAGCTGTATCTGACAGAGACTTCTAACCGCAGATTCCTTACTTTAGAATTATCCTGGGTGTCAGACTGAATCTGGAAATTTTTCACAAGCAGTACCCCTGTGCACCCCTAGGTGGGGTCATTGGTCTCTACGTGGTGTCACTGGCCATGCCCGAAGTGACGTGCACTGTGCCTATATGGGCACCACCCCAGCACACTAAAATCAGCTCTTTTCTTTCTGCAAATCAGTGAGATCCAGAGGGGGCTACCTCCATTCACTTTTTTGACTAACCTTTTACAACTTTTTGTCAAAGTTGTTTGAGATTTTTTTTCTCCTGGTGTGACAGAAATGTCCACTAGAAAGGCTCAATTCAAGCCCTGTGGCACCTGCGAGTGAAAGATGTCAGTAACAGACCCACACACCTTGTCTGCCTCTGGTGTCTTGACCACACCCATGACATGGAGACATGCAGCGACGGCTACCCTATGCACCCCAATGCCTTGAGGGAAATGTCCCTCAAGCTCCTTGCCATTCAACACCACAACCATCTCGATCCCAGGCGAGAGAAAGGTCCCAGGATCTGTCACCAAGCCATTGATCTTCAAAATCATCCAAGTGTTCGGGTAACTCCGACAAAAAAAAAAAAAAAAAAAGAAGAGGAGTAAGGAGTAGAAGAAGTCTTCAATTTAACCCCATCTGAGGTCATCCAACGAGATGAGGGAGCATTGTCATTCAAGGCCTAGCTCTGCAGTTGAGTCTGGGCTGGCTCAGAGCCTCCCTGAAGCAGGAGCAATCTCACCCAGCTCTGAAAATTCTATGAGGCCATGTATGTCATATTTGGGCAGCCCATTCCCACTGGCACACCTTCGGAATCTGGGAGTTTGGGAGGGCCCCCACTGGTTTCCAACAGGTCATCCCTCAGTGCAGGTTGGGCCCTTTGGATCCACAGATGGATCTGGACCGGCGCCGGTCAAACTCCTTGACGCTAGTCCCAATAGGCGCTCCCTGTAACATCCCCGACTGACACAAAGACAAGGGGCATCACCCAACTCCAGCACCAACCGGAGACATACCCTCCAGGCCTGAGCCCTATTTCTATGGGCTGGGACTTGGGGGAAGATTGGGCGAGGCCACTGGACCCTGAAGAATACCAGCCCCTAGAGCCTGACATAGGTTGGTGTGAGGAATCGGCATATGCCAGTGAACTGAACACCCCTTCAGATACTGGTTTGGTCTCTCCTCTTACCATGGCTACAAGGGAGGGGCCACACTTGCTATGGTGGTGAGGAAGACAGCCAAGGGCTCTGGACGTTAGACTGCCCTTGGTGGCTGTCAAGACTAACTTCTTGACAGAGGTGCTTCAGCCAGGAGACACCCCTTCAGAATCACTTCTCCCATTTAACAAAGCCCACACAGATGTTTTGCTCAGGGACTGGTCCAAGCCCTGCCAAGGGCTCCTGTGAACAGGACGACTGCCTGCCACAACCGCCCTTCCCCAGGGCACCCCTTTTTCCTCACCCAAAACCCCACCCCCCAGAGCTTGGTGGTCCAAGCCACCACTTCCCGACTAAATCCTGGTGCATTCCGACACATCAAGAAAAGAAAAAAAAAAAATATGAAGGGGCCAGGGAGTTTTTGAGGTCAAGCACATATACTCCCTTATGCGTAATTAAAATCAAAAAGATGTGCTATTCGTATATCAGTGGTGGTTTAAACTATTTAATCCAAACCTATCACAGGCCAACAATAAATATCCAATTTTAAGAGCAAGGGCCCTAACCCACCTTCATCATTGGGTTAGCTCCTTGTTGGGACAGTGCTGCAATACCCAATGGGCCCTTAAGAAAGGGGCTCTTTGATGGAGATCTTTTTCAATTGTGCCGTCTGAGCCCAGTGATCCAACTAAATCTCTAGGCTAAATAGTAGATTGGTGCTTGTAAATAGTGGAGTTAAAACTGGGCGCAGGTCCAACAAGAAGCTAGCCCAATGGTGAGGCATGCCACCCCTTGAGGTGGGTGAGAGCCCTTGCTTCTAAAATTGGAAATTCCCTATTGGCATATGATCGGTTTGGATTATAAAGTTTATAATCAACCTGCGTTCCCTACCATTCCACTGAATAGGGAATCCAAGAGGCTGGACATTTTAGGCAAGAAAATGTTTTCTTCACCAGCCTGGAATTGCCGTGCATGAACACTGCATGCCTTTGGGGCAGTTACTCCCATTACCTGAAGTTCCAGTGGGCCCAGGCCATATTCTCTTAAGCTATGGCTGGTGGGAGGGATAAAACTAAGTTCACAATTAGATGTGGACTAGACACAACGGACTCACTATGTAGAGCGTTTTCATCATCGGTGGACTCTACCACACCTCTGCAAATGGCTTTTCAGGGGAAGTCCAACCTTAGCTTATGGACATGCCCTTTGATGGTTCCAGTTTTTTCAGAGACCAGGCAGACTCCATGCTAGAGCTCTTCAAGGACAGCAGGGCTACAGCAAGGTCACTGGGACTTTCCATCCCCCCCCACCCCCCCCACCCTCCAGTCAACCTCAGTCCACCTTTTGCTTCTTTCATGACCAGAGAAGGCGCTTCCAGCCACATCTACCCGCTCAGTCACCACAAATCTCAAATTTCCCAGCCACTGTACAGCCAAGGGCACATCACCCATAGATCTCGTGGGTTGGGCAGCCAGAGGTCGGCGAAGTACGATGCCCCCTGCAGCCGCTGCCTCCATTTGCTCACAGACCATCATGGACAAACCAATAGGTGGCAGGATACACAATCACCTGCACCACTGGAGGTCAATAACATCAGAATGCAGGTTTCTGTCACCTGTCCAGAGGGTCTACGCTCTACCCTTCATGGCTGTCCCACCACCCATGCCACGCACTGACAACAGGCTGATGGAGGATCATCTCTCCTTACTCCACCCAGAAGTAGCAGCTTTCTTGGCCAAGAGGGCCATCATCTGAAGTAGGTCATGGTTGTGATCCCTTCTACTTTCTGGTGCCTAAAAAGGACGGAGGCCTTCATTCTATCCTAGACCTGAGCTCTCTCAATTTCTTCTAGAAAAAGGAGAAATTCAAAATGCTCACACTTGCCCAAGTCCTGTCTGCCCTGGACCCGGAAGACTGGATGGTAACTTTGGACTTGCAGGACACATACTTCCACATCCCCGTTCTGCCTGCACCATAAATGGTACCTGTGGTTCAAGGTGAGTCAAGTGCACTTTCAGTTCCCCTTGCTCTCCTTTGCCTTTACCAGCGCCTCTCAGGTGTTCACAAAGGGGATGCCAGGGGCTGCAGCTCATCTGCAGAGATCAGGGATACCGGTCATCTCCCATATCGATTACTGGCTGTTGAAGGTGGGCTTGCCCCTCGTAGTGGTATCCCACCTCCAGACTACAGCGAACATCCTGCACTCGCTGGGGTTCCCCCTTAATATTCCTAAGTCACACCTGAGCCCTTCTCAGATGCTCCCTTTCATCGGAGCTGTTCTGGACACTGCAGTTTTTTTGCTTATCCTCCCGAACTGCAAGTTCAGGATACAGATGCTAGGATACCAATGTTTCAACTTCTATCTTGGGCTTCTATGAGACTGACTGAGGCTGCGGGGTGTCATGGCCTCCTGCATCCTGCTTGTGACACATGCCGGGTGCCATATGCAGGTCCAGTAGTGGTACCTGAAGTTCCAGTGGGCACAGCATCAGGGAAATCTCTCCACATGGTACAGATCTCAGAGGGCACTGGAACAGATATCCAGTGGTCGTTAATGAACCATGACTGGGTCAGCAGCAGACAGCTCTCCCTTGCCCAACCAGATCTGACAGTAGTTACAGATGTGTCACTCCTCATGGGGTGACCATCTGCGAGAGGTGGCGATCAGAGGACTCTGGTCTCCAGTGGAATTTGGGCTCCACATCAACCCGGTAGAACTCTGAGCGATTCAGCTGGCAATGATAGCCTTCCTACTCTCTATCAATGGAAGGCTGGTGCAGGTGTTCAGACACCACCACCACCACCACCATGTGGTACTGCAACAAACGGTGGGGTTGTGGGCCCTTTGTCAAGAGGCCCTGCAACTCTGCATAGGGGCGTATCCCTGGTGGGCTCTTTGACTGCCAGAGGGGGACAAACATAGCCAACTGTGAATAGCAGATCACAAATGAGTTTCCATCCAAAAGTGGTGCAAATTCTTTTTCAACAGTGGGAAGAGCCTTGGTTAGATCTATTCACTGCTGAGAACACGCAATGTCAGCAGTTCTGCATGCTGGAGTTTCTATGGTGGCTCTCATTCGAAGATGCTTTTCATCTCAAGTGGAGCTCAGGTCTCCAATATGTGTTTCCACACACAGTTCTCATAAAGATCAGGCACAAGTTATCCTTGTGGCTTCAGACTAGGCACAGACAGTCTGATAGAACCCGAGCTGTTGAACATGGCCATTGGCTCTCCTGTAATCACACATTCATCAAGCTCCTGCTCTGAACTGGTTATGCCACTGGTGGTGCTTCTTTGCTCCAACTTTAAAAGGTATCTATCGGATATCTCTGCTTTTCTGCGGCTCTCTAAGCCCCCGCCCCCGCCCCCGCCCCCCCCCCAATTGTAATTAGGTTCCTTAAAGGTTTGCAACGTTTTCCCCAGCTCTTTTTATTATGCATCAATGGAACCTCAATCAATCAGGGGTTTGTATAGCATGACTACTCACCCATAAGGGTCTCAAGGTGCTGGAGGGGGCTGCTGATGACTGGGAGCTGTGGTTCAGTCGAAGAGCTAGGTCTTGAGGTCCTACCTGAATTGGGGCAGCGACAGAGATTGCCTGAGGTGGAGAGGCAGGGTGTTCCAGGTCTTTGTGGCAAGGTAGGAAAAATATTTTCCTCTGGTCCTGGTCTTACGGAACCGTGGGACAGTAGCCAGGGCCGGTGGAGCAGAGGTGTTTGGTGGGTGCATGGCATGAGAGGCAGTGGTTGCGGTATGCATGTCCCGCGTCCTGGAGGGCTTTGTAGGAGTATGAGGAGCTTGAAAGTGACTCTTTTGTTGAGAGGGAGACAGTGTAGTTTTCTCAGGTGCTCAGTGATGTGGCTGCAGTGGGAAACGTTTAGGACAAGTTGCGCAGCATCATTTTGGATGCTCTGAAGTAGAGTTTCTGGGTGACACCGGTGTAGAGTGCGTTGCCGTAGTTAAGTCTGCTGCTGATGAGTGCGTGGGTGACCGTCTTTCTGGACTCTGTGGGGATCCACCTGAAGATTTTTCAGAGCACGAGACGTGTAGGAAAGGATGATGAGACTACGTTGATCTGGTGGTTCATGGTGAGTGAGGAGTCCAGTATGACGTCAAGGTTTCATGCATGGTCTGTGGAGACACCCAGTGTGGTGGCCTAACCTGAATCAGGTTCTTGCTTTCCTAATGTGCACTCCCTTTGAGCCGCTTCTTTCTTGCTTTCTTAGGCTCCTCATATGCCTGAAAAGTTGGTGAGCTATCAGCTCTTTCCTCCCAAAATTACCTCCTCCCCCAACTAAGTGGTCCTTTGGACTTGAGCATCCATGTACACCAGTCTATCACCTTGCCTCCCTTTTACACCTGCTGTATCCCTTTAAGGAGTAGGAGAGACTCCACACCAACCGGTCCAAAAAAGAGCATACCCGTTCTACCTTGACTGCACAAAACCGTTCCTGGTGGACAATCAGGTTTTCATGGGAAGGTTAGGGCCAAGAAAGGAAACCCGTGCAGAAACAGACTATCTCTTGATTGATCGTGCCCTGCATTAAAATATGCTATGCGTTGGCTAAAAAGAAACCGCTGAGGGGGGGGAGGGAGTTTGCATGCTTACTCCACCCGAACTAAGGCTGCGACCACCGGTCCTGGACATCTACCAGATAGCAATGTGGGCATCTCTGCACAGGTTTACTAAACACTACTGCCTAGACAATCAAATATGTAGGGTTGGCCAGTTTGCCCATTCAGTCCTGCAGGAGTTTTTGGTCTAAAATCTGTTTGATAGACCCACATTTTGGCAGGTATTGTTTGGGTATCTGTTCTAAGCTATGGAATCTACAGCTAGTAGTCTCTATAAGATGAATAAGTTAACTGCCTTTGTTAATACCTTAACTGGTAGAGTCTATCTAGACGCACATTCCACACTGACTTACCCATCCTCCCCACTCTAACAGATTTCTAAGCTCAGGGCTGTCCCCTTTCAGGGCCCTAGTTTTCCACACCAGTGGTCTGTTTTGTGACTTTACACTCCAGGAGCACTGAGCCATGAACCACACTGAGGTCAGCGCACTGGGGTGGTGTCAATATAAGCACTGCGATAAGCCCTTCCAGCTCAGACACCATGCAGAGCCAAACGACACCACCTACAGGTGCGCAGGGTACTGCTCACGAAAAATAGCCAGCCAGCCAGCCATTTCCTGGTACCAGCCTTTGTCAAATTCCTAGGCAAATCTTAAGGTCTCATATTCGGCCAATTCTGGTTACTCTGCTTCAGCCACCACCTCAAACTTGAGTACTATTTCCTTGGAGAAGGATCCTGTAATCCTTTTTGAGAAGGGGCCTCCATTTCAGCCTCAGGATGTTTTCCCTTCCTCACAACTTAAAGTGCTTTATTTTTTTGTGCTGGCCATTCGAGGCCTCTTATTTGGCTCCAATTTTCTTCTCAACTCCTGCATTATCTTTTGTCTTCAATCCCAGGGGCTCTCTGGACTTTTTGGCTCTGGGGCCTTCAAAGTCAAAAGAGACTTCTTTGATCTAGAGCAGTGGTTCCCAACCTTTTGACTTCTGTGGACCCCCACTTTATCACTACTGGAACCCTCCACTGACTCAATGGAATCCAGGGTGACATCTAAGACCCTGAACAGTGTATGCTCTGTATACTCAATGCATTCTCCACGATACACAGTCATGAACCTTGCAGGGTTGTCCAACCCATAGTTTTTGGCAACTCTTGTCAGAGTTCAGCAGTGTTTACTGGATTTGCAGTGTTTTTCAAACCAAAAACCTACTTTCCATTTGTGAGCGGCCTAAACTGCATACAGACTCATCTTCTGAAAAAATAACGCGTACATGGTGACCACACCCTGGAGCTTCTCTTGGAGGAAGCTGGGGAGGTTGCGAGGATGGGTTACATTCGACATTATAGGGGAGGGGAAACTCCAAATGGTCAACATCTACTAAAAACACACCTTTCCAGACCCAACCACTAGGTGGCAGAATAATAATACCGGTTTCTTACTGGCAGGGTAGGTGATGCATAGATTCTTTCCCCATCGGAATGGCGATCTGTCAATTTACAGACATGCGGCCTCAGTCCCTTACTGAGGGTCGGGGGTCGTTAAAAAATTGGCACCCAGGGACAATGCGTGGAAAATCCAGATGCACTGTGTTGATGGGACCGCGGTGAAACAGACATTGCATCGCTTCTCCAGCTGCCAGGCATGCGCTGCATCGATTCTTCAGCCATGAGACAGGCACTGCGTTGATTCTTCAGGCACAGCGTATTTTTGCATTGATTTTCTCCTTCGAACCACCAGCCTGCAGTTACAAGGGCCCAGGGACTGGAGTTGGCACTGCTTGGCAAGTTAGGACTCTCAGCAGAAGAGCCCAGGCACTAGCCCATGAAGACTTTGATGTCCCTGAGGCTTCTTAACAGGAGGCAAGGTTCAATCCAAGCCCTTGGAGAACCTTTGAAAGGAGGATGTAGAAAGCCAAGTCCAGTCCTTTCACTTCCAGGACAGTAGCAGCAGGCCAGCACAACAAATCAACAGCCAGAGTGGCACCCAGCTTTTCTTCCTGGCAGAATTTCCTAGGTCCAGAAGGATTCTATGTCAGGTGTCCAGTACTTATACCCATTTCTGTTTTTGAAGAAGGCAAACTTCAAACAGAAGTCTTTATAATGCACAAGACCATGCCTTTCCCTACCCTGCTCTAGACACACTCCAGGGGGCTGGAGACTGCTTTGCATGAAGACAGGCACAGTTCTATTCAGGTGCAAGTGTCAGCTCCTCCCATCTCTGTAGCTCAGGAAGGCCCATCAGCCTGGTGATGGGCCATTAGGATATGCAGGGCACACCTCAGCTCTTTGTGTGACTGTCTAGAGTTAATACACAAACAGCCCAATGGTCATCCTGATCCAGATGTGTATTCAGCAGACAGGCAGAGGCACAGAACAGTTAAGCAACAAAATGCCCACCTTTTAAAAGTGGCATTTTTTAATTCATAGTTCAAGAAGAAACTTCACCAAAAAAAAGTGTTTTTAAATTGTGAGTTTAGAGAACCCAACCTCCAGATCTCCATCTGCTCCCAGTGGGAAACTACACAAAATATATTTCAAGGCAATCCCCATGTTACCCCATGGGAGAGATAGGCCTTGCAATAGTGAAAAACGAGTTTAGCAATATTTCACTATCAGGACATGTAAAGCACACCAGTGCATGCCCTACCTTTTAAATACACTGCCCATGGTGCTGCCATGGGCCTACTTTAGGGGTGACTTACATGTAGTAAAAGGGAAGGTTTGGGCCTGTCAAAATGGCAGTTTAAAACTGTACACACTGACAGTGCACTGGCAGGTCTGAGGCATGTTTTCAGTGTTACTCATGTGGGTAGTACAATCAGTGCTACAGGTCCACTAGTAGCATTTGATTAACAGGCGCACAGTGCACTTTACTAGGGACTTACTAGTAAATCAAATATGCAAATCATGGATAACCCAATCACCAATAAAATTTAGGCAGGAGGACACCTGCACTTTAGCACTGGTCAGCAGTGGTAAAGCGCCCAGTGTCCTAAAGCCAGCAAAAATGAAATTCAGCACAGGATCAAAAACAGGTGGTCAGAAGCAAGAAGACAGGGGAAACCACAGCAAGAGCAGACAGGTCTAACAGTCCAAAAAGCAGGCAGCAATAGCTATAAGTAAAGATAAGATTCCAGAGGCAAAATCTTTGCAACCCAAAGCATCAGATTTCTTGCTTTTATTTATTTATTTTTTTTAAACAAAGGCTCTAGCAAAGGAGTATGGGCTCTTCTTTGAAGACGTCGTCTAAACCACCAGATTCTCTTGGTTACAGGAGGGAGGTAATAAAAAAAAAAAGTGTGGGTAAGCCAGGGTCTGCCTATATGGCCTAGTGATCTGCCTATGGATCACCTTTCCCGAAAATGGTTTTCCCCCATGCAACAATTACAGCGACCAGGAAAGTCTCATAAAACAGAAGCGAGAACTCCACTGAATCTAGGGAGGGTTGCAAGATTTGTCAATTTCTAACTTCACTTTGGCAGAACACAGTCAATCCCAAGGCCTCCGTCACTTTCTGACCTGAAAGACAAGACATCCTCCGAGGCAGGGCAAAAGGAAAAGAAAGGTCACCTTTGGGATAAAAATTTAGGCCTAGAACATTTTGCAATTCCAAATAAAGGCCAATATGAGTATTATGAAAAGGCAGGAGATGATCAGCTTCTGAGTCACCATATTATGTGCATTCATAGACCTAATCCTCTTTTGCAAAGGCACTTGAATTAGAACAAAATATCTATTCTAAGAAGTAAAACATCTAGATCCTGGGAACGGTTCACACGATTTTTGCTGAAGTTAGCCCTGCCTTTTCCCCTTGCAACTTGGATGGTATTTTCTTCTATCAGCTCACAGAGCAAGCTCCAAGGGAAGAAACACCACACCCTTCAAGGCTGCCAGAGAGGGAGTCTGGAAACAAAGGTCTGCTTTGCATCAGGTGCAGTCAAAGAAACCCTTGACGGTATGGCACCTAAACTGGCTGCCACCAAACCTACAGCCGCAGACCGCCCCACCTTCCACTTGGGTAGTAGCCCAGACAGTTGCAGGAACATCCTGATGAGATCCAACATAGCTTGTCTGAAGGTCTCTACCTGCACAGGGTTGGCCAAAGATCCAGGGAATCCATCCCCACCAGGGACTGTCATCAGGGCACAGTGCAGGATTGGCAATGGCATTATAAATTCAAAGTCTCTGGAACAGGGCTTCACCCTCAAGGAAGAATAGAATCTCTCCTTCCCTATGGCATTTTTTTATGGGAAGATTTCCCAGAAGAACTTTACCTGGAAAGTGACATTTGGAGAAACAGTTTGCTTGAGCAGGTGGAGTATGGGTAAGGGAGCCCTCCCTGCTGGCCTTAGCCAAACATAACTTAGCCTCTTGCTTCCTAATGAACTTTAAGTGCATGGAAGCACAAGTATCACTTTCTGCAGTGCCATGTCTAGACCCCAAAACCTTGTGTACTTGTCATACGGGGATTTGAAAGGGACATAACCTTGTGGCACAGAGCTCAGTGCTTGAAGTCAGAGGTCCTTTGAGGCGACATTTAATCCAGCCACTGTCAAAAGCTGAGACTTTTGCCAGTAAGACATAGTGAGAAAGCCCCCAGACCATGTCAGTAAGGCATGGAAAAATAGGACTGACAGCACAGATGCTGGAGCCCAATATACTCCAGCAACTTCACGCCCAGAAGCAGAGTAATGGCAGGAGCTATGTAGCACCATGTGGTGGAGCAGGAGGGTCACTGCTCAGCAGACTATGACTACTTCTTCCAGGCTGTAGTGTTAAATCTGAAGGAAGATTCTTCCTTAACACAATTTCTTGGGGGTTTAACAGAACTCTTAACCCCAAAATGTCATGGTCTTGTTAATTTACAATCTTCTCGATTTACAATGGCTGACCATGTGATATGCAAGTTTAAAGTCTACATTCCTATTTAAACAAGCACTGGAAAAGCCATTAGGCCCCACTTTTGCAAGAGTTAGAGCTATTTGTGTAGTAAATTTAACCCATGTGATATGGAGTGGATGTAGGTGGAGTGGAGTGGAATTATGTGGGTTGGATTAGAATTGTTAGTTGTGGATTAGTGTGGTGTGTAATTATGTAGCATGGTGTGCAGTGGAATTATGAGGATAGTAATTACGTGGTATTGATTGTATTGGAATTATGTGGAGTGGGATTGTCATGAAGTGTAATTACGTGGATCGGTAATTTGTGGAGTGGTATGTAGTGGAGTTTGATTACGTGGTGTGCTGAACTTTAGCATGATGTGAAATTCTGTGGTGTGGATTGGATGTATGTAGTCTGTTATGTAATGGTGTTTAGTTTAATTGTGTTGTCAAATCGTGTGGAATGGAATTTGTGGAGTTGAATTGTGTGGTGTGGAACTGTGTGGCGCTAGGTGAAACTATGCTGGAGTGTATGTGGATTGTTGCTATGTGGCATAGAGTGGTTTTATGTGGGGTGTACTATATGTGATATTGAGCAGGGTAATTATGTGGAGTTGAATCATGTTGAGTATTATATGAAGTGTAATTATATGGGTGGGTTTGAATTGTGTGGCAGGGAATTGTGTGGTGTGTAGAAATGGGTTTCAATTACCAAATTTCTCAACTTCTTAATTGAGTTTGCAGTATTACTACAAGTAAAAAATGTTTTTAAAAAAAGCACGACAAAAAAAAAAAAATCCATGTTGTGTGCATTTAAGAACATGCATTTTAACACTGACTACCTCTGCAGCAATGTTTCAATGATCACCTCTCCTATACCTCCCCTACCTCCCAAACTAACGGGCTTGTTAAAGAGGTGTACGCATGCGCAGTAACACAAGCAACTATGCTTGAAATGCTAAAAGTGCACAACGTTTTGATCTAAAGGCGACAGCTTCTAAGCAAGGTGCGATAGAGGGCTTTTGGCATGATCACTGACGATCTGCAGTATTTCTTTTCATCCATCGCAATATCATAATAATCCCTGTGCCTTTGGGCCCTATTAGCATTGGAATTGGTTTTTGCGATGTTGTACAGCATCCCGGATGTTGAATCTAAATAAAAAGAAAAAAACCCAGGCATTTGCAATGCATTGGGTCTTGCCTATGCTTGAGTTAGAGCCATTAGCATTGTAAACTCATAACCAGACTTTTGTCACATAAATTGAAAATGAAAAGTAAAACAGTTTCACATAACTAACCAGACTTTTCTTGCCACATAAACTGAAAAGTTTCACATAAGCGAGCCGACGGCCGCCATCAGCGCAAAGCGGACACACAAAAGGAAACAGAAGTTCACTTGCAGTGAAACGTATCGGCAAAAGTGCAATTATCCATGTAACAGGGTCTATATCATGCAAAGCGCTTGACTACTACCCAGCGAGATCGCGCTACGAAATAAAGAGAAAAAGTAGTCCAGAAACCATACAGAAAACGTGGAGCCTCGTATGTTTTCAGTAGTTGGCCAGTGCGCTCGAGGAGGGCTAAACATCGGAAAAGGCATGACATATGCACGCCTTTCACTAATTAAATAAAGTGAATTTTAAAAGGCAAGCCAGCAAACCAACCAAACTGATGGGCGTGACATGGGCGTGGTTACAAGCCCATAGAGATATTACACCAGGGACAGAGCGCTTTGCCCTCGGCCCTTAAAAAAGCAGCATAAAAGTGTTTCGTTTTATTAAGCAGGTCTGGGAAACAACACTGAGGGCATGGGGTGGAAGCAGCAAGGTGGGTGCAAGTGGGGGGAAAAAGCAACATGGAGGGCAATGAGGGCAGAAACAACATGGACGGTGAGGGTGGTGGAAGCAATACGAAGGACAGGGGTGTGGGGGGAAGCAAAAGGGATCATGAAACTGAGTGGAAACAAAGCGGAAGTATGGGTAGAAAGACAACAGAGAGCTACGTGGCACATAGGGAAAGAGAGCGGCACTTGGGAGAGAGACAGCAATGAGCAAACTAGTCACACGCACACATCCACAGGCTATAACTTTTCCAAAGATGGCATCCACACTGAGGTGGTGAAAGGGACAACCCATCACCCCCAGCCTCACGTCAACTACAGATTAGCTGAGAAGTGGCTCAGTGCTATGCACAAAACAAGATGTTTGTGCAAATATGTTACAACTGAAACTGCACGTCCCAGAAAGCAGTAATGTTGATTAAAAATAAACCCACAGGTATAGCTGAAGGTTTCACAAATGACATGGGGCCACTTTGTAGTTGTGATCTAATTTTACACAATGCAGAACTGAGATTAATAGAAATGTCATTAATCACTCAGTACCAAGTTTACAAAGGTTTACCAAAGCAGAAATTACAATGTTCTTGTACGTTTGAATGAAACTTTAGCTAGCAAGGGGAAATACCCCATTTTGTCGACAGAAGTTGGACCCAGAAACGGTGGGCAGGAAGCTGAGAGCTCATGAAGGAATTATTAGGGTGTAAATGAGAAAATGTAGTCAATTTACCTTTGCTGACAATTCACTGTTCCTGACATCTACCTCAGACATGTCTGTGTATGGGTGCAGTATACCAACTGAAACTGGTAAAGTGCTTGAGTTGTGTTTGTGCCTGGCAAGGGGTCTTGACGTGCTACTGAGAAGTGAGTTGCTGCTCCGGTAACAGCAACTGCCCAAGGATGCTTGTTCCACGTGCGGTGCTTGGTCTTTCAAAGTCCTTACAAACCCCTTCCTCTGGCAAGACTTTGATCCACTACTGCACAACAGATCAGCTATGCGTAGCCTGCACCGCTGGAGAAACATGAAGCTGGGCAACACTTCCCTGAAAGGAAGGTCCGGATACAAGGGAGATGTAAATGCAATCACCATGCAGCATAGTCAGGAACGGGTCCATTTTTGTGCTGAGTTTTCATGGACTGTTGCTGTGCATCACAGTCAGTCTTAGTGTTTTCATCCAAATAGGGTGGTTGCCAAAAACTAACGCTGTGGCTATCTAGTTTTTGAAATACTTTAGTCCAAGCCCATGAAGGTACACCACATAAGAAAGTGAAGAATTCCAGCGTATTGTTATCAAATGACTGATTCACCCACCCTGCCCTCTTGTTTAGTCAACTGGTGTTTTCCACAGCCTGCTCCTAAAAAGGAACTGTGCAGAAACTCGACCAAAAGGCACTGCATTATCTAAATAAGTTTGTGCCATGTACATGCAAACAGAGCAGGCTGGAATGCAGCTGGGAAGCAACCAAACGTGATCGCCATCTTAAAAAAAAAAAGAAAGGACAAAAAAAAAAAAACAAAAAAAAAAGGGACTTATTCCAACTATTAACGCAACAGCCGTGGTCTCATTTCAAAATAAGCTATATATGCCTGGAAGAAAGAATGCCATTGTTTCCCGGCAATATACATCATTGTAGTACTACAAACAAATGACAAGAATGTGACATAGCGGTCTGAGCTGCCGATTTGGGAGCTGGGAACCAGGTTGGAGTCTGTCTCAGCTCAACATCCTGTGATTCTGGGCAATCACCTAACCCTCCCGTGCCTACCACTCAGTTCCTGCATGTACAAATGAGGAAAGCATGAACAAAAAGAGGTTAATCTAAAAACTGAACATTTATATTCTCCTCTGCAATCTCTAGTAAATTATCTAAAATATTATCACCGAGTAGCAGAGCACCTGGTCTTTTCCGGCTTGGAAGGAGGAGGGTGGGACGAAAGCTACAATAAAACAGGCCTGAAGCTGAACACATACCCACAGTGTAACCTGAACAGAAAAAAAAAAGTCCAGTCCCCCCCACCCCCTGCCCCAAGGATCAGATAAACAATAAAAGCATAAAGATACAATACTTCATCCCTGTTTCATGGGAGGAAATGAAAGAGAAAAAGGAGGGACACAGAGGAAGGAATGACCACTAGCAAGTAAGGGTTTTTAAAGGACAAACAAACAAATGAAAAGCAGTGGGTGGGCTGTAAGCCCACAAAGTAGTATAGACTAAAGACTTTGAAGCTCGACCTGAAAAGTACATAAAAACCATGCACTCTTAAGCATGAACACCATAATTGTGTTCTGTCTTCCTTATTTTAGACATTTGACCCCATAAGATTAAAGTTAAAATCTTGTCAACATAGAGGCGAAAGCCCAGCACTTCCATCAGTTCCTGTGCAGGTACTGCTCTGACACTGGCCAGAGGCTCCATGCAATTCCGCTGCACTTCAGCACTCCAGCCAAGCAAGGAAGCCCAATGACCACAGTAGCTCTAGTTTACAGGGGGGCTGAAAAAGCAACCCATGTGGGATCCATCCACCAGTGCAGATCTTCATGTACTGAATTGAAGATCTGTACCTCAACCAAGAGGCTATCTCGATGCTCCTGTGAAGGGCTTTGCTGAAGTAATTTGGTCACTGGAACGTAGGCTGTGACAAGTCTCTACCTACAATTTTTCTTTGCTTATTTTTCAAGTTTGTTGATATTCATTTTGCTATCATCGGGATAAAACAACAGACTCTTCTTTCTTAAGTTTATTGGTGTCATTTTCATCTTTACAGAAGAATTCAACCTACTGTACTAGATTGTAGACCTCTGGAAAAAAAATGTAGAAGTGCTCTAAGAAGTAAGCTACAAATGCAACAGACTAGTAGGTGGGGGAACTAAACTGCTAAGGGTTCCATACCAAAAACAGATTCAAGTCCATTATGTATGTTTAGGTGGGGAGACAGGAAGTATTTTCTAATGTGTTGCCAGCGAGAGGAGGGGAATTCTACACCCAAGACAGAAGGTAACCACCCCTTTCTCACTGTCCCCTCCAACTGTCTGCAGTTAATAATAATAAAAAAAAAACATACCCCACATTACAATTGTCTATGCTTTTCTGTGTGACCACAGAAGAAATGGCTTGCGGATTAATGCACAGGGGAGTATAGAACAGGATAATTTAATTAAGTCCAATGTGCACATCTATATGGTAATTGCTAGTTATTGTTTTGAAATTCATAGAGGTAATCCAGACATCTCACAAATAATGGAAAAAGCTGTTCTGGTCTGATAAGTGTTCAATAAAAAGTTGTCCTTAATTCTTGTGTCTACTGTACAGAATACTGCCTCTATCTGGACTTCAAATTCTGCGGTACAAGCACAATGCAAGTCAGAATAATAGTTCTTTGTACATTTCTAACACCTGTGTTTCAGTACTTAAACAAGTAAATCAATTCTTACACTAATTTATACATTTAATTGGTTGCATATATTAACATGTACTATAAGATTTTTCCTAAATAAGCATTACATAATAAATGGATACTGTAAAAAGAAATGATTAGTTAAAAGTAACAAGCATTAACAGAGATACATACAAAACTCAGCCTGTGTGTGGACAGAGCATTGAGTTATCAATGAATTATGGGATATTATCCTTTCCAGTTGCAGCCTTCACTGGGACACAAGACGGACAATTAAAAAATGTATATGCAACTTGTTAATTATTATACACAGAATAATTGTAAAAAGAAACCAGGGCTCTCCTTCTCTCCCATCAGCCACCTGAAATCAGTTTAAATTTCAACAAGTTTTCTTTTAAATTATTTTTAATTTAAACTAACACGTCTGCTACCATAAAGTCTTTTGATGAAGATGGGTGTATAAGATATGTGGAACGGTGCAGGGGAATGGTCTTATTCTTTTTATGGCATAAGTTTGTGTATGCATGTGATTATCGTTTTGTTTTGGCAGCCGGAGACTGAAAGATTTTTCTTGTACAGGAGAGGAGCTTGTGTTTGAAGGCCTAAGTGTGATATCAGTTGGAGAAGCACTGTGCTTGTGCCACATCCTCAGCAGCTGCAGGGCTCGGCGGAGGCTTTTGCTCGATCATTTTTGTCTAGCTTGATGGGTTCCGGGAATTCATTGTAAAGCTCCACCTCAGTTTCCTAAAAGAAAAACCATGCAACAATTAATGGAAAAAAAGAAGAAAGGCATTTTTAAAAGAACATTCATACAAAGAAAAAAAACCTTTAGGTACATTTGTTGAATTAAGTATTTCAACTTGGTTTTCTTCATCAGCCTCTTCAACATTTAACATAGCCCTATTGAAAGGCAGTAATGTAATAGTCTACCCAACCCCTCCCATACATACACAGAGCCCAGCCTATCAAGAAGAGCCTAAGCCATTCACTTAGTGACCATATTCAGATCTTAACAGATACAATGAGTGTGCAGAGAAGCCTCCGAAGCGTAAAACGTTTGAGAACTGTAGTCTTAGGTAACTTTTCTAACCAGCATTGTCTTTTATAGACTTGAATGACTAAATTAAATCCGCAAGTAGTAAAATGTTGGGGACAGTGTCCTGGGCCAAACCGAACAATAAAGCATTCTGTAGTTTCTACAGACTAATGGCGAGGCATACAGAGCCATCACTGCGGCATTCTGCAAGTAATACATTGAAGCAGTGAGGCTTAGAAGAGCAGGGAACCTTAAGAAGGAAGGAACAGTAATTTGCATTCCAAGTTTTGCATCATAGATATTCTTCATGGGGGTTATAAATGATAAAATATTGTTGTCTGCTTACCAGGCTCCTGGAACATTTTAGTTTCACGTAAGTGAAAGCTACTAAATGTACACTTAGAAATATAAAATGCCGAAAGCCACAACACAGCCTATCTGAGGAAAAACTTTTGGAAATGTTTTAAGGGTGTGTACTTCAATTAAATATGAAATACTACACACATTAACACTGTAGCATAACCCCTAACTTTGCTGCCTAGTGAAAAACACGACCAGAAGAAGATGAAGGGAAATGTATCAAGATGGGTAGCACTGTAAACTAGACTATAAATGTACACAGATGCTTTAAGGAGCCAACAGCTTAATGCCTTGTGCTGGCAGTTGCTTACGTTTTTTCCCCTAAAAAGATTATTACAAAAAGGTACATACAACTAAGGGTTGTACCCGGTCATGGAGACCCTGGGACGGTCATTCACGATTTCAAGATACCTATGATGCAGAGCATAAAAAATAAAAAATTTCTTCTGTATCACAGGATCTTCGATCATAGTCAAATGTTAAAATGGAGTAGCAGACTTGTTACCAATTAATAATCAGCATCTAGGAACAAATTGTAAAATAACATTCTGAGCTACCTGCATCTGGTAAATTAGTTAAAAAACATTCTTGAAAGCAGCTTGACTAACTATGGTGTCTGCTCTAGCTTTTTGTCTGAACATAAACAGTTTGTTCAGGTGTATGTTTCTCATCCCAGCTGCAGTAGCTGCAAAAATCAATACAGGAGACAATCCACTAAATGTGGGTAGCTCTCTCCCATAAGCTCATACTTAAAATCTGAGCAGCTTATTATGTTTGATAATGCCTACATAAAAAAGAAGAAAATGTACTCACTGGTAATAATGCTTTTCAACTTGAAGCTCTTCTAGATTCACAAGTTGGCACAGCCCTCAATCTAGTCGGAGTCAGAAAGCCTTACTTACTTTTGTTAAAACCCAACTTCTTTTTTTGGGGGGATGGGGGGGGGGGGGGGGAGGACCCCACCCCCAAATAAATGGGGCAAAGTGTTTCTGCCCACTGGGGTGAAGGGGGGAGGCCAGAAAGCCTTCTTGATGCCAGGGAGTTAACAAAAACAAAAATAGAGGGGTGGTGACTGCCAACCAGTATGAGCAGGATTATGCACCCCTCCCCAAATGAAGGGTGTAACAGTCTTTCAGTCTCTCGCCCCCCCACCCCCACCTGCATACTAAAGGATCTTATCCCAACGGCAAGCAAGAGGACATATGATTATTTGGGGGGTTTATTTTACATTTGGGCCAAGAGAGCTTGGCGACCTCCCAATATCGTCCCACTTGGAATGGCGAGCGGCTGTACTTTTTGGACGCTGCCACCTAGAAAAATCCACCAGACCTCGACATCTGAAAACTAAACATCTGGGTAATTCCAGAGTGGTGTGCTTCACATGCACCCCACACCATTTTCCTACCCACCATGCCCTGCAAACCTCTAACTTTGCTTGAAATCACATATTTCCCTACATTTTTGTGATGGAACCTTCAGGAATCCGCAAAATTCCTACCACTCGGCATTGTTGCATCTATACCGATGAAAATTCTGCCACACTTGTCAGCCTAAAAACGTTTTTTTCCCCTCTCAAACTGCCCCTTTGGACCCGCTTTGGGACATGTTTTTGGCCCTTCCCTGTCACAGGCACTTGGCCCACCTACACAAGTGAGGTATCATTTTTATCGGGAGACCACGGGGAACGTTGGGTGGTAAGAAATTTGTGCCGGTGCAGTGATCCCACACACAAATGTGAAGAAATTTTGATTTTTTGTAATGCTACATTTGAGGCTTGCAGAGGATTCTGGGTACAAAAACACTAGGGGGAAATCCACACCTCCCTGGACTCCCTCGAGTGTCTAGTTTTCAGAAATGTCTAGCTTTGGTAGGTTTTCCTAGATGGCGGCTGAGCCCAGGACCAAAACCACAGGTGCCTTCCTTGCAAAAACAGGTGGATGTTTCCATGCTGTGTTTTGGACCCTTCACTGTCGCGGGCACTAAGCCTACCCACACAAGTGGGTAACCATTTTTAATCCGGAGATATGGGGAATGCTGGGTGGAAGAAAGTTTGTGGCTCCCCTCAGATTACAGAAAGTTGCAGCACCGAAAAGTGAGGAAAAAGTGTTTTTAGCCACTTTGAGGTTTGCAAAGGATTCTGGGTGACAGAACCAGTGAGAGCCCCACAAGTCACCCCAACCTGGATTCCCCTAGGTGTCTAGTTTTAAAAATGCACAGGTTTGCTAGGTTTCCCTAGGTGCAGACTGAGCTAGAGGCCAAAATCCAATGCTAGGTACTTTGCAAAAAATAGGTCAGTTTTCATTAGAAAAATGTGATGTGTCCACGCTGAGTTTTGGGGCATTTCCTGTCACAGGCACTATGCCTACCAACACAAGTGAGGTACCATTGTTATCAGGAGATTTGGGGGAATGCTGGGTGGAAGGAAGTTTGTTGCTCCTCTCAGATTCCAGAACTTTGCAGCACCGAAATGTGAGTGAAAAGTGTTTTTTGCCACATTGCGATTTGCAAAGAATTCTGGGTGCCAGGACCTGCTGAGAGCCCCACAAGTCACCTCATTCTTAATTCCCCCAGGTGTCTAGTTTTCAACAATGTATATGTTTGGTAGGTTTCCCTTGGTGTCGCCTGAGCTAGAGGCCAAAATCCACAGCTAGGCAATTTCCAAAAACATGTCAGATTTCAATGTAAAAATGTGATAGGTCCATGTTGCGTTCTGGGACGTTTCCTGTTGCGGGAACCAGGCCTACCCACACAAGTGAGGTACCATTTTTATGGGGAGGCTTGGGGGGGGGGATGGGGACGGACGACGGACACACAGAATAGAACAACAAGTGTTAATGCCCACTGTCTTTCTCTACATTTTGTCCTTCCAAATGTAAGATTGTGTAAGAAAAGTCTATTTGAGAAACACCCTGTCATTCACATGCTAGTATGGGGACCCCCGAATTCAGAGATGTGCAAATAACCACTGCTTCTCAACACCTTATTGTGTGTCCATTTTGGAAATACAAAGGTTCCCTTGATACCTATTTTTCACTTTTTATATTTTACACAATTAATTGCTGTATAGCTGGTATACAATGAAAAGCCATTACAAGTTGCAGCTCATTTATTGCCTCTGGGTACCTACGGTTCTTGATGAACCTACAAGCCCTATATATCACCGCAAACAGCAGACATAACGGTATATTGCTTTAAAAAATCTGCCATAGTTGGAAAAAGTTACAGAAGAAAACGTGGAGAAATGGCTGTTTTTTCAACTCAATTTCAATATTTTCTTTTTATTTCAGCCGTTACTTTCTGTAGGAAAACCTTGAAGGACCTACATAAATGACACCTTGCTGAATTCAGGATTGTATCTACTTTTCAGGAATGTAGATCTTACAGGGATCTACCATTGGTTTTACACGCATTTCTGTCACTAACTGGAAGGAGGCTGAAAGCACAAAAAAAAGTAAAAAAATGGTATGTCCCAGTAAAATGCCAAAAGTGTGTTGAAAAATGTGGTATTCTGATTGAAGTCTGCCTGTTCCTGAAAGCCGGGAAGATGGTGATTTTAGCACACAAAACCCTTTGGTGATGCCATTTGCATGGGGGGGGGGAAAAAAATAAATAAAAAACCAAAAAAAAAGAAATAACACATGCTTTCTTCTGCAGCACCTTCTTCCCCCCACTCATTCCACCCCGCAAAAAAAACAAATTTTAGCTGTATTTTGGCTAATTTCTTGGTCTCCTCCAGGGGAACCCACAAGCCCTGGGTGCCTTTAGAATGTTGGAAAAAGGATGCAAATTTGGCGTGGATAGCTTATGTGGACATAAAGTTATGATGACCTAAGCGCGAACTACCCAAATAGCCAAAAAGAAGGCTCGGCACAGGAGGTGTGGAAAAGGCCTGGCAGCAAAGAGGTTAAGGGAAGGGGTAAATACCATCCACCCAGACTGAGACATCAGCTGAAATACTATTGCAGAGACAAGACTGCTAATAAGAGGGTAAAGCCCCCTAAGAGGCTGCATTATTTTCTGCCATTCTCTTAGGGGCTGACTATATGGTTACAAGACCATGTTTCTTCCAAATGCTATTTTTTACTGTGGTGTCCTCTAGGGGCTATTCTGAGCATTACAGTCAAGATACTACAATAACTTGCCCCATAATGCTTTGCGGGGCATTCCTTTTACAAAACATAGCCCCATAACTCACCGTATGGTGGTCCTAGGACAATGGGACCACCGTCAAAACGTTCAACACAATACACTCACTGTTTATGTCATCTATGGGTCCCAGCACTAGGATGGGGAGGGGCAAAATAACCCCTCCCACCATTTAGTGTCTTTTTAAGTTCTCTAATGGCTGAAACTTTTGTTGTACAGTTGGGAGTAGTTTGTATTTTGAGGGCCTTGTTTGTAATATTATTCTAGTAGGCCTGAAAATGTTTAATGCACTACGCCCTCTAGGAGCTAAATATATGGTTACACTGCATTACGTTCTGCCATTCTGTTTTCATGTGGTTATGCTCTTAGGAGCTGACTATGGTTATGATTAATAGTCGCTGCACTCGAAAACCTGCCCCATAATGCTTTGCAGGGCACGCTTTTGACCAAACATTTCTGACCATAACTCAACGTGTGGTAGTCCTAGGACAATGGGACCACCATCGAAACGATCAGCATGATGTGCTGTCTGTCTGTCGGCTCTAGGTCCTGACACTAGGATGGGGACCTCAACATCATAGTATAAATAAATCAATATAATAAATAATGGCAATGTTTTCATTTTTTGCTGCAGACAGAAGAAGGTAAATGGAAGTGCTTTAGTTCCATGCTGGGCCACTGGGATTGGAGTTATGTGGCAGAGAGGACCAAATTATGCAGCAGGGTTTACCAACTTAGGTGGCAAGGAAAGTCCAGTTATGCATTTACAACACCAATAGCTCTAACTCAAGCAAATGCAGGACCTATTGCATTGCAAATGCTTGTTTTTCCTGCCATCGAGCCCTGAGGTGCCTGTTGTGCTGCAGACAGAATACGACCAGGTGCAAAACAGCAATACATTTGGTGCATAAGGGAAACAGCCACATTGAGTTTTAGGGACGTCGACCCACTATCAGTTTGATTACTTTTTGGTGGGCAGACTTTCATATGCAAGAAGAAAGTCTGACACTGTTCTCTGCATATCTGAGAGCAACAGTCAACAGCAGACATGAGTTTGAATGCCATCTGCCCCAGTAGAGCTTTAAATTCTAAATCAGGTCTTAATAATGAACAGGCCATAATTCATAACTTCATCCCTAAAAAGAGGATTCTGAGGGATTAGTTGTTTTTATGACTTTTTTAAATGTAATGGTTTAAAGAGAAAGGCAACCTATACCACACAAGTTAAGTAAGCTATGTGTCTGCAGCAGCAGGTTTTCAGCTTAATTCTGTTATAGATTGTCAGGTTGTTCATTTCGCCCATCTCTCAGGTGACTAGTTTTAGAAAGAGCAACCAAATGTCACAAAATTAAACTCCCCACCCCACTCATCACGCACTAGTGTCTGAAACCAAAGCCTTTGTGTAAACTACAAAGAGCTCTACTGTGCGAACACGCCTGTAGATTATTAGTGATGGCAAATGACTAGCATAATAACAATGTTGGAACAGAATTCGTTCACTTGTAGATCGCCTGACCACAGAATACAACATCTGCCTCATTCTTCCTAAACCTCTCAGACACCTTCAAAGTTAGCCCACCTCGCCTTCATTCACATTAGGAAATCGGGACTGGGATTCCCTAGGAAGCTACTTAACTACGTTTTTACCAAAAAAAGAACTCCCCCAACCACCACCACCACCTAGCTGACCAAACCCATGTTGTCCACAAGGGCTCTTCCAGGTTCCAGAACCTTCCTATCACCTACAATTTCACCAGAGTTCTCATTCTGTCCCCAAGCACCATGTACTTCTACTTAAGATATGTTGGGGGCTTTCCTCACTAGTATAAAAACTCATCAACATGCCAACAATAACAACTTTACTTAGACGTCTTGGTTTCAGACATTTAATGACACTACATGCACCTCATCCAGACCTTCACCTCCAGGACCCACATGAAACTCAACCCCTACTAAGACAGCATTCTTGTTATTCGTCAAGAACAATACATCACAATGCAGTAACACTACACTTCAGAACCTTCCTACCTCCCAAGTCACTTGCTGATTGTATATTTGCCCTTGACCATGTAAAAGCGCTCACTGCCTTATATCTAAGTTTCTATTAAACAAATACCACACACCTACATCAAATAAGAAAGAACATAACCAAAATTGTAGACTCAACAATATGGGCAATATGAAGATGTTTGATGAGAGAAAACTTCAAAGTTTGTATGTGTTAGAAATGGGGTCTCTAGTTGGCACCCTGTCCAAGTAGGGAGCCTCACTAGTCAGGGTTAGGGGGCCACACATCTATGATAACCCATGCTCACCGACTTGGTAGCTTGGCACAAACAGTCAGGCTGATCTCAGAGGTGATGTGTAAAGTATCTGTGCATACAGACACAGACACACGAAAAACAAACACAAAAACACTACAAAAGAACTCATCAGTTTAGAAAATAACCAATATTTATCTGAATAAAATAAGTCCAAAACGACAAAAATCCCACATACACAAGCAAAGATATCACCTTTAAAGAGTTGCAGAGAGTCTTAATTCAGAGGAATCAATGGTGACTGTCCCTTTAACACAGGGTACCTGGGATGCGTCAAAAACAAACCCGATGCATGTCGCAGAGGAGATGAGGCACCAGAAAAAGCAATGCGTCAGTTCCTTACTGCGCAGGGGAGGTGATGCGTCTGTTCTATCTCCTCTTCACAGGAGAGAGGGTTTGTCAGTTTCTGGTCACGCAGCCTTGGTTCCTTGCTGCGGGGGTCGATGCGATAATGATGACCAGGGACAATGCGAAGGGAAAATCCAGACACACTGTGATGATAGAGCTGTGGTGGTACAGGCGCTGCGCCGGTCCCACAGGCACTGTCGATTTCTCAGCTGCAAGGCAGGAACTGCATCGATTTTCGGCTGAGGTGATCCGATGTGTGGATTTTCTTCCTCAGGACACCAGTTTTCACTTCTAAGGGCCCAGGGACTGGATTTTGCACCACTTGGCAAGTCTGGACTCTCAGCAGAGGGGTCCAGGCACTGGCAGGTGAAGTCTTAGATGTCCCCGAGACTTAACAGGATGCAAGCTCAGTTCAAGCCCTTAGAGCACCTCGAAAAGAAGGATGTAGAAAACAATGTCCAGTCCTTTCACTCCCAGGACAGAATCAGCAAGCAGAAGGCCCGCACAACAAAGCAACAGGCATAGTGGCAGTTCCTCGTACAGTATCCAGCTCTTCTTCCAGGCAGAATGTGCTCAGTCCGGAAGTGTTCTGAAGTTGGGGTCTCAGCGGCCCAATATTTATACTTATTTCTGCCTTTGAAGTAGGCAAACTTCAGGAAAGTCTTTGCAGTGCACAAGACCTTGCCTTCCCAGCCCTTGCCCCAGACACACCTCAGGGGGTTGGAGATTGCTTTGTGTAAGAACAGGCACAGCACTATTCAGGTGGAAGAGTCAGCTCATTCCACCACTCTAGCCCAGGAAGACCCATCAGGATATGCAGGGCACACCTCAGCTCCCTTTGTGTAACTGTCTAGAGTGATTTCACAAACAGCCCAACTGTCAAACTGACCGAGACGTGTATTCCACAGACATGCGAAGGCAGAGAATGGTTAAACAAGAAAATGCCCACTTTTTAAAAGTGGCATTTTCAAATGTGCAATTTAAAAAAACAACTTCACCAAAAGATGTATTTTTAAATTTTGAGTTCAGAGACCTCAAATTCACTATCTCTATCTGCTCCCAATTGAATATTACACTTAACAGATAATTCAAGGCAATCCCAATGTTAACCTATGGGATCGGTAGGCCTTGCAATAGTGGAAAACAAATTTAGCAGTATTTCACAATCAGGATAAGTAAAACACACCAGTACCTGTCCTACCTTTTAAATACATTGCACTTTGCCCATGAGGCTGCCTTGGGCCTACCTTGGGGGGTGACTTGCATGTAGTGAAAGGGAAGGTTTGGGGCTAGCAAGTGGCTGCACTTGTCAGGTTGAATTGGCAGTGAAAGCTGCCCACACAGACACTGCAGTGGCAGGTCCGAGACACGTTTACAGGGCTACTCGTGTGGGTGGCACAATCAGTGCTGCAGGTCCACTAGTAGCATTTGATTTAAAGGCCCTGGGCACACACTGTGCACTGTACTGAATACTTACTAGTAAATCAAATAAACCAATCATGGATAAAGCAATTACCAATACAATTTAGACAGAGCACTTGCACTTTAGCACTGGTCAGCAGTGGTAAAGTGCCCAGAGTCCTAAAGCCCCCTAAAATCAGCACATGGTTAAAAAACAGGAGGTCAAAGGCAAAAAGGCAGGGGAAACCCTGCAGAAAGGGCCATTCCCAACAGTCTGCAAGAAGCTGAATCTCATTCAAAGTTTAAATTGGATTTGTTTTTGGTCAGAAATGAGGCAGCCGATCCAAAGCCCACAGAGGTGCAACTCAGGCTGAGTGCACTGTGTGCATAATACAGCAGAGAAAAGTTAGATTTTTGTAAAATAAAAACTTAACCACATGTTCTACAATACATTAACCTTTACAAGCAAGAAAATATTCGTTACTCCCTTGCCACAGGCGAACTGCCCCAAATAAATTGAATATCTTACCTGTTTAAGTGCATTTCGTGCAATGGTCTGAAAAGCCTGTTCAACATTAATTGCTTCCTTGGCACTGGTTTCAAAATAGGGGATGTTATTTTTGCTATAGCACCAGGCCTGTGCCCGTTTTGTAGTAACCTGGAGAAGGAAAACATTTGGTTAACCATTTGGGACATAAAGAACTTTGCAATACAACCAATTAAATCAGAGTATTTTTTATTTAGGCTCATAATACATCTTAAGGCCACTACATTGGGATTTACATTTTAAAATAAAGTACAAAAATAAAGCGCCACAACATTTGACATCTGTCTATAAATGCACCCCACCAAAGAGACGACCCAGGCATTTGTAAATCAATATTTGAAAATACCCAATAATCTGATGATCAGCCAATAGAAGTAATCAGAAAGTGTTGGAATTCCAAGTAAAATAATGCAAAAAGATCAGAAGATGAACAACCATACCCAAAACGTACACGTTAGCAGCATTCTTGATCTCTTTAAAAGCGTAATCTAAACTCAAAAGAAGGAAAACCTCCAGTTCATTTGACCAGCTAGCTTTGGCTGGAAAAAACACATTGCCTGTCGGAAAGTGGCCTTTGTCCGCATCAAGCAAAAGAAGGATTTACTAGCTGCCATTTTCTTCAAGACAAGCACCTTGACATTAAACAGTAAAACACCTGCCACACTGTAAAAATGGTCAAACATGACCTGGACTACAATATAGTTACCTTTATGGCGAGTCCATTCCTTTTAGCGGCCAGGCTATTTCCTAATTATCAACTGACGAATCCTGCCCCCCCACTGGTGAAACCAAGAATTGTTCTACAGCGGTTCAAAATTGCTTTGCACACTGGTAATGCATTTCACACAAGATACCTCTCAAATGACCCTGCTTCTCTACCTTCCTTCTGTGACTCAGGCAGTTCCCTTAAAAATAAAAAAGGAGGCCATAAGTGTGTTATTTTGGACCAATGAGACCAGAAGCATGCGATTAATACTGGGAAGGAGTAACATGCACTCTCACTGCAACCAAGTAACATTGCCATGATGGTAACTTTGCCCATAGGTTGAAACTGAGGAAAAGGGAAGGATGTAAGAGTAAGATAAAAATTAAGAGTGAGAAAGGGAGAATAAATCAGCACTGGGTAGCTTAGGCCTGGGGAAAAATTAAAATAAATAAATAAAAAAAGAAAAATCTGAATTTCTTGGCTAAAATTGGCACTGCTGTAGAGGAAGTTTCAGGAGCCCAGAACGCCATCTTAATTTTGAAAGAAGGCTCCAGCAACTGATACAGACTGGTCTATGTACAGTAGGGATGGGTGAAACAAGAAGTTATATATCTGGCTAAGAGGGCCATTAGAACTGCTCAGCTGAGGTACTATACGCAATTGTCATAAATAGGTGATCTGACAAACTTTGATCACTGGCTGAGTTCTGATATAAGTTCAAGGTGTGCGTCACACCTAAACTGGCCAGGATCTGTTGAATTGGGGTGGGGTGGGGGGTGGGGGGTGGTGGGGGTGGTGGGGGTGGTGGGGGGGGGGGGGGGGGGGGGCGGGGGTTACATTGGGTCCTGGGAAGAAAGTCTGAAGAACAATGTTGTGCAGAAAGAATTTCAATAGATTTAGAATGAAGGGCAATTCTAGACCATCATCACGGTCTGTTAACTGTCACAAAGGACACCAAGGAGCAAAGAGCTTGAAGCCCACTTATGTGCCTGGCTGAAGTTATGTCCACAATAGATATATTTTTTTTTTTAAAAGGGTGGGGGGAGACCATGGAGTAATCAAGGTCCAGCACATACACTCCCTCTTCTATAGGAAGATGTAAAACAAAACAATGAGTTGTTCCAAAGCCGAACCAGGCAAGACTAATCTATAATCTAACCAATCGCTGGCCGTATAGAATATTTCAATTACAGGAGCAACAGCCCTCACCCACCCCAAGGGGTGGCATGCTTCATCACTGGGCTAGCGCTGCAATGCCCAACATGCCATTAGAAAGGGGCTCTTTGCCGGAGATCTTTTCTCTGGTTTCACCATATGGAAACAGGAATTCAGCTGGACCCACAGGAATATATGTAGATTGGTTAGTACACACTGTAGTAAAATGAACCAGGGATACCTACAAGCACTTTGAGAAGGGTTCCTGTTAAGCGTTAAAAACGTGTAAAGGGGAGGGGCGTGGGGGTGCAAAGGTAATAGTGCATTCCTGTATTTCCCTTAGAGGTCGACCCGTTTCTTGCCTAAACGGTCTTAAACCAATAGCAATTCTTCAGTACCAAATAATTACGTGATCTAAGGGCCCTGTCCTATGTTAGTGTAGTGAAACCAATAATTACATCACCATCACTCTTGTGAAATAAGGTACATATTAATATCCAACAAGTGTAGTTGTTCCCATTGAATCCGGCCTACAAATCACACAGAAGTTCATAATTATGACAGCACTTCACCATCAAACATACCACTAGTATGTGAAAATGCTCAGCTCACATAGCTCGAGTTTTTAGACAAACAGAGACCGTACAATATAAACAATAAGGCACTCGGTGCAAGGATCATGATGTGGATCCATAAAACTAAACACATGTACGGGCTTTTAGCACACATAGGATTACTAAAAAGCTCACTCAAAGCCTGCTCAAGTCGGGCTCTTTAGGACACATGAGAGCTTCTTTCGGCCTTCTCTAGCAGTTTGTCAGGTTCTGAGGCCAGTCTCTGCACCTACTCGGTCACCATGGTCCCAGAGGGACTGGCCCACAGAAAGACTCCCTCGTAGCTTGAGTCACCCCAGACGGGGATGATTTTACATGTCCATTGGATGTACTTTTGTGTAGGCAGGTGGATACTTTGTTTTATATTGGAGAACGTATCCCAGTCTCTCAGCTTCTACAAGGTCTTCACTCCTTTCTGGGCAGTTAGTCCCTCCTCTAGGGTCTTCGTCCTTTGTGTTTAAAGACTTGACAGGGATACCAGCTCTCCCCACTTTCGTATGTTATGGTTAGTGAACCACTGGTGATAATAAGGCTGCAGAAATTATAAGGGGGTATCTCAGTCTCTCTTAGCTTCTACAAGGTCTCTACTCCTTACTGGGCGGTTAGTCCCTCCTCTAGGGTCTACGTCCTTTGTGTTTAAAGACGTGACAGGGATACCAGCTCTCCCCACTTTTGTATGTTATGGTTAGTGAACCACTGGTGATAATCATAAGGTTGCAGAAATTATAAGGGGATTCACGTTTCGAGGAGTGCACTATAAAATCTCACTGTTTCCCAACAATGTGCTATTGTCCCCTTTGGGGGCAGGACACAAAGAGTAAACTGGTGACATTTCTGAGGAATCAGACAGGATTCCAAATACAACTTTGACAGTAAGAGTGCGCCTGACTGAGCATAGCAGAAGATGAAATTAGAAAGCAAGGGCGGGAGATTTCTTTCACTATTCCAAAAATAAAAAAAGTTAGATATACTTAGGGGTAGAGCTCCCCTCCTCTCGTTCAAGAATGTACTCGGCAAACATCCCTTGCATACGAAAGGAAGTAAAGGAGGATTTGAGGAAGTGGCAAAAACCCTACACTTTACAATTGTCAAGATAAATGTAATTATTCGGTTACAAGAAGTCTTCCAAGCACAACCAGTAAAGGTGGGGGAGAAACTCAGGGACACACAGGCTGCCATTTTAACATTTTTGTGGAAGGGGAAGAACCCTAGAGTGTATTCTCAGCTACTGAATACTACAAGAGGAGAGGACTGGAATTCCTAGGTGTTCTACTATAGGTCGCCTCAGGTATGAATACTCAGAGGGCAAAAAGAGAAACATACAAACACTGGGTTCAGATGGACATGGCGGTAGTGGGGAGGCCGCTATGGAACTCCATTTGGTTACCCAGGAAATCAAAACTACATAAATATTGCAACCACATAACATACCACAGTGGACATTTAGAACACTTACAGGACAAGGAGGAGGTAGCATCATTTCCTTACCCTCCTACATCTGTCTACGACAATCCATACTTTACTCCAGACAGCAAGCACAGCTTTCTCAGATGGAAAAAGGGAGACTGCACAATGGTACCGAACATGTTCAAAGAGGATCATGTTAGGACATTTGTGAATTGCAAAAGCAGTTACAGAAGATAATGATTCCACTATAAGAGAACCCAGCACTAGTACCTCAGAATGGGATGAAGGAGGAAGCAACCAGACCATTTACACTGGGAGAAGAACTCTTTAGAGCCTACAAAGGAACTAAGGGTTGGGTGACAGCACCATATAAGTTCCCCCTGAAGGAGACAACCTGGTGATAGAGGTGGGAATGGGGCCTGCTGAAGGAGATTGATTGATTCTAATGGAAAAACTCGTGGGGGGACATTTATAAGAAAATGTAGGTCAGTACAGCACAATGATTCAAAGACAAATGCTAGAGGGAGTGGGGAGGAAGGGACACCCACCCAAATATGGTAAGCATGCCCCCAGATAAACGTCTGTTGAAAGGAAACCCCTAGCCTCAATCACAGAAATAATGGGCTAGCCAAAGGCAGGTGTTTCAGCAATTACAGTACTGGGCCTACAACCTTAGACCTGGTTACTGGAAATTAATTTACTAATTACTACAAATAGCAAGGCTCACTTTGGCCATATTCTGGAAAAACAAACCAGCCCCATGTTACTGCAGATGGCAACAGAGCGAATGGCCTCATCTTGTAGAGGGTAGGGACCCCAAAAGTACAATTTGGCAAACTATATTAAGTTATATGGAGAAAGAACCAAGATGACCGGTTCCTCTAGAAAAAAGCTTTGAAGCTGTTTGACTTGATGAAAAGGCAGGACAGGAGACGTACAAATAAAAAGGCGTGGAGATGGAGGGGACGCTGTAAAATGAGAAAGGACTTACAAACGGTCACAACGGGCAGGTTAAAGTTGAGATGAGCTGAGAACAAGAAATAAGCTATTACATATCGGCATTCAGGAGAGGGATTGTAATGGATACTGCCAAGTAAGATGGCGTCCTATAATTGAAGGTGATACTGAATTTGTACAATGTTAAAAAATGGCAATAAAACTGAATAAGTGCATTTTTTCATTAAACCCAAATCTGACCTTTAATGAATTCATTCTATTCTAATTTGCCCATTCATAAATGGTTCCACTCATTACATTCACATTGCATTTCCCTCCTTTAGTCCTGCATGTGAAGTCCCTTGGCGTCATCACTGACCAAAATCGAAATGAGGCTAACCAGATCGGCCAACTAACAACTTCTCAGGATATTAAAGACCGCAATCCCTCACTGAAGCTTCGGAAATACAGTTGTCAGTCAGTCAATAGCTTGAAAGGAAGAAATGCAGAGCCAACTCCTAGCCAGTTCCTCCATTTCACCTACAGCTTTACTCTGCATTGCAACTACACTTGATAAAAAATACCTCATTCCAATATTCAGAATTATACAAGAAAAGTCTGGGTCCACATCAAGGGGTGCCGAAAGAAAGAATTGGTGTTACTGTGTAAGGGTGGCACATGTATGCAGCTCTGTGTCATCACTTCCAATGACACTATCTATTGGCAGGCAGAAGCTCAAGAACCAGCTGGCACCTGGTGGAATTTAAAAAGTAAGGAACCTGCTGTTAGAAGTATCAATCAGAAGTAGCGTTTTTGGAGAGGCAAATCTTATGAACTCTGGGAATTCTAGTGCAGTACGGATGCAGACAGAGGTTACTGCATATTCTGGGAAAAGTAACTGCAGAGTTTTATTTTTAAGTGTTTGTTTCTAGTGTGGCAATAACTGTTTCTAATGCAGTGTTGCCCACCTGAGGTAGACCGCTTCTCTTCCACTCTATGCATGTGTGCAGTTTCTTTTGGACTTGTATTGACTGTATCCTGTGAAGATCGGGCAGGCCTGTAGGGAGCCCGGGGAATTCCATGACAGGTAGTATGATATGGTTGAACTTCAGACTCTGATGCGATTTAATCACGTGTAGGATGTGTTTCAGGGGGAACAGTGTTGTGTCAGGAAGGCAAAGATTAGGGATAAAACGAATAGGGTTTGGACTTCGGTCCAAAGTCTGCAGTAAGGAATTCTGGTTCCACAGTCAGTAATCATAGCTCATACAATACTCTTATAGTTTCCGTGCAACGTGTGCTTTGAAGGAGATGTCTGTGTCGAGGATGATAACACAAGTGGTCTTGCCTTGGGCATTAGCTAGAGGAAGAAACCGATTAGGTTTGTTTTGCAAAGCCGGATTTCATATGAAGTTGTTTCTTGCTAATAAACCAGAGACATTCAGGGTTAGTTAGGGTAGGTAGATGCTGACATCACGTTCTGACAAGTTTAAGTTTTTGAATCTAATGCTCAGTGGAGATTTTTTAGCAAATTGCGATTTTGTAGTAAGGTTAGAAGCTGCTTTGCAGTCACATGAAGACTGTTTCCTTATGAATTTTTCTGACTAAAAGGAACGTGGTTGATGTCCCATTAATTGGTTAGATAGACTGGGTTTCGGGTGGGCTTCTTCAGCAAGGGAAGGACCTCTCCTGTTCCGAGTACAACTGGGAAGAATCCTTAATTGAGGTGAAGGCTGACTATGCTTAAAAGGGATGCAAGGGCATTTCTATGGAGAAATTTTACAACTGAGTATGGCAGAATGTCTTGCAAGATGGCGGCCTTGAAAATGTCAGTAAGAACTGGGTGCAAAATGAGACTGAAGGCTGTCTTTTTTCGGCTGAGGTTCGGAGGCAGGGTGGATGTCTTTTTGGTGGTGTCAATACAAGTTCAGATCTTCTCAGTGAAGAAGCGACTGATTGAGTCACATTTGTCAATTAGATGTGGAACTTTCGGGTCTGGTAGTGGCTCGAAGAAAGTTCTATTTGAACACTAAAATTATTTCCTTAGGAAAGTTAAATAGCTTTTTGGGAGAACCTATCCTAACTCAAGTAATTTGCTCTACCACATGAACACTTTAATTCCGTGTAAAGCATGGTTAATTTACTTCAACTATCAGGAGTGCAGCACACTGCAAGATCAAAGGACTAACCAATCTGTTTCTCAATGGCAAGCTGTGCACTTAAACCTGTGCCTGTTAAACTGAGCACAAAACCTTATTGCATGACAAAATCCTTCAAATGCTGAAAATATCAATGCTAAAAGGGAGAGAAAGGATGCTACTGAATGTGGGGTGTGGAGGGAGATCGGCTACAACCTGTTTGAAGTAAGGCATCTTCCACACATTCCTTTCATGTAAGGCACCACAAGAGGGCCCAGAGACCTGACCACGGGAAAGAGTTCCGCCTGTATTTAGCATTTGACAGGCCCTTCAACAATGAAAACATTTCAAAGACGTGTATGGCATCACCCATCAGTGCCTGCACTCAAAGTTGGAGAAACAGTCAAGCATTCTGGAAGTTGGACGCAAAATGGTATTTCAAATGAACATTTTAAGGATAGTACAAGTACATTTTATTTGTTAAGCATTATTAGTTTCAGCATTAACCATGCTTTCTTTGAAGACAATTTATAAAAATGAAAAGATGCACTTTAAAAAAAAATGTCAGGATGAGATGGCAACAATACTTGATATCCTCCCTGCACCAAGGAGCTGCGATGGCACTGAAAAGTGCAATTAAAAGCAGGAGGCAGCTCCATATGTTAATGCTATTTTTTATTTATTTGGGGAATGAAGACCTGATTTTAGTATTGTCCACTGCTTCCCTGCGACCCTGACACCTTTGATCTGTTCCTAACTAGAAGAATATATCACCATGGAGATTTTCTTCCCATGGATGCTGAAAAATAAGAGCTACTGTGGCAAGCTATTTCAAAGGCATTCAGCACATCAAGAGAACCTAATCTAGGTCACACCAGGTTTTGTGGAGTATGCATGTGTGGCTTATATACAACCATGACATATGGACCCATGGTAAACATACATAACTAACCAGTAAGATATAAGGATTGTACTGGAGATTTACTAACTTAAGTGTATTAATATTTTGACACCTAGAAGCAGATGTTCAAACAATATCCCAATACCCAATTGACAAAGTTATGGAGGAACCGTTGTTCCCAAAAATGTAATTGTAATAAAAAAAAATAGAAAAAACACAATATTATGCACCGTCTGTATTTATTTTGAATACGTTGAATATTTGGAAAACCGGCCACTTCAAATAGCTTGGGCCCACATCTTTCTGGTCCTTTACCTGCACGCACAGACATTCCTTTTTCCTTTTTACTTCTGTATTTGTATGACACCCACAGCACAGACGACTGCGTGAGTGAAATGGTGTAGCATGAAGAAGGGAAAAAAAGAACCTCAAGTACACCGATTTGCAATAGGCTTGAAGATCAGAAATTCAAATTTTGTTTTTTATACACTTAAAAATACTGTCTCTGGTAGAAAAGCTTATGTGGCAACAAATATGCAAAAGCTGTCCAAGGCCAAAGAAGCAAAGGCATACAAAGTATTGGTGCTACAAAGTAGAGAAAGCCAGTGGCAGAGAAAGTAAAAACTACAGTTTTAGTAAGCGCTATCCAACCAACCCATCAAATCATTAACATCCTTAAAAGCAGTTTGATAGTTATTTTGAATGTAACATGTAACCAGAGCAGATCATTCTGTAACTACAGAGGAGCATGGCCATGAATGTCCACTGGGTAAGTGATAGGCTCCATTAATTTCTTACTAGGCCTCTGGTTGGCATTATATTAAATCCTCTGATAGTGTAGTAATAGCTATGTTATTTGCTCCTTATGCATTCCCTTTTTGGCTCCAGTAAATCTTCATTACTTTTGAATGCCTCTGCATACCTTTGCTTGGCAGGAAGTGAAAGTACAAAGAAATTTCACAGAGAAGGACTCCTGAATATTCCGAAACCACCTTTACGGCTGAAAAAAAAAAAAAATCAACCATAGATTTGAAATGATGCTTGGTCATAAGCCACAATTTGTTTACTTTGCAAAAAGTTACGATTACAAATCCAATCAATAGCCATCAGTATGATGGACCGCGAATCCCTGGAAAATTCACTTGCCATATATGGGATACGCAGGCCTTCAGTGGTGCATCTAGTTGTTGGCTTCTAGTACTGCACTACGTTTTCTATGCAAAAGGAGTAACAGCTTCCTTCAAAATATATCACCTTACTAGTACAAACTGAGAAGCCAAGATTCCTAATTTAGGATTAAGATAAAATTCAGTAAATCCCACCAGCCACAGAAAACAAGTATATTAGGAAGGTTAATCCGAAGAACCATAAACTACTTAAGGAGCCTGGCCAATATGGGCGACAGGGTTGGTGGTTTATTCCAAGGACCCTGTCTTGGGAATCAAAGACAACAATGACCCAAGAAACGTTTTTCTGCAATTCATTAAAAACACACCTTACTGGGACAGTGGAAGAGGTATCTTAATATTATGCAACAATTTTTGTTTTTCCGACAGTTGCAAAGTGGCAAACACGTTTTTTTCACTGTCATTGAATAGTGTCAACAGATTACTAGTCAAGCTCATCCTCATCAGAGGAGAATGAATTTTTGCTTGGAGCATCTAGCCACTCACTACTCTTCTCCTCAATTTATCTGCAGAGAGGCTGATCTTGTTGACTACAGACTGAACACTATTGGACAGACCATTACCAAACTGAATTATCCAGTTTTTTGCAACACTGCGCACGTATACCTCTGGGTGAATAATGGGAGGGAAGGAAAAGAGCAGATGCGAATGCAGAGATTGGCCAACTGGAACCACTCTCCCGCCTGCACCTCTACTTCATAATCTTGACCCTAATCAGTGCAGACCAAGGAGTGCAAGAGCCTACAACATTTGGAGCGCTTCAAAGCACAGTCAGAAGAAAAAGGGCAGCAGGACAAATAAATACAGCAGGCTCTGCACAGAAACGTGCATACATCCCAGACAGGGGTACCAAGGAGGAGTCCACCGGCCCACTAAACAAGGCAAGGGAGCATTGTCAAGGCTGGGGACAAAAAGAGCAAAGGAAATCAAGGGAAGAAGTCAATCTCATGATATTTTAGGCAGAGGGGTGCTTATGGTGTGTAGTGGTACAAAGTTAGCTCTTATCAATAGGACCTGCTTGTGAGTGTGTATAATCTTAGTTGCTGGAGCTACAAAGTTTGAAAGCAAAGAACCAAAAAAAAAAACAACAAAAAAAACCTCAATTGCAAACCTCCAAACGAGATATCAGCAGGAAGGAATAAGTTACTTACCTGTAATTCTCCAGTATTGGAATCTGTCAGATTCACATGCTTGAATCATTCCCAGTCGTCGAGATGGGAGTCCCGGGGAAAAAGAAAAAGAAAAAGAAAAAAAAAAGAAAAAGAAGAAAAAGAAAAAGAAAAAGAAGAAAAAGAAAAAGAAAAGAAGAAGAAAAGAAGAAGAAAAGAAGAAAAAAAAAAAAAAAAAAAAAAAAAAGAGAAAAAGAAAAAGAAGTCTCAACATAGACAGAGGCCTTGGGCCAAGTAATTTAGTATCACATCATAGTCATTCTATAAAAAGGACTAAACTCCGTCAACCAGTTAGGAGACACCACACTGAAGAACCTTCCAGAGACGCTCCAGTCCCTCAGATTTTTTTTACCGCACGTCGTGCTAGGGAGTCTCCCCTGAGCTCTGCTGAGGTTTTTCCTGACAGAACTCTTCAAAAAGAATTTATACTGATTTGCTCCACAACATCTCAGATTTACCCTGGACATTAGGTATTTAGTTTTTGGTGTCTCAAACTGACGTTTAAATATGTCAGATACACACACACACACACACACACACACAAAAAAAAAAAGAGAGGCTCCACACATGACCCTCACTAGGATTTTATATTCTGCCTCTATCCTCCCTATAAAACCAAGGACTGCAAGGTATGTCCACGTTTGACAGACTTTAAAGGGCTGTGCAGGATGACTCCGTCTATGGCTCAAAAAGCTAAAAACCAGAGAGAATCCTCTGACAATGAGACTGAGATTGGGAAACTGGGAGATGAGGTATACGATGGCCCAGAGGTATCCAGATGTGCCATAATGTGAACTGCAAGCACACTGCCAGTGCCAAAACAGAAGGCCATCCCTCTATCCACTCACTGCTCTGTACTTACATAACAGCCGAATGGTACTAAAGGAAGGGACAGAAAGAAAACAGCTTGATGGTGAAGGGTTTCATCAGTTGAGGGAGATTTTGGCATCAAAGCCCATTTCCAAGCCAATCTCAGGATGGGTTATAGAGTGAGTTTGTAAACTATTTCTCACTGAGAATGGCTTCTCAAAGGCTCGGAACAGAGGCAGCATGGAAGGGTTTTGAGAAAAACTAGGGAAGCTTTTGGCAAAGGGTACAGGTGGGGTAGGGAGGTTGAGGGGGGGGGGTCTTTCTGGGCCAAGAGGCCTCTGAGCCAGACTGGAAGGTAGTGGTTCAACTCAGTACTCTATGCTAGAATCCTTTCAGAGTTGTGCTCAGCCTGGACACTAGAGTATTTTTGAGGTTGGACCCCGGGAGAGCGTGCTAAAAGAGGCTTTACGAGTGATCTTTTTCTTGGGGCCCGTGCTCTGGCGCAAAGATAATTCTCCTCTGCATCTGCCTCAAAGGTTTCAGAGGACAGGCTGTTTTCCCTCTGTTACTAGAGAGACATGAAGGGCCAGGCTTTTCTCCACAGACACCAGTGATACCTTGATTTGTGGTCTAGGGGTGGTCTTGACACCATCTTGTGATGTGCCAAGCAACACTTGGCACTCACACTAGTCAGTAGTGAGAGTCTTCTTACACTTGAAGGCCTTCGACAGACTCTTCATCAAGAGTCCAACATAGGTTACTCACTTAATGTTGGTTGGACCAAGGGAATTTAGAATTGCATTCAGTGCAGAATCTGAAGGATGTCTTAACAACATCCTACTCCAATTGTTCTCGATCCAATTTGAATAAGTTGTACCAACACCGCTCAAAGACGATTTTTATGTAGTTGCTAATGCAGTGAAGTTTTCTTTCATCACAGGGGTTGAATCCTCAATGACTGTCACTAAAAGATCTTGAAAAAGATTGTCAATCCTAAAGTCCAAACTGGATTGCAGAAAAAAAAAAATTGGGGGGAGAAATTCCTGGTCTTAGTGCATAGTGGGCTAAGCAGTCTCAGAAGGTAGGTACATCCATGCCCAACACTAGATGGCAGGAGTGAGCAAAGCATGTGCATCTAACATATGCTATAAACATTCAAATATTAACTGCAAGGACTCAAGTACTGGGAACAATGGAGGCAAAGGTGCGACTGGAGTACACACCTGTGCCACCAAGCATGAGGCAACAACAAGACCCAGGAGGTCCAATTGACAGAAGAATATCAGGGACAGGAGAGTTCCCTCCTGCAACATCTGAACAATAGCCTGAATGTCCCAAAAACAGGAAGGTCTTGAGGAAGGCTGTATCCAGCACTATCTAATGAAGAGGAAATATAGCCAAAGGTGTAAGCTGCCTGGGGAATCTGACAGGAACCTTCATGTCAAAGACAATGGAATTTCTGGATTGCAGGTAGTCCAATACCAGCTGCAGCAAGCCCATCATCAGCAACCAACAAAGTATGGGAAAGAAAAAGATATGGCCTGCGAAGATGTGCTGCAATCACAGACATCACAATTGTGAAGACTCACGTGAGACCAAACTGCAGGTCTGGGAACTGATAGCATGGGAAGCCCATATCAAAACAAAGGTACTTCCTATAGGACTCCAGGTTTTTTTTTTTTTTTTTTTTTTTTTAACTACCTGTCATGCAAGTCGAAGGACATCATCCAGTATCCTACAGCCAACAGATCAGTGCACAGGAGCACATTTTTAACTTCTCCCTGTGGAAGAAGAGTTTAAAATGCAGAGGTACAGAATGGGGCAGAGGCCACTGTCTTTCTTGGGAACAAGAAATCAAGTCATGGCCTTCTGCCAGATCTCCAGGATTGGCTCAGTCAATGAGTCATTAAAAGGTAACAATGGTTCACAAAAAGAAGGGGATGAATTTAACACTTTCGTCAATAAAGTTAATTTAAGTTGAGTCATGGGTACAGGAAAATCAAACATCCCAGCTGCCTTATTTATAACCGAGTGATATGACATGTCTTCAGGTGGAGGGGCAGTGTTAGTAGATAACCGCTTCCATTAAGGTGATGTGTTCAGCCTACTTGCTATGTCCAACCCATCAAAATTGGGGTCCAGGTGAATTATTTCCCCTTCTTCAATATCGACTCTATCCAAGGCATACTGTTCTTTCTCTACAAGTCTGAGCATCTCTTCTAGATCTCTGCTTAGACTTCATCATTAGCAACTGATGTCTGTAACAGCAGCAGCAATTTCAACAATGGCGCCCAGGATTTAGAACCTTGGGCCGAAGGAACAGAGGATGCAGAAGTGGAATGACGCAATGTCGCATCTAATTCAACAGATGCCGGAGAAGGCCTAGCTGGTGCCGGAAAACCTTGGTCGATCGGTAAAGTCGACTGCCTCAGCGCTGGATGGAGCCAGGACACCTAAGGCATAGCTACAAAAGGCACAAAGGGACCTTGCTGGAGTGGCGCTGGGAATGCACCCAGCGAATATGACAGTGGACAAATAGGGGCCATAAGCCCACCAGAATGAGTCAACGCCCTTGCAAAGATGCCATACATAGCATATAAAAAATAAAAATAAAACTTGAGGGATCCATCCCTGGAGCTGCAAATGCTGGATAACTCTGCTCCTGTGTACGAGGAGTAGGTGCCATAGGAGGCAAAGGGTCCGCTACAGGCTCCGGATCAGGACATCCAGGCGAAGTCCGAGCCGAACTCGCAGGTGACGTTGGTGTGGGCATCAGAAATGGAGAAGGAGACAACTCACATCTTTCTCTGTTGCTTTGGATACCCAGACTTCGGAGACCCAGACTTCGGAGACTCCTACCTCGAGGAACGGCGTTGAAAGGAAAAACGCCGCTTCTTGTGTTTTCTCTGCGACGTCGAGCGACCTCTTTTTCTTGTTCGGCCTTAACCATAAACAGCTTCACCTCCCATTTCTTTAATGCCTTTGGGTTCATTGACATGATGAACTGTTTTCTACATCATGATCCGAACTCACAACACCAAAGGCAATAGTTGTAAGAGACATCTGACCTTCACATTCTCTAAACAGCTTAAATCCCCGACGATCTTGGAGGAGATATTTTTCTTCCAGCAACAAAGTTGCAAATCTGGAGAAAAACTATTGAAGAAAGCCTACAATGTAAATGAGAGCTATCAGAAAACCATTATGTGCTGAAGGTGCGGCCAAAAGGAAACTGACATCAGCAGGCCAACGATGGGCTTCTCCATCAGATGGAGTCAGGTGCAGAGCCTTAGCATTACAACGCCCTCATCGACATGGAGAGCTATGAAGAAAAGTTTCTGTGGAATGGTGGCACATTGGGGATATTCAAAAGATGAGGAATCCACATGTGGATGTATCCATCAGAAGCTAGAAGTAGACAGGCACAAGACAGGAACACAGAGAGAGAGAGAGACAACCAACTTACTTGTCTGTTTTCTAGGTCGATCTTGTTTCCGAGCACCACAAATGGAAAGTTTTCTGGATCTCTTGGACTGGCCTGAATAAGAAATTCATCTCTCCAACTGTCAAGAGTTTTAAATGTGTTGGGGGCTGTGACATCAAACACCAGAACGCAGCAATCGGCTCCTCTGTAGAATGCAACTCCCAAAGACTGAAACCGCTCCTGCCCTGCTGTGTCCCATATCTGAAGATGGAAAAGTAACAAAAAGAAAATAGTTCTTGAGGGATCCCTTGTCAAACACTAGTTACCATATTTGAACTTACTCATTTATTCAATTTAAAGGTTATACACAATTTATAATTAAAAAACAAAACAAAAGAACAATAACAATTTACATTTTCACGTTTTAAAGCAATTGCTTAATGGGTGTCCAGAACTGTTAAATGCTTTGAAAAACCTCCCAGAAACGGACCTTATCACGGAACCCAGCCCAATTTATTTAAAAAAAAAAAAAAAAAGAAACACACAGGTCCTCTTAAACTGGTCTGCTTCATTTCATGTATGTGTCATTATAACAAGGAAAGGCAGTTATGAAGAGTGGCGGTGGCCACCCATTACTATAACATGTACTTCAAGAATTGTATCATTACTTGCAACATGCTTTAAAAGTGCAGCCCAAGCTGAGGGACGCGGGAGGTACAGACACCCATCTCGAGTATTCTGTGACCAGTTCAATCTCCTCTGAGGTCTCGTTCCAAAAGACAATTACTCACATCTACAAATTAGTAATTAATAGTTTGTGTTAACCTTGATTATGAATGAGTGTTAACCTTGATTATGAATGAGTGTTAACCTTGATTATGAATGAACACTACCAGGAGAAGGTTGAAAATCAGTAGCAGACTTGAAAAATTTATTAATTTTTTTGTGCCAAACAGCACCATACAGGTTGCTTTCCTGTTCACTTCAGAACACGCTTCTACATCTAGCATTGAAAATGGGTTTAAAAAAATGTGGGCTAAAGAACAGAAAGTGGGTAGTGGATGGAATCGTGGCGGGGCAAGTTGTGGAGGAGGGTAGGGTAGGTGAAGACTGGGCAACTGACAAGGAACTGCATCAATAAAGGGGGTTTGACAGTTTACGCAATTGCTGTGCTCAACACCTGAATGCAGGTTTGAAGATCTCCATTTTAAAACGTTTCTGCGGATTAAGAGGGATTAATATGTACAAGTAAACAAGAGCATTCAGACAGAGCCACTGTGCTCAGGCTAGTTTTCAACTTTTAGTTACTTTAATTTAAGTAGATAGAATCAACATGGCATTTGATATGAGGCCGAAGAAGGTTGTGTAGTGTGGTTCACCCTGTTCTCTTCATTTCTCATGTTAGGACAAGACAGATGGGCTGGTTGATGTTGGAATAATTTAGATCAGTACCTAACATACTTGACTAGACCAAATAGACTGCCACAGTGATTCAAGTGTGAAACTGAAGTGGACTAATCACAAAGTGGAGCTGAAGTTTGAGGCATGAACATCCAGAAGAACTGCATGCCCTTCCTCCAGGCTGGAACGGCCCAACCACTGACCAAAGAGGTACTCATGTCAGAATCAGACAGGATATCCTTTATTGCAGTGGCCTACTCCTCTACTCAACGCGGGTGGCTTAACCTAAAGTAGTACTCAAATTGATCTCAAAGCCACATTTAGATAGGAAGGAGCCAAGATAAGCATCTGGTATTTTTTTTTCACAACACATGATAAAGTAGACCATGCAGAGATCGTGGAGAGCAGAGACAAATAACCCTTTTGACTCAACTTAGTTATTAAATTTCATGTCTTTGTTAGCTTATGAATTTAGCTTAAATAAATTATTTCAAGAAAAAGACCACTGCTGTAGGCCAACAAATAAGCACAAGTAAGATTAAATGTATTTTCTGCTAAAAAAGAATTTCTCAAATTCCATAAAGGCTAGTGAAAACCCACAATTCATTTGTGGTTATTACAAAGGCTTTTTCCAAACCCATCAAGAGATATGTCAACACACATCCTGGAAGTCTAAAGGGGTCTTACATTCTATCTGGGAAAACAAATGTATTAAAAAAATGAAACTTTCGAACAAAGGCCAAATTACAACCAAAAATAACTATAACATTAAGTTGCTACCTGCACCATGCCTGGTTGGGCAGGAAGAGATGTCATGGATTACTACACCACAGAACAGGTGGCAGCAGTGCCCCTCTGAAGATGTGATCCTTATGAACATCTGAAAGGCATTAATGGGGTAGGGTGGGAGCAGGATCTTGGCATGTCATATGTCAATAAAGCATTTTGGAAGTCCAGATTAGACCATGATCCAGAACGGGACAGTCAGCTATCAGGAACTTCAAACAAGGCGAATCTCACTAGTGCCATTTGGTACAGCTTGCTCACCTATGAAAATTACATGCTGGAAAAGTCATTTACCTCAAACTAAGTCCTCTAGCTTTCATGTCTTTCAAATATTCAAAAGTGGCCCTGGCTTTCCCCTATTATGATGCTCCTCCTTAGTCCTTTTGCACTAAGGTCTGAGCTGTGGTGGTGCCTATGGGGAACTGAATTAAAGCCTTGTCACCTAAACTGCTGCAGCAAGAATAGGGTGCATTCTAATATTTCTATTTTAATATTTTTACCATGAATTCCTTGAAGTGAAATGGGGAATGACAAACGTGAATCTAGGAAGTTTCAATTCTGGACATGTGTTGGTGATGGATAAGTAACATGTTTGATAGACTAATAAGTGTCTGTTAGGATGACAGCTGATATAAAGGTTATTTTAAGTGAAATAGCAGTATATTTGGAAAAGAAAATTCATATAATTTAGATCTTCAAATGACAAGTGTGAACTATTTCACAGAACGTTTTACGTAATGACTGTTTTCAGAGCAGAAATTATTGGAAGCAAGGGAAAGACATTATGACGTTTACTTAGGGAAGAGGCTGCAGCATGAATGAAGAGGTTATTTAACATCGCTATGTTTAGTGTAGCACGATGTAGACAATGACAGGTTATGCTAATGCATGCTGCACATGGTTACACAGAAGATATCGCTGCCCTAATGAAAAACAGCTGAGAGGCCAATGAAATATAGGCAAATAAAAATATGCAATAAGCCAGATTTTGTCTAGATGGCGGACGTCTACACAGCCTGGTGCGAATTGCAGGGAGCAGTCAAAGGGTACCAATCAACTGTTTGGGCCTGAACACACAAACTAAGGACTTAATCCAGCTCAGAACTAAGTTCAGACACAAACCTCTAAGATCGAGAGATGGTCAACAGGCATTTGTGTTACAGGTGGCAGGCCGAACCAGAAGTATAAATGAACAAGTTACATACCTTTGGTTACGCCTTTTCTGGTAAAGAGAATATCTAGCTGCAGATTCCTTAACTTAGAATATTCCCCAGATGTCAGACTAAATCCAGAAACCTTGAGCAGTGCCTCTGCGCACTAGGAGGTGGCATAGATTGGCTCCATGTCAGCTGCGCCAGTAGTGACATGCGCAGTATCAGCGCTACCCTAGCACGTAGACATCCGTTACTTTTCATGATTTTTCTGCTCCAGAAGCATGGAGCCACGAAGGTTTCTGATGTATCAGTATGCAGACACTAAGGACCTCATAAGGGTCAACCTAGACGGAAAATCCATTCATATAGTAGGGAGGATGGGCGGGTCAGTATGTTATCTTTCGCTAAATAGGTCCTCCACCAGATTTAGCATTACCAAAAGTAAGTAACGTGATCATCTGACTGCAACTTCTAGCTGCAGATGCCTTACCTTAGACTAAATACCCAAGCAATACATCCCCAGAGGTGGGTGTGCAAGCAGACTAGACCAGAAAGTCCTGGACGTCCATTCAGCAAAGTGTCTCTCACGACTGACCTGACTGTGCAAGAAGTAGTGCGTGGTAAATGTGTGCTGGGATGCCTATGTTGCAGCCTGGCAGAAGTCCAGGACAGGGACTCCACAAGCTAATGCAGCGGTTGAAGCCTTGGCTCTGCTGGAATAAATGCAAGCCTCGAGGGGTTGCTTCTTGGCCAATGCGTAGTAGAATTTAATGCAAAGCTCAATCTACTGTGAGATGGTCAGTTTCTACACAACCTTTTCAGTCTCCTCTCTGATGTACCCAAAGAAGTGCTGATCGTCCACCCAGAACTCTCCGGTACCATCAATGCAGAAGACAATGCTCTTTTTGGGTCCAGGCAGTGGAGTCTTTAACCCTCTTTGGAAGGGTCAGGCAGAGCAAAGAAGGCAGTGTGATGGTCTGGCATACATAAAAAAGGTGTTCCCACTTTCAGCAGGAAGGAGGCATATGTTTGCAAAACTAGTTTGTCTGGGGGGAAATGTTGTGTAGGGGAGGTGCACAGAAAGGGCTGAAGCTCACTAACACTCCACGCTGATGTAATGACACAAGGGCTGTGCGGAGAGCAACTGTACAAGGGCTCAAAGGGCAGACACATTAGGAAGGTCACAACTAGGTTCAGGTCCCTAATGGGGCATAATTAAATGTTTTGGCGCAAACATGCAAACACATGGTGTAGATCTTTTTGGGACAGATTCACAACAGGTAACTTAAACACGCTGGACCGATAAGGCAACCACAAGAACATAGATCTAGCTGAAATGTACCCTTTAATTGTGTTCAGAGCAAAGCCTTGTTGGGCTAACGAGAGAAAAACCAAGGATACCTCAGACAAGGTGCAGAAATAGGATTAACATTCTAGGAAGCGCACCAAGCCACAAATTTGCCCGAACAGCTGGTGTATACAGTCTTGGTTGATGCCTGGCAGACGAGTTTTTGACTTCCCTACTGAAGTCTGGGATATCACTCAACACTGCTCAATATCCATGCATGAACGAGGAAGTGTGCTCAGGTTTGGGTGAGGAAGCCTACCCTATCGCTGGGAAGGGAGATCCTCCCAAAGACCAAGCCTGATTGGAGGACCAATGCTCATTAGTTCAGGATACATACTCTCCGTGCACAATTCGAAGCCACGAGAATTATCTTGGCCCTGTCATTCCTTCTTGAGAAATCATGACAGGAGCGGTACCGGCTGGAAAGTACAGGGAGTGCAGAATTATTAGGCAAGTTGTATTTTTGAGGATTAATTTTATTATTGAACAACCATGTTCTCAATGAACCCAAAAAACTCATTAATATCAAAACTGAATATTTTTGGAAGTAGTTTTTAGTTTGTTTTTAGTTTTAGCTATGTTAGGGGGATATCTGTGTGTGTGCAGGTGACTATCACTGTGCATAATTATTAGGCAACTTAACAAAAAAAAAATATATACCCATTTCAATTATTTATCATTACCAGTGAAACCAATATAACATCTCAACATTCACAAATATACATTTCTGACATTCAAAAACAAAACAAAAACAAATCAGTGACCAATATAGCCACCTTTCTTTGCAAGGACACTCAAAAGCCTGCCATCCATGGATTCTGTCAGTGTTTTGATCTGTTCACCATCAACATTGCGTGCAGCAGCAACCACAGCCTCCCAGACACTGTTCAGAGAGGTGTACTGTTTTCCCTCCTTGTAAATCTCACATTTGATGATGGACCACAGGTTCTCAATGGGGTTCAGATCAGGTGAACAAGGAGGCCATGTCATTAGATTTCCTTCTTTTATACCCTTTCTTGCCAGCCACGCTGTGGAGTACTTGGACGCGTGTGATGGAGCATTGTCCTGCATGAAAATCATGTTTTTCTTGAAGGATGCAGACTTCTTCCTGTACCACTGCTTGAAGAAGGTGTCTTCCAGGAACTGGCAGTAGGACTGGGAGTTGAGCTTGACTCCATCCTCAACCCGAAAAGGCCCCACAAGCTCATCTTTGATGATACCAACCCAAACCAGTACTCCACCTCCACCTTGCTGGCGTCTGAGTCGGACTGGAGCTCTCTGCCCTTTACCAATCCAGCCACGGGCCCATCCATCTTGCCCATCAAGACTCACTCTCATTTCATCAGTCCATAAAACCTTAGAAAAATCAGTCTTGAGATATTTCTTGGCCCAGTCTTGACGTTTCAGCTTGTGTGTTTTGTTCAGTGGTGGTCGTCTTTCAGCCTTTCTTACCTTGGCCATGTCTCTGAGTATTGCACACCTTGTGCTTTTGGGCACTCCAGTGATGTTGCAGCTCTGAAATATGGCCAAACTGGTGGCAAGTGGCATCGTGGCAGCTGCACGCTTGACTTTTCTCAGTTCATGGGCAGTTATTTTGCGCCTTGGTTTTTCCACACGCTTCTTGCGACCCTGTTGACTATTTTGAATGAAACGCTTGATTGTTCGATGATCACGCTTCAGAAGCTTTGCAATTTTAAGAGTGCTGCATCCCTCTGCAAGATATCTCACTATTTTTGACTTTTCTGAGCCTGTCAAGTCCTTCTTTTGACCCATTTTGCCAAAGGAAAGGAAGTTGCCTAATAATTATGCACACCTGATATAGGGTGTTGATGTCATTAGACCACACCCCTTCTCATTACAGAGATGCACATCACCTAATATGCTTAATTGGTAGTAGGCTTTCGAGCCTATACAGCTTGGAGTAAGACAACATGCATAAAGAGGATGATGTGGTCAAAATACTAATTTGCCTAATAATTCTGCACTCCCTGTATAGGGGAGGTCTGTGCACCACTTGAGATGAAAAGTTGCCTTGGAAAATCAAGCACATAGAAGTGGTGGCATAATGCATTTAATGCGGCAGTAAATGGATTCAGCCAAGGTTCTTCCCAGTCTGGGCCAAAGTGATCCAACTGGACTAAGCATAAACAAATTGGAGTTGAAGTTTGCGACATGAACATCCAGAAGGATTGCTCGCCCTTACTCTTGGCTGGAAGGGCACAACAACTGACAAAGGGGATGTACTTGTGTCAGAATCAGGGATGCCATCCTCTAATGCAGTGGCCTCACCAGTTACTCCTCTTGACACAAGGTCCACAACCTCACCTCACCCCACCCTGTTGGTCTGCAATATCACACGGCGGTAGTGTTGTCCAAGAACACCTGAACCAGCCTTCCCTTGATGGAAGGAAGAAAGGCTTTCAATGCCAGCTGGATTGCTCTCAGCTTCTGTATGTTGATGTGGAGCGGAGACTCAGCTGGAGACTAGAGTCCTCTGATCGCCCCCTTCCCAGATGGCTGCCTCAACCCAGGAGTGACATCTGTCACCACAGTCAGCTGTGGGTAGGGAATGGGGGTGGGAGGAGGGAATGAGAATTTAACCCAATTGTGGTTTGTCAACCACCACTGCAGATCTTCTGCAGTTCCCTCAGATATCTGGACCATGCCAGGGATTCCACTGAAGCCGGACCCTATGGGACATTAAGTTCCAAGAGTATGCCAACAGGCATGTGTTACCAGCATGATGCAGGAGGCCACGAGGCACAGCAGACTCAGTCTCACCAAAACACAGGATACAGTCTGAAACATTAGAACCATAGCCTGAATATCCTGGACTCACCATTCCGGAGGACACGTCCGAAATTGCACTGTGTCGAGAACTGCTCTGATTAAAGGGAGCATCTGAGAGGGAGTCAAGTACGACTTTGGCAAGTTGATAGTGAACCCCAGTGAATGCCAGAGGTCCACTGTAGTTTCGAGGTGGGAGGAGACTGCCTGAAGCGAGCCTGTCATCCAGGTCGGTGGAAGACTGAAACCCTTGAATTCTGTAGATGTGCTGCAACCATCAACCTCACCTTGAATGAAGACCCGAGCAGCACTGGTGAGGACAAAAGTGAGCACAGTGAACTCTGTGTGTGGTCCACTGTGAAGCACAGGTAACACCTGTGGGCAGGCAGGACAAATGTGAATTAGGCGCCCTGCAAGTCCAGGGCTACTGTCAACCTTCCATGGTAGGTAGAACCTGAGCTTACATGAGCATCTTGAATTTCTACTTCAGGAAGAACTTGAGAAGGACCTGGTCTAAAATAGGACAAAGGCCTCTGTGATCCTTTTTGGGCACCAGGAAGTAGCAGGCATAGCAACCACGACCTACTTCTGATAGCAGCACCCACTCAAACTCAACTCCTCCCTTGCCCAAAACAGCCTGTACATGCTGACAAAGCATGGAGGGGTGGGTCCTCTGTCAGCCGGTATGGGGACGGTGGCATGCTAAAGAGGTTTCTAAAAGTGACGGAGTAACCCTACTGAACAATTTGAGGAACCCACTTGGTTGATGTTATGGACTGCCAGAAGGGCAGATGATGTTGGATCCTGCTGCCCTCTGGGTGTCCATAATGGTATGAAGGCAAATTAAAGTGGTTTTGGGACTGCAGAGGGTGTGTGATGGAAGGGATATGGCAGACAGATTAGACCTCTGGCTGTGAGTCTCACGAGGCATGTGAGAACTGCACCCTCGGCTACAAAAGGACTTGGGAGCCTGTTGGCCTTGGGGGCTGGGCGGGATTGGACATGGCTGGTAGCCCTACTGTAGTCGCCACAGGGATAAAAGGCAGAATGAGGTTTGTGTGGGACTATGGAGAGGCTCAATGACCTGGCAGCAGTCCAGATGTCCTTAAAGGGCTCCAGCACTAAACCTGCCTTATCAACAAAGAGATGGGTGTCACCAAAGGGCATGTCCATAATTGATGCCTGGACATCCCCACAAAAGCAAGGAGACGTCAGCTATGCATGGCTTCCAAGTGGCACGACAACGTAATCTCTCTGCATAGTCAGTCATATCTAGTCCTCAGCAAATGGTGAACTTTGCTGTGCCTCTGCCATCAGAAATGGAGTGGAAGGGTATGGTTCGGGCTTCCTCCGAGACCATGAGCAGCACTCGCACAACCAACTCCCAATGTGGGAGGGGGTGTACTGGCCCAAAAGGTATGCAGTGTTTACCAACCACAGTGCAAGGCTGACAGAAAAGAACATCCTCTTGCCAATGGTATCCCCAGACTCTTGGTCTCCCTGATCAGTGATCTAGTAGGGAAATCTGGTGACTTTATTTCCTGTGCAAACGTATGATGGGAAATAAAATTCTCCTGTTTGGTTTCTACTATTAAAGAGTTTGCAGGAAAATTGCCACTGTGTTAACTTTAGAGGTGGGGCCTTGACAACCAGATCCTCGTGGGCGGGGTGCCAGCCTTCCCTTTGGGGCCTCAGGAGCAGGACGATTGTTGCTGCCAATGGTCCTGTGCACAGGCACCCTTATGCAGGGCATGGCCCAGGTCCCAAACAGGACATTTGTGAGGGCTTCATTAAAAGGGAAGGAGACGTTCTGTGGAAGCAGCTCCTGGCTAAAGCACCTATGTCAAGACATTAGTCTCGACTGCCACCTAGGGCAGCTTAAGGTCTAGGACCTCAGCCGCCGTCCTCATCACCACAGTAAAGGAAGCCACTTCCTTCGTATCCACACTAGAAAGGGCCAGGCCAGCTTCTAGGAAGGTGTCGCAACGACTGGCATCCACTAGTTTCCCATACCAACTGTTTTCAGCCTCAAAGAGGCAGTTGGAGAGAGTGCAAAACTCCAATCCATGTGAGTTTTAAGTATTTAAACAAATTATTTTAACTATTTCATTAGTGTTTTTATTCTGTTGCACTTTGCATTTGTACTGGGTAGCAGCAGGTTCTACAATACGAGCAGACAACAATATCACTGCCTTTGGGCGGGGGGTATGTTTTGGAGCTTAGGTGATGCTTGGGGGCATTTTCGGCATCTTTACTACTTGGCTGTGTTCAGTGCTGGTGTCTGGTCGACAGTGAAAAGACTACCATCTTGGTCTGAGTTACGGTCTTTTCCCAGCCAGAGCATCTAATGGGGGCCAGTGAGCAGATGCCCTGCTGGCACGCCAAAAGAGCACCAGAGGCAGGCCATTCTGCATCCGTCTGTGTTTGTCCAGAGCCAGAACCCCTGCCCATTTTAGGTCAGACAGGATATTAATATCGGCGAATATTAATCGGCGAATCTGATGAACTTGAATAGGTTGCCTAATGAGGCCTGCTGTCACTCTCTGGACCCAAGCTGCTTTTCAGGTGAGCGTTCAGTTTGTAAATGTACCTTATACGCAGCTAACACAATGGCAGCAGTTCAACCATCTATACCTTCAAACGTAAGTAACCAGCCTATATAATGTCAGGGAGCCCACTGGTGGCACATGCATTTAGTTAACTGCAGGTCACTCCCAAACCATAAAACAGATCTTTTTTCCTTTTTAAAAGAAAAACAACCAAAGATTTTTTTATTTATTTTTTCAAACCAAAACGTGGCTTACTGAAGATTGCTGGCCAGACATAGCAGCAGCCCTTCCACCTGGATACATAATTTCTAGGTGTGATCGAACCAAAAGGGCTGTGGAAGGTGTGGCTATAATTACTAACAAGGATTTAGACTGCAAATGCACTCGAATTGCAATTCCAGGTTGTAAAAACCAGTTATATCCTATCACGTTCTCTCACACGTACAGCTTTTCAGGGATGCTTGTTTACTGCCCACCAGGCCCTGCTTTAGTTTCTTCAGACTATGCCAGATACTCTAGAAGTTCAGACTCCAGCCAGACAATTTTACACTATTAGGTGACCCAAATATCCATGGGGAAGATACTGCATGTACCTAGGGCGTTAATTTCCTGCACAACCTCTCAGTGATCCACTTAACCCAGCTGATCACCTCCTCAACACGCAATAAGGGCCATATGGTGCATCCAATTTTTACCAATATTCCGAACATGGCAGTTAACCTCACCTCTGCCAATTGTTTGGTCAGACCACGTTTTGTTCCCATTCTCTATTTCTAAAGTAAGAGGATCTACTCTTAAAATAGACACCCTAAAACCACTCTGCAATGGTCTAAATTGAACAGAGCCAGCTGGAAACGGACCTTATGCAACTCGATGCCAAATTTAATGCAATCCGGTGACGTTTCTACACACTATTCTAGGTTTAAAAATTGGATCAGTATTGCCTAAGATGACTTAATACCATATGCCATTTAATATCAATAAAAATTACAAGAAAACCCAGCAACAGGATAACATTCAATTGAGGAACTGAGAACTTAAAAAAATTTAAAAAAGAAAAAAAGAAATAAAGGAGAAAAAAAAAAAAAAAAAAAAAAAAACACAAGAAAGAAGCAAAAGAAAACAAACTATGATGCCACTTCTAAACAAGCCTACCAAAAGGCCTTGAAAAAAATATCAGTACGCTATCCTGAGAGCCCAGATGAATAACCTTGCAGGGCATATCAACCAATCCTCTAACACTTCAAAAGAAATTTACACAATTGTGAATGCCTTTCTAAAACCTGATGTGTTAGGACCAGTCCCCACTCCCATCTGAAGCACACCGCAAACTATTCACCAATCACTTTTTGGAGAAATCAAGGAGTATTTACGAAACCTTATCTGGTTCGGCAGCTCATAACAAGATAGACAAGAGGTTTCTAACTAGTAAAACTAATATTGTATCCTCCTTGTTTCCACAAGTAATCAAAGATGAAGTCATGGGAGTAGCAAGGGTAGTTAAATCAAGCTTGCCGCTTTACTTTGCCTGATTAGATATTCTACTGAAGGTACAGGATGTGATGTTTTCTGCTGACAGATCTCTACAACTCTTCCTTAAACAACGGTAGGGTTCCTGGAAGCATGACATTGTATGCCCTCTACTGAAGAAATCTACTCTGGACCCAGGGGTAGCAGGAAAAAAAAGAGACCTATATTGCTATTCCCAGGGGACAGTAAAATCCTAGAGAAGATTGTAAACAGGCATCTGACAATCACTAGAAACCAATGATATTTTGCACTCTACCCAAACAGGAATTTGAAAAGGCTGTAGTAAAGAAACAGCCTCCCTGTTGGCTATGAAAATCGTAAAATAGTTTTGGACTAGGGTGGATTAGCAGCACCAATTCTTCTTGATTTAATTGATGCTTTCGATAGGTCTTCTTTTCTACTCTAATCTACCATTTTGGAAGTGGCAGGCATACGGGGAAGTGCCCTAAATTGCTTTATGTAGTTTTTGGAGAACAGGAGCTTTTAGGTCAGTAAGGGTCCCTTCCTCTCTGAAAATCATCAGCTGAAATCTAGGATACCATAGGGCACCTCCTTGAGCCCTATGCTCTTCAATCTGTATGTCCACTCTCTGACATCTGGTTACTTGGTTTTACAATGGTTCTTATGTGGATGATACTAAGATCATTATTTCTCTATCCTCAGATGTAGGATCTACCTCTCTAAAACTTAATTGTCTTGAGGTGGCATCTAATTGGATGGTAACTGCTTGAAAATAAATAGGGACAAAATAAAGGTCCTGTAGTTGGTACTAATCCAACACATTGGGAGCATCCCTAGAGAAGCACCCCTCCCCTAATTTGGAAGTTAGCCTCAGGATCATATTGGACAGACATCTCTCCATGACAGCTCAGGTAAAGAGCTTCCTCAGAGCTTTAAGGAAAATACTTAAATGGCTTGCCACAGAGGTTTGCAGGATGTTAATTCAAGGGTTTATCCTATCTCACCTCGATTATGGCAACTCACTTTACCTAGGTAATACGTTTGTCATAAAACAAAACAAAAAAAAACAACAACAAAAAACACAACTTCAGATCACCCAGAATTCTGTGGCCCAAACACTGTTGGGTATTCCCAAAACACAATCAGCTCGTACTGCACTTAAAACTCTATACTGGTTGCCAATCAATTGCAGAATACAGTTCAAGGCCCTATGTATGACACATTGGGAAAAACAGAGGGCACACATACCCTCCATCAACTGGACACTCCTAACGGACCAACATGGATCTCAGATCAAACAACCTAGATCGCCTTGCCATTCCCAGAATCACGAGAGCTAGAGCTGGAGGTTGCTCATTCACATACCTTGCACCAAAACAAACTCTTTACAGACCACCCCGAGACTAGATGAGAATCTAAAAAACTTCAGAAAACATTTTTAAAAACTATCTTTATCCCTAACTCTGCAATTCGTCTCCTCTGCAATTAGGTTAGTTAGTGCTGGGAAGCTTAGCAATGCGCTTTACAAGTTATGCGATTAGAATACAAAGGGGTTGGTGTAGCCATAAGAATCCTCACGTTCTCTCCAATCATACTTTTCTCCAGGTCATTTGAAAGGTCCTTGCTTGGACTAAGAAAGCATAGCTCTGGTCGGAGTTGGGTGATGCTGATCCGGCTCCATATCGGTCCAGCGTGATGGAGGCCAGTTCAATCGCAGGGCATCACTACCAGGAATGATGTCACTGTAACAGGCTCCAAGGAAGATTGCGATCTTACGATTGGAGCGGTTTTGCATCTGGCACCAGATATGGGGTTGACTGACCGGCACAGAGAGTGGACTCACCGTCGGGAATTCAGTAGGGGCATCCGCCGAACCCATGGAGCCAAAAAGAAATTCACAGGGGTCAGCCTGCCCAAAAATGTGGTGTATTGTCTCAAATCTCAGGGTTGGTGGGAGGAGGAGTTTGAGGTCATGCAAACTCAGGGAGGAGCAAAGTAGCCCCACATGCAGGCTCCATGTGGAAGCAGGGCCTACAGTGATGTTGTTCCTCATTTGAAGATTTTGACCAGTGCGGCGAAGTTAAAGAGCACTTCTACCTATCTGGCTTCTTGTTGGACTTCCCAGAGAACTTTGAACCCGGTGACGAGTAGCTGGAATGACTTCACAAACGTGCTTGGGACCTTCCTCGCAACTGGGACCTAGAGCGTCATGGAGGTGGACTGGGGTGGGGTATCAAGAAGCTTCAAGGAGGACTCCCTCAACGCCTTGGGAATCACAATGCAGCAATCCTCAAAAAATCTTGGAGATGTGGTCCAGCTGCAAGCACAAAAGGCAAGCCAGACTGGGTGGGGATGGCGTCAGTGTGGGTCACAGACATTTGTCTGTGACTGGAACCACAGGGCTTAAACCCCACCATTTTTGGGGGGGAAATCCCACCAATACAGGGAGACAGTCTTGAAAAAGGCTCAACAAAACACTGAAAAAAGTCAGTCAAAAAATGACTTGCGGTAGCTCTCCCTGGATCTGTGCTGCCTGGCACAGAAATAATAGAACTGATGCTTATAGAGGAACTGTGCACATCACCTCCAGCACGGATGCTGTCAAGCCTATTGATGTCACCTGCCAGTGCCAGAGGTAGTGCTTGAAAAGTTTTCAGATTCAGTCCGACACCTGGACAATATTCTAGGGCAAAGAATCAGCATCTAGAAGTCTGTTTCAGATACCCGTTGCATATTCAGTGCAAATGTTTCATTTAAAAAAGAAAAAAAAAAAAAAAAGTCAGTGAGAGTTATATTTTGTGACAATTGCTATCCTGAATATGACCAAGACAATTATTTAGACTTAATAAACAATTTTTTTGAAGGGGATATGAACTGTTTCTCTGAACAAAAAAAACGCGATGAACAGCACTTGACAGGGTGTAAACATGTCAAGTGAGAAAACGAAGGTCACTTCTGAAATTAGAATGATTTATTGAAAAAAGGGAACCTAAGAAAAAATACCTGATAAAGATTGGACATTTCAGCTAAAGTAGCAATTTGAGAGAAGCTATTAGCAGGACTGAGCAGGTTAATGCAAACAATTGCACAGATTTCAAATAGGACATAGAATTATTGTATAAGGTCATACAGTGAATAATAAAATAGTTGGATGTTTCACGGTTGTGGATGAATAATCACATAGGTAAAGCGTTGATTAACTGAAAAGAAAGAAAAAAAAAAAGACAAGACCCGAAATAAAAGCGTGCTCAGTGCACGAAGGAAAGTTAAACTGTGTAGAATCACAGGATTTAGATGCAGGTTGACAAACTGATACAGATTATGTTCACAAATGTGTACAGCTAACAGGACCAAAAACGGGAGAAATGTTTAATATGTTCTTCACTGCGATGGTTTGGATAAAGCACATCAATTAATTATGCAGATAATTTGTTAGTTAAGGATGAAATCCTGATTTAAAACAATTTATGGAGAAGCAGTTGTACATGCCCACCCTGCAGGAGAATTACTACATCTTTACTTCCCCAAAGTACTTCTGATTTTAAGGGCAGCCCTGATGCATTAAAACCTTCAATTCTGAAGTCATCCAGCATGGAGCTGACCACAGTTATTTTTCCTTAGCAGCAGACTTAACAAGCATCTGCAATGCAATGGGTCTCACGTTTGCCTGAGTTACAGCTATAGGTGTTGTAAATCCTAACTGAACTTTCATTGCCACATAAATTGAAAATGAAAAGCAAAACAGCTGACATAAGCAAGCAGATTCAAAGCGCCACGGCCGCCATGAGCGCGAAGGAGACACACAAAAAGAAAAATAATTTCACTTGCAGTCAAATGTATTGGCAAAGGTGTAAATATGCATGTAACAGGGGCGGTATCCAAGGCAGTAACAAAACCACCCCAAAGAGGGACAAATTTAAAGCATTTTCCAATGATAAAGGATTTTTGAAAGACATGCCCACAAATGAGTGGAAGTGAGGAGTGTGGTTAAAAGCCCACAATACTTACAACAGGTCAAAGCGCTTGCGAACTCTACCTAAAAAAGCACCAGCATAATTTTTAAAGTGTCAAAAGCTTTTTCTCTGGGAAAAAAAAAAAAAAAAAAGTTTCCTTGCTGCACATTATTGTGGCTGCTGTGCATTGTGGGTAAAACTACTGCCAAAGTCAATAGGCCACACAGCCCTGTTGCCTTTGCCAATGCTTTTCTTTCAGTAATCCATGGAAGTACATGTGTTTTCTTGCTTTCTCCCTTGTGTACTGTTTCCTTCTCTAATACCTGTCCCGTCTGGAGCACGGAGCGAGTGAGTGCCCACAGAGCTGGGCCTGTGAGCCTGCTGATTGTAGCTAGATGTGCCTGGCTTGATGCCAGGTGTTATGCCTTACAGAGTGTGCAGAATGAGCTGTGCCTGTCTTTATGAATGTGTGAATAAAGGGAGCGTGGTGCCTGTGTGGGTGTGTCTGCGTGTGCGAATGGTGATCTGAGCCAATGGGTATGCAGGGTAAGTAGTACATCTGTCTGAGTGCATGGTAAGCAGTGCTTTATGTTAAGAGTATAGGGTGAGCGGTGCCTGTGCGAGTGAACATTAAGCTGTGCATGTTTGAGAGTAAGATGAGTTGTGGGAGTGAAAGGCGAGTGATGTGCCCGAGGGAGTACAGGATTAAGAGTGTGCCTGTAAAAGGGCAAGTTAAGACAAATAATGTGCCTTTGTGAGAGCGGGGTGAGTGTTGCGTCTATGTAAGTTGAGTTTTAGTAGTGTGGCTTTGTGAATGCAGGGTGAGCATTGTGCCAGAGTGTGTGGTTCCAGTATGTACTGTGAAGGGTGTGCCTACGTGAAAGGCTGGTGTGCAGGGTGAGAGGTGTGACTGTGCGAGCGCAGGGTGAGAAGTGATCCGTGTGAGTGGAGGGAGAGTGGTGTGCCAGTGAGCACAGAGGCTGCATGTTAAAACCACACCTGGTGGCATTATCAATGCTTTTGTTGTTTTCACAAATTAGGCGGGAGCAGCAGCTGGCCGTGGCGCCTAGAGTGTGAATGAGTCCGCTCTTTTAGCAATGACTTCCGCCGTGACTAAAGCTTAATGTGTAGTGACAAGTCAGCTGTGTGTGAGGAAAGCTATCAGTTACTGACTAATATTGGAGCTGACAAAGTAGGTGGTGGGTGCTGAACTTAGTCGAAAACATAGGTACATTTGCTACTGAAAAGCCAGGGCTGCATCAAAAGGTCTGCCAAACGAAGGGGTTAACCAGTCCATGAGAAAAAAAAAAAGAAAAAAAAATTGTTGTAATAGGATCGGAGGAGAAAAAGCAGATGGTAGTAACAATGCAGTGTATCAAGTTACAATATTCTAGAAAAGACTTTGTAAAATGAAAGAAAAAATAAATAAATAATAACTCCTACGCTTTCTCCGAATCCTATAACTTTTAGAGCGAACTTATCTAAGATTTAGTGTGCAAACATTATTTAGTAACATTTTAAACAAGTTGTTTCAAAGCGCCACAGCCGCCATGAGCACAAAGGAGACAAAAAAGGAGAAAGAAGTTCGCTCGCAGTCCAACGTAGCATCAAAAGTACAATTATCCACATAACAGGGCCCAAGGAGGGACAAAAAGCATTTACCAATGACAAAGGATTTTTTTTAAAGGCAGGCCAATGAACGAGTGATAGTGATGGGCGTGGTTAAATGCCCACAGAATGATTACAACAGGCCAGAGCGCTTGCATGCTTAACCTAAAAATGGTCCATGGAGTCAACATTCTACAGCAAATTTTAACTGAGGCAAGACAACTACAAGCTTTAGAAGATAGAGAAGTAAAGAAATTGTTGAATCCTGCAGATGCTGCATCTTTTTGCTCAAAGTCTCCCCCCACACACTCTCAATGCCATTACCACAGCAAATTCAAATGAATGTGTACAATGCCAAAGGTTAATGAAGAAATTATAATATGACATAAACCGTGGCTAAGAAGTCCTTTAAATTCATTAGTTTGGCCAGGCACAGTCCTCCAGTGAAACAGACTATAAGGAAAAGGATCAAAATGTGTCAACTTAATATAGATCTTATTTTTTTTTTAACTTTTGCAATAAAACATCCAGAAGACTCTCCAGGGATGCAAGGTTGGTCTAACTCGAGCGATCGTTGACGAAGTTGTGCTAATTCATCCAAAAAAAATAAATAAAAAATACATTTATCTTAAAAGCTCTAACTAGAGGTGGTAGCAATATCAGAAAGGAATCAAAAGACTATTAATTCCTTTCATGAAAATCTCCCTGCATTTATTCAACTCAAATTAAAGTTCAGGACATTTATTTTCTAAATCAAACTAATTCAATCAGAGCTTGGATCAGTGTTACAGTTTTAAGTTTAAGGCAATTGAGCAGTCAACACAACATTAACACAGTAGAACTTAATTCTAAGTCCTAAGATACTGACACTACTTCCTACAAGGGCTGGAACTCCAGAAATTGTCACTGATTTTGAAGCCAAAGCTTGCAATCACATACTTTTTATTGCCTTATTTTTACGTTAACTCCTTGCTCCCAAGCGGGACTCCATAAATACTGTATTTAAAATAAAGCGAAAAGCGAATGCAAATTTGAGGATTTATTTGCGAATGAGTACAATGTAAAACAAACCAGTACAGCAAATGGTTAAGAAAACAAAGAAGCTGGTTTGAAACAGGCAGATATTAAGATTCTTTAAAAAGTAGCAGAGTGGAAGTATCTCTCAAGTAGAGTTAAATGAGCCCAGAGCACACTGGTACTGTTAAATTTGCATTCACCTTTGGTAAAAGGAGGGAATGTCAGTTGGTACTCTTGCCTCAAAAAAAAAAAAAAAAAGAGTAACAAATTAAAGTTTACAAATGCGCCTGACTTCTTTCAGGACTTAGAAGCCCACACAGACTGATTTGAAGCGAATCATGTACTTACGGGAGGAGACACTACCATGGTACTAGCTAGACCCTTCGGTGGACAACATTGCCAGTCCCTACCACTAAGCCACGCTCTCATCAACTCCTGCAAAACATTCCTTACAAGACGCATGGCGCGACCATAAGTGGCACGAAGGATAACATGTTTTATTCGGCACCACATGGTAACTGGACACGCAAATATTACTGGCTCTTGTCTCGTCCAACTATTCCACTGATTGCCGCCATAAAGCATCTCCCCTGCACGCTATCTGACCATTCCCCTGTATTGATCACACTTAACATTCCTGTGTTAAGTCCTGGCGTTTCCATTTTTTGGCACTGCACGTTACAGTCTTCAGATCAGAGCTGAGGGAAGCCATGATGGAATACTTCAGGTTTAATGAGGGCTCTGTGTGCTCCAAAGTGATTTTGTGGGATGCGTCCAAGGTGTACAATATAGGGCCATATGCATTGCTAAACACTCTGGAGTTCTGCGCAACCTCAGTCACATCCTCCCCAGTGTGGAAACACAGCTGGCGAAGGTTGAGAGCGAGGCACTGGGGTCTGATGCTGAATCCTCACCTTTACAAATGTAAATTGCTGTTGGATCATTAACTGTAGAGGCACTCCCATCTGGGTAAATATGCTAGGGCCTGGAGATATGGTGAGGGAGAGTGCCCAGAATGAACGCTGTCCCGTTTACTCCACCCATCATACTCTTCTGCATACCTACTAGAGGTCAAGGGGGTGGGGGGGTGGGGGGCACACATGCCGCAGGCTCCTCAGTGGTCTTTTCAGAATTTATTTAAACTACTACTCCTGACTCTACGCAGCCCCACCCGCCCCTCTGCACAAGGAGTTGCTGGCATCTCTTGATGAAATTACAATGGTGTGGTTAACCTCCTCCTAACAATTCCTCAGTGAGCCTTTCACAGTAGAGAAAGTTATACAGGCCATAGATGCCATGGAGGGTATGCGTGCCCCCAGATTGGATTGGCTCACCAAGGTATTTTACAAAACGTAAAAGAACTTTTGGCACCACAGCTTCTACTAGTATGTGTAAAGGCTGTCGACACTGGAGTGCTCCTGTAAACGTTGCGGGAAGCGGTCATCACTCTGTTGCCTAAACCTGGTAAAGACTCACAGGAATGCAGCTCTTACAGGCTGCTCTCTCGTTTCAACTTTGAGAACAAAGCTTTAGCGAAGCTGTTAGCCATGCGTCTTCTGCTACTTTTAGACCAACTTATTTCTCCAGGTCAATCAGGCTTTGTAACACATCAATCCACTTCTCATAACCTCTACACTGTCTTCTCATTGTTGAACAGAGTGTCTCCCACTACCCTGGCAGCCATAGCATTGTTGGATGTCGAGAAAGCCTTTGATTCCCTTGCTTGGCCATTCCTGCATGCTGCTCTGCGTAAGATTGGATTCCCATGGGGCTATAGGGCTTTGAACTCTTCTCTATTCGCAGCCCACCACTACTACTCGGCAAGATGGCACATTATCCCCCCCCCCCATACCCATTGAGCGAGGCACTTGTCAGGGATGCCCTCACTCGCCTTTACTCTTTATAAAAGCAATGGACCCACTGGTGCGCCACATGCAAGAGAAGCATATTCACAGAGGTTTACAATTTAACAGTGGTCTACTTCTCGTATCACTATATGTGGGAGACATTTTATTGTTCGTGTGTCACCCTGGAGACAATATGAATCCCATATTGGACGAAATAGTCCACTTTGGGGCATTCTCGGGGTTACACATTAACTGGGGAAAATCAGAACTATTGCCCCTTACTGATTCCACTAATCCCCTGCCCCCTCCCCCCCATGCGGAATATCCATTAAAATGGTGTAAGGACTCAATCAAATATCTTGGCGTTCATATTCATAGGGAGCAAATTATAAGGCTTAATTATGGACCTGTGGTTGACAGACTGAAAACACAGGTGGAACGCTGGGTAAGGCTCCCGCTGTCTATGGCAGGCAGAATATCTTATTAAAATGATAGAGAAACTGTGGAAGAACTATCTACTTTTAAAAGTTCCGTTTACTAACAACTTTTAGATATGCTCCATGGCTTACTTGATGTGGCTAGTCTGAGCCCACAAGCGTCCTCATATTCGGTTGGAAGTCCTCTCTCTTCCATATGAACGCGGCGGCTTTGGAATGCCCCATATAAAGATCTATTTCCTGATAGCACAGTGTCACTTCTCCCATCACTGGTTCCACCCAGACGCACCCATTCCGTACGCCATCCCAGAGCAGGACCTTGCAGCCCCTACAGCCATGCACATGCTGTTATCCCAGGGAGTTCCCTTGGACCCCAGTGACATCCAAACCCTATCCACTACCAGTTGGGGATGGAGTAAACTTGCACGAACACTTCAGCATGATTTGCTGTACTCCCCGGCACCGCCAATACCAAATAACCATCTTTTCATATCACGCAGGAAGTATTGGTACAGCGCACACTGCAAGCATATAACATTTGCGCGATGGGTTTCCGGATTCACATGTTTTTTCGCGTACAGAGGACACAGGTTTTGCTGGAGCCACCCATCTGGAGCACTTTGTGTTCTGTCGATTGCAGAGTGCTCTCCGAACCTGCCTCCCTTCATACCCACTAGCGCCTGCAGATTTTACACCACTCAAATTAGTGATCACAGCAGATAGAGGGGAGCATCTGGTTTCCGGACTATATCAAGGGAGCTTTGCTCTATTATCCGTTGCTGATGCAAAATTTAGAGGCCTGGGAGTTGGACCTGGGCAGTCCCCTCTCAGAAAGCATATCCTTCGCCTGTTGCGCTCAGACCCGTTATGTGTTGTTTAATCACAGACATAAGCTGTTGCGTTTTAAATTCTTGCATAGAGCATATATAACCGAGTGCTCAGGCCTGTATGGATCCTACTTGATCCTCTACCTGCCCTAAATGCCTTGCACCAATGGCGGACATCCTGCACAACATGGACATGCCACCACATGAATACTTACTGGAGTGGGGTGTTTAGTCTGCTACTGATAATGTTGGGCACACATATTAATCCCGACCCACTGACGGCTCTCTTGGGGTATGTGGGCAATCTTCCTAAAAACTTGGTGTTATGCCGCTATTGCACTCGTTTGCCAAGAAAGAAATTGCACTCATTTGGGGAACCAAGAAGGCACCCACTACCAAGGTCTGGATCGCAAGCCTCGTTCACCGTCACACCACCAGTGAAACGTATGCATCTCTCCAACCCCCAGTGTCTTGAAAACCGGATATTTGGCAGCCACTCAAGTACTACTTACGCACCCTTGACACTACCCGGTCTAGCTCCCCCACATCAAGCAGAACCGTGTTGATATACGACATTGAAACTGCCCGTTATTAAATGTATCTGCACGACTTTGAATGTTTTCCTTTAGGTCACCGAGTGCTGTCCGACCCTTTACTGCTAAGTCGCCCAGAAGTAAATGCTTGCCATCTTCTCTTCAGTATTTTTTTACATGATACATTGTACTCTAACCCTCATACCATTGCTTGTTACTTATGACATTCCACTCTGATTGCACTGCTGTATATTCTTGAAAATGGTAAATATATTTAAAAAAATGTTTACAAATGCAATCTCACAGATGCAGATCGAAAGGCAGGGAAAACTGGGTCAGAGTAAGCGCATGTCAGACACAGTTATAGGTGACTCATTGCCTATCGCTACACCAACTTTCACTGGTTACAGCTTAAAGTGAAAGCTTCCCTATGGAGAACCATAGTTATGTCCTCAAATTGAAGTACGAGTGCTGTGGAGCACTAGGAGAGGGAGCAGAAAATGATTCCAACTGACAATAATGGAACCAACAAAAGTTCACCATTCATATCCATTTCTAAAGCAGTTTATTCAAATGAGAGAAAAATAAATAAAACTACAGGAAAAGATCGTAAAGCTTTTTTTCTTTCTTTTTTTAATTATTACACAAAAAGGGCATGCATTAGTAGGGGATGTGGTGGTGGTCAAGGATGGTAGGCCAGAGGTGATGGGAGTAAGAATTTTTATAACAGGAAGGGACAACTTGGGATTCTGCATTTTGCTTTGTAAAGTTAAGAGGCGCCAAGATCTTCATAAGGCTATAAGTTGGAAGAATTGACAATGCCAATAGGCCTCTCGTTAGTGACCTATAGGGTGTACCAATGGATTTTAGCCATGCGGCATCAGCATTGACTGTATGAAGTGCTTTTCCAGCTACGTCTTTAGGATTTTTAATAAATGCTTTTAAAACCATGGGTTCATTTAAACAACATTCCAATTGATGTTTTAGAATTAATTGGGATCCGTCCTTAATATAACTCATCTCCAATCTCCAAACTGCAGTTGACTCTGATGGTAAAGGCTTGTATTTTACTTACCACTCTTGACCCACTCAATGCTAGAAGCAATGACATTTTCCAGGAAAGATCTTAGTTTGGCTTGGTGTATGGGTTCAAATGGGCTCCTCATCAACTGTAAAAGGACTAGATTTACACTTTTAACAGCTGGAGGATGACTCACCAGGGGGCAAACTAAAAAAAAAAAAGTCCTCTTACAAACTTTCACAATTCTAATTTTCTATCACATGGGGGTATATTGGAGGCTCTACTAAAACATAAAACCACTGCTTAATGCACTTTTACAGATGCAAGAGAAAGGCCTACTCAAGCAAGATGTAATAGATAAGGCAACACCTGCTCTAGTGGAGAAGATGCAGAATGATTATTATCCAGATACCATCAACAGAATTGTTTCAAATTAAACTTTTCCATTCTGATTTTAACCAAGTTGTCCTTACATTCCTCTGGGATGTCTACATGTGGGAAGAAATCGGTGTTCAGGAACCAAGCCAATAAGTTTAAATATTTCAGATCCAGAGTAATAATTTGGTCCTCATATGTGGTAAACAAATTCTGCACCTTGCTGTAGCTTAGTAACACACTGCTCCATTAGGAGAAGCTGCTTTATTTTGGAGGCCCTCGTTTCGTTTGTGGAGCTTGCTTCGCACAAGCAGCTAATAGTGCCAACAGGTCTGTTAAGTGTGTTTATATCAAGAAGATTGATGGCCTCTGAATGTGAATTGCACTGTTACTCCTCTAAAGGACTAAAGTCTCTGCTAAAGGATGCCAAGTGACCTTGCTGTGTTGGTTTTGATCAACTGCCAGGCATTATATATATATGCCTGTAAAAAAAACACCTCTCAATCACAGGGCATGTCTAAGACCTGACTTTGAATCTCCGGTCTGAAAGATGTCAATTTCAGCCGTTCCCACCTTTAGGGAACTGCTGCACCTGCAAGCGGTCAAAATCCAGCAGAGGCTATGCATTGCACAGTCTCATCTGGTAGCTGGTCAATGTATGCACTGATGCCCGACCACATCTGCCTGTCACAGCAGCCTAGGCTAGGTAAGGATTTGGCTGACCTCACCATAAGAGCTACCATGGCGCAGAACTTTTCTATGTTGTTTAAACTCCTTCCTTCTCTGCCTGGCAGAGTACATCAGGACATGGATGGACTTGGGGATTTAATTTGGCCAGCCTGCATCACCTTGGAGTCAGCCCTAGGAAGATCTGTTAGGCTGGCAAGAGATTCATCAGGAGCTTAATATTTTTGTCCAGGCAACAAATAGCAAAGGCTGTAGGTGGATGTTATTTTAATTCCATCATTACAGATAAAATCAATTATTAAGATAGCCTTCACAGATCTACAAGAAGGCTACTTAAAATCATAAAAGAAGCAGTCTGATTGTTTGACTGGGACTGTTACATTAAACCTCTTGGAAGCTCTTTTCAGAAGTGTATGAAAGCCTCCGATAGTCAGCTGGATGAGGAGCAGCTGGTGGGGGAAAAAGGTGCCAAACAGTAATCTCATTCTGAACCTATGTTTTGATCACTATTCTCACTCGTTATCCATATAGGCATCATCACCCACAGCAGGTAATGCAGTGTTTGATTGAGGAGTTTGTGATCTTGAAATTGGAAAAGAAGGCAGCGTATGAGAAGTACACAGTGCACAGGCATGCAACTGAGGTTGCAAAGATGGCTACCCTGGCAATCTAGTCTTTGAAGGCTTGGAACATCTTTTTAAATAATCAGCTAACATCAGCCTCGGGTCTTTAACCAAAGCCTTTGGAATGAAAATGTCACTTACCCAGTGTACATCTGTTCGTGGTATCAGTCGCTGTAGATTCGCATGTTTTGCATAGCTCGCCATCTGGTGTTGGGCCGGAGTGTTACAAGTTGTTTTTCTTCGAAGAAGTCTTTCGAGTCACGGGACCGAGTGACTCCTCCTTTTGTCTCCATTGCGCATGGGCGTCGACTCCATCTTAGATTGTTTTTCCCCCGCAGAGGGTGAGGTAGGAGTTGAATTGTAGTAATAGTGCCCATGCAATGGAGTGACTAAGTATGTACTTATTTAAGGTTGAAATGATATATATATACAAATAGTTGAAGGTAACTTCCGAACTGCTACAGGCTCCCGGGGAGGCGGGTGGGCACATGCGAATCTACAGCGACTGATGCCACGAACAGATGTACACTGGGTAAGTGACATTTTCAGTTCGATGGCATCTGTCGCTGTAGATACGCATGTTTTGCATAGACTAGTAAGCAGTTATCTCCCCAAAAGCGGTGGCTCAGCCTGTAGGAGTGGAAGTAGTCTGAAACAATGTTCTTAATACGGCTTGACCTACTGTGGCTTGTTGTGCGGATAACAAGTCTACACAGTAGTGCTTGGTGAATGTGTGAGGCGTAGACCATGTGGCTGCCTTACATATTTCTTGCATTGGGATGTTTCCTAGAAAGGCCATGGTAGCACCTTTCTTTCTGGTTGAGTGTGCCCTTGGTGTAATGGGCAGCTGTCGTTTAGCTTTAAGGTAGCAGATTTGGATGCATTTAACTATCCATCTGGCTATACCTTGTTTTGATATTGGGTTTCCTGCATGAGGTTTTTGAAATGCGATAAATAGTTGTTTAGTCTTTCTGATGTTCTTTGTTCTGTCAATGTAATTGTAAGGAAATGCCTCCTTGGCATGGTTGCCCCCTGACTTTTTGCCTTTGCTGATGCTATGTTTACAATTGAAAGTGTGCTGAGGCCTGCTAACCAGGCCCCAGCACCAGTGTTCTTTCCCTAACCTGTACTTTTGGATCCACAATTGGCAGACCCTGGCATCCAGATAAGTCCCTTGTAACTGGTACTTCTAGTACCAAGGGCCCTGATGCCAAGGAAGGTCTCTAAGGGCTGCAGCATGTCTTATGCCACCCTGGAGACCTCTCACTCAGCACAGACACACTGCTTGCCAGCTTGTGGGTGCTAGTGAGGACAAAACGAGTAAGTCGACATGGCACTCCCCTCAGGGTGCCATGCCAGCCTCTCACTGCCTATGCAGTATAGGTAAGACACCCCTCTAGCAGGCCTTACAGCCCTAAGGCAGGGTGCACTATACCATAGGTGAGGGTACCAGTGCATGAGCACTGTACCCCTACAGTGTCTAAGCAAAACCTTAGACATTGTAAGTGCAGGGTAGCCATAAGAGTATATGGTCTGGGAGTCTGTTTTACACGAACTCCACAGCACCATAATGGCTACACTGAAAACTGGGAAGTTTGGTATCAAACTTCTCAGCACAATAAATGCACACTGATGCCAGTGTACATTTTATTACAAAATACACCCCAGAGGGCACCTTAGAGGTGCCCCCTGAAACTTAACCGACTATCTGTGTAGGCTGACTAGTTCCAGCAGCCTGCCACACTAGAGACATGTTGCTGGCCCCATGGGGAGAGTGCCTTTGTCACTCTGAGGCCAGTAACAAAGCCTGCACTGGGTGGAGATGCTAACACCTCCCCCAGGCAGGAGCTGTAACACCTGGCGGTGAGCCTCAAAGGCTCACCCCTTTGTCACAGCACCGCAGGACACTCCAGCTAGTGGAGTTGCCCGCCCCCTCCGGCCCCGGCCCCCACTTTTGGCGGCAAGGTCGGAGAAAATAATGAGAACAACAAGGAGGAGTCACTGGCCAGTCAGGACAGCCCCTAAGGTGTCCTGAGCTGAGGTGACTAACTTTTAGAAATCCTCCATCTTGCAGATGGAGGATTCCCCCAATAGGGTTAGGATTGTGACCCCCTCCCCTTGGGAGGAGGCACAAAGAGGGTGTACCCACCCTCAGGGCTAGTAGCCATTGGCTACTAACCCCCCAGACCTAAACACGCCCTTATATTTAGTATTTAAGGGCTACCCTGAACCCTAGAAAATTAGATTCCTGCAACAACAAGAAGAAGGACTGTCTAGCTGAAAACCCCTGCAGAGGAAGACCAGAAGACAACAACTGCCTTGGCTCCAGAAACTCACCGGCCTGTCTCCTGCCTTCCAAAGAACTCTGCTCCAGCGACGCCTTCCAAAGGGACCAGCGACCTCTGAATCCTCCGAGGACTGCCCTGCTTCGACGACGACAAGAAACTCCCGAGGACAGCGGACCTGCTCCAAAAAGACTGCAACTTTATCCAAAGGAGCAGCTTTAAAGAACCCTGCAATCTCCCCGCAAGAAGCGTGAGACTTGCAACACTGCACCCGGCGACCCCGACTCGGCTGGTGGAGAACCAACACCTCAGGGAGGACCCCCGGACTACTCTACGACTGAGTACCAAAACCTGTCCCCCCTGAGCCCCCACAGCGCCGCCTGCAGAGGGAATCCCGAGGCTTCCCCTGACCGCGACTCTCTGAAACCTAAGTCCCAACGCCTGGAAAAGACCCTGCACCCGCAGCCCCCAGGACCTGAAGGACCGGACTTTCACTGCAGAAGTGACCCCCCAGGAGTCCCTCTCCCTTGCCCAAGTGGAGGTTTCCCCGAGGAAGCCCCCCCTTGCCTGCCTGCAGCGCTGAAGAGATCCCTTGATCTCTCATTGACTTACATTGCGAACCCGACGCTTGTTCCAACACTGCACCCGGCCGCCCCCGCGCCGCTGAGGGTGAAATTTCTGTGTGTGCTTGTGTCCCCCCCGGTGCCCTACAAAACCCCCCTGGTCTGCCCTCCGAAGACGCGGGTACTTACCTGCAAGCAGACCGGAACCGGGGCACCCCCTTCTCTCCATTGAAGCCTATGCGTTTTGGGCACCACTTTGAACTCTGCACCTGACCGGCCCTGAGCTGCTGGTGTGGTAACTTTGGGGTTGCTCTGAACCCCCAACGGTGGGCTACCTTGGACCAAGAACTGAACCCTGTAAGTGTCTTACTTACCTGGTAAAACTAACAAAAAACTTACCTCCCCCAGGAACTGTGAAAATTGCACTGTGTCCACTTTTAAAATAGCTATTTGTGAATAACTTGAAAAGTATACATGCAATTGAAATGATTCAAAGTTCCTAATGTACTTACCAGCAATACCTTTCAAACAAGATATTACATGTTAAATTTGAACCTGTGATTCTTAAAATAAACTAAGAAAATATATTTTTCTATAACAAAACCTATTGGCTGGATTTGTCTGAGTGTGTGTACCTCATTTATTGTCTATGTGTATGTACAACAAATGCTTAACACTACTCCTTGGATAAGCCTACTGCTCGACCACACTACCACAAAATAGAGCATTAGTATTATCTATTTTTACCACTATTTTACCTCTAAGGGGAACCCTTGGACTCTGTGCATGCTATTCCTTACTTTGAAATAGCACATACAGAGCCAACTTCCTACAGTAATACATTAATGCTCTTTTGACATCTAATGTATGTAGTGCCCTCTCAGCTACGGTATCTGGCTGTGGAAAGAACACTGGAAGTTCCACTGTTTGATTTAGATGGAACGGTGAAATAAGCTTTGGTAAAAATTTTGGATTAGTCCTTAGGACGACCTTATTCTTGTGTAGTTGTATAAAAGGTTCTTGTATTGTAATCGGCTGAATCTCGCTTACTCTTCTTAGGGAAGTAATGGCGATGAGAAATGCAACCTTCCAGGTTAGGAACTGTTTCGCAGGAGTGCATGGGTTCAAAAGGTGGACCCATAAGTCTAGTTAGGACAACATTTAGGTTCCATAAAGGAACAGGTGGTGTTCTTGGTGGTATAATTCTCTTAAGGCCCTCCATGAATGCTTTAATGACTGGTATCCTATATAGGGAAGTTGAATAGGTAGTCTGCAGGTATGCAGATATTGCTGCAAGGTGTATTTTAATGGAAGAGAAAGCCAGGTTAGATTTTTGTAAGTGAAGCAAGTAACCCACTACATGTTTTGGAGTCGTGTGTAATGGTTGGATTTGATTAATATGGCAGTAGCAAACAAACCTCTTCCATTTACTTGCATAGCAGTGCCTGGTGGATGGCCTTCTGGCTTGCTTTATGACTTCCATACATTCTTGGGTAAGTTGTAAGTGCCCGAATTCTAGGATTTCAGGAGCCAAATTGCTAGATTCAGCGATGCTGGATCTGGGTGTCTGATCTTTTGGTTGTGTTGTGTCAATAGATCTGGCCTGTTGGGCAATTTGATGTGGGGTACTACTGATAGGTCTAGCAGCGTTGTGTACCAGGGTTGCCTTGCCCAAGTTGGTGCTATTAATAGGAGTTTGAGTTTGTTTTGACTGAGTTTGTTTACCAGATAAGGAAGGAGAGGGAGAGGAGGAAAAGCGTAAGCAAATATCCCTGACCAGTTCATCCATAGGGCATTGCCTTGGGACTGCTTGTGTGGGTATCTGGATGCGAAGTTTTGGCATTTTGCGTTCTCCTTCGTCGCAAACAAGTCTATTTGAGGTGTACCCCAGAGTTTGAAATAGGTGTTCAGAATTTGGGGGTGAATTTCCCATTCGTGGACCTGTTGGTGATCTCGAGAGAGATTGTCTGCGAGTTGATTCTGAATCCCTGGTATAAATTGTGCTATTAGGCGAATTTGGTTGTGAATAGCCCAACGCCAAATTTTTTGTGCTAGCAGGCTTAACTGCGTGGAGTGTGTCCCCCCTTGTTTGTTTAGATAATACATTGTTGTCATGTTGTCTGTTTTGACGAGAATGTATTTGTGAACTATTATTGGTTGGAAAGCTTTTAGTGCTTGAAAAACTGCTAGCAGTTCTAGGTGATTTATATGCAGTTTTGTTTGATGTACGTTCCATTGTCCTTGTATGCTGTGTTGATTGAGGTGTGCTCCCCACCCTGTCATGGAAGCATCTGTTGTTATTACGTATTGTGGCACTGGGTCTTGGAAAGGCCGCCCTTTGTTTAAATTTATGTTGTTCCAACATAGAAGCGAGAGGTAAGTTTGGCGGTCTATTAACACCAGATCTAGAAGATGACCCTGTGCTTGTGACCACTGTGATGCTAGGCACTGTTGTAAGGGCCTCATGTGCAGTCTTGCGTTTGGGACAATGGCTATGCATGAAGACATCATGCCTAGGAGTTGTAATATCATCTTTGCTTGTATCTTTTGTGTTGGATACATGCGTTGTATGATGTTGAAATTTTGGATTCTTTGGGGACTTGGAGTGGCTACTCCTTTTGTTGAGTATTATGGCTCCTAGGTATTGTTGTACCTTGCACGGCAGAATGTTGGATTTCGTGAAGTTGACGGTGAACCCTAGTTTGAAGAGGGTTTGTATGATCTGATTTGTGTGGTTTGAGCACTCTTAACGAATGGGCCTTGATTAGCCAGTCGTCTAGATATGGGAACACATGTATTTGCTGCCTTCTGATGTGTGCAGCGACTACTGCTAGACATTTGGTAAAGACTCTTGGTGCGGTTGTTAGTCCGAAAGGCAATACCTTGAATTGGTAATGTATTCCTTTGAATACAAACCTTAGGTATTTCCTGTGCGATGGGTGTATTGGTATATGGAAATACGCGTCTTTGAGGTCTAAAGTTGTCATGTAGTCGTGTAGTTTTAGCAATGGTAACACTTCTTGTAGTGTGACCATGTGAAAGTGGTCTGATTTGATGAATGTGTTTACTATTCTGAGGTCTAGGATTGGTCTCAGCGTTTTGTCCTTCTTTGGTATCAGAAAGTACAGTGAGTAAACTCCTGTGTTTATTTGTGTGTTTGGTACTAATTCGATTGCATTCTTCTGCAATAGTGCCTGCACTTCTATCTCCAGGAGATTGGAATGATGTTTTGTCAAATTTTTTGCTTTTGGTGGTATGTTTGGAGGGAATTGTAGAAATTCTATGCAATAACCATGTTGGATAATTGCTAGAACCCAAGTGTCTGTAGTGATTTCCTCCCATGCTTTGTAATAATGACCTATTCTTCCCCCCACTGGTGTTGTGTGGAGGGGGTGAGTGACATGTGAGTCACTGCTTAGTAGTAGGGGTTTTGGGGCTTTGAAATTTTCCCCTATTCCTAGGGAATTGCCCTCCTCTATATTGTCCCCGAAAACCTCCTCTGTACTGTCCCTGGTAACTGGACGGTGTTGCCTGTGAGGTGCTGGCTTGTGTGCCCTGACCCCGAAACCCCCCTCTAAAGGGTGTTTTACGGAATGTGCTGTAATTCCCTCTGCTCTGCGGGGAGTAGAGTGCGCCCATGGCTTTAGCAGTGTCCGTGTCCTTTTTGAGTTTCTCAATCGCTGTGTCCACTTCTGGACCGAACAGTTCTTTTTCGTTAAAAGGCATATTGAGAACTGCTTGCTGAATCTCTGGTTTAAATCCAGACGTTCGTAGCCATGCATGCCTTCTGATAGTTACAGATGTATTAATTGTCCGTGCAGCTGTATCTGCAGCGTCCATGGAGGAGCGTATTTGGTTGTTTGAAATGTTCTGTCCCTCCTCAACCACTTGTTTTGCCCTCTTTTGTAGGTCCTTGGGCAGATGTTCAATGAGATGTTGCATCTCATCCCAATGGGCTCTGTCATAGAGCGCAAGTAGTGCCTGAGAGTTAGCGATGCGCCACTGGTTTGCAGCTTGTGCTGCGACTCTTACCAGCTGCATCGAACTTGCGGCTTTCTTTATCTGGGGGTGGTGCATCTCCAGATGTGTGGGAGTTGGCCCTTTTCCTAGCTGCTCCTACAACGACAGAGTCTGGTGGCAGCTGTGTAGTGATGAAAACCGGGTCTGTAGGAGGCGCCTTATACTTTTTTTCCACTCTTGGTGTGATTGCTCTACTTTTGACCGGCTCCTTAAAGATTTCTTTTGCGTGCCGGAGCATACCAGGGAGCATAGGCAGGCTTTGGTATGAGCTGTGGGTGGAGGAGAGGGTGTTGAATAAAAAGTCATCCTCGACCTGTTCTGAGTGGAGGCTTACATTGTGAAATTGTGCTGCTCTAGCCACCACTTGAGAATACGCAGTGCTGTCCTCTGGTGGAGATGGCTTCGTAGGGTATGCCTCCGGGCTGTTATCTGACACTGGGGCGTCGTATAAGTCCCATGCGTCCTGATCTTGGTCACCCTGGCTCATGGTGGTGTGAGCTGGGGAATGTGATGGAGTTTGTGCTGGTGAGACATTAATTACAGGTGGAGGAGAGGGTGGTGGAGTAACCTTTTTCACCACCTTTGTTTGTGGTGTTTGTTCAGTTTGGAACTCCAATCTTCTCTTTCTTCTAATAGGGGGAAGGGTGCTTATTTTTCCTGTCCCCTCCTGTATGAAAATACGCTTTTGCGTATGGTCTAAGTCAGTTGATTGTAGCTCTTCCTCAAACCTATGCTTTCGCATTTGGGAGGTTAGCGATTGCTCTTCTGTATAAGAGCCTGAAACTGGGTCGGTTGCAGTCTGTTTTGGCACCGAAACCCTGTCTGCATCTTTTTTCGGCTCCGAGGTGACTTTTTTCTTTTTCGGGGCCGAAACCTCTCGGCGTCGATCTTCGTCGGTGCCGCTGTCTCGGCGTCGAGCCGTGTCTACACCGGTATCTCGGTGTCGATGCTTGTCTCCAGCACTTTCTCGGTCCCGAGAAGGCTGCGTGCCGGTGTCTCGACCGGAGTCGGACGATCTCGGCACTGTTTGGGCCTTCTTCGGTGCCGACGGTCGGTCACCGAATTTATGGGTCGAGCCATGGCCTGGTGGCAGTGGCGTCCCCTGGGCCTTGTAAATCTTCTTCGGAGTGGTTTTCGACGTCTTACTCAAGGTTTGTGTATCGTCGAATCCTTCGGAGTCCGATTCGTGGATCGAAAAGGTTCCTTCCTCTTCTTGTTCCTCGAACTCTCGGTGGGCTGTCGGCGCGGACGCCATCTGAAGTCTTCTGGCTCGACGGTCTCGGAGTGTTTTTCGGGACCGGAACGCACGACAGGCCTCGCAGGTGTCTTCACTGTGCTCAGGTGACAGGCACAGGTTACAGACCAAGTGTTGGTCTGTATAGGGGTATTTATTGTGGCATTTGGGACAGAAGCGGAACGGGGTCCGTTCCATCGGCGTTCTGCACGCGGTCGGGCCGACCAGGCCCCGACGGGGGATCGAAAAACTACCCCGAAGGGCACCGGAGCTCTTCGATCTTTCGACGCGGTGTTGAATCTAACTACGCCGATCCCGAACGCAACAATACCGACGAAAATCTTCCGAAATTAGCTATCTTTCCGTTCCGAAACTCGGAGCGACAGGAACACGTCCGAACCCGATGGCGGAAAAAAAACAATCGAAGATGGAGTCGACGCCCATGCGCAATGGAGACAAAAGGAGGAGTCACTCGGTCCCGTGACTCGAAAGACTTCTTCGAAGAAAAACAACTTGTAACACTCCGGCCCAACACCAGATGGCGAGCTATGCAAAACATGCGTATCTACAGCGACAGATGCCATCGAACATATAATTTCCTCCTGATATTGTAACTCTTGCTCAAAGGGTTCCTAGCCCTATAAATACTGGAATGGCCTAACTTTCCAGCTTGATTCTCTAGTGTCATCCTGAAGGGGGAAACCTTTCATATACTCCTTATATTCCTCTCGATATGGGACATGACGATTCATTGGACTGGAGGCTGGGCAAAAGGCCCATCATCAGAGTTTTCAAACAGCTTAGTGGTAAAGGTGAGACCTTGCTAGGTGAAGTATGTTGTGTCATTAATGGTTCTGAAATCCGCTTTTCTGTGATTAGTACATTTTTTAGGTTTTTGTTGGCAGTTTACTAGTCATCTGAGCCTCTGCTGACAGTGAAATAGAAAATCAACAGAACAGCAGTCTTTGGTGGGGTGGTCACTGTCAACGATGTCCCTGTACTGATTGTCAACTGTTTCCATAGTCAACAACCATTAAGTAATTTTTAGAGATACCAATCTTCACTAGATCTAGAGGCTCTGATGTTGGCCTGCGTTTTGAAAACCTCTTCCTTTCAGTATTAGTGAGAAAGTTCAGATGATGGGCTTTGTTCTCTGGAAGGCATTCTGTCAGATTTCTTTCAAAGCTACTTGAAAGTTTCATTTTATGAAGAATGTTTAAAGGAACGGCCTTCCCAACAGTCATTTATGAGTTTTCCTGGCAGCTTCTGAAGAACTCTCTATGTCATCCCCAGACACCAGGGTTTCCTTGCTGCTGAATTTCTTTTCCAGAATAATAATCTGGCTTCTCTGCCCTTCAAGGTTTTTATAGAAAAAGTGAAACAACTTTCAGTCTTTTAGCATGTGTGAGGGGTTTAGGTGGTAATGGATTTCTTGTGGGAATCTTGTGAGTGCAGTCTCCTCTTCCCACATTTACTGCAAAGCCCAAAGAGACCTCTTTTGGATGTCAGAGACAGGATATTCAGTCAGATTTTGAATCAAATGACTTTAGAAATTGCCTTTAAACAGTTTTTTGGGGGGGGGTTTAAAAAACATTAAAGTTGCTGACGATTCTCAGGCTTTTCTGAAGTAAACTGAGCACAGCACAGGGTTACTCATATCATATGACATGCAGTATGGCAGCCTCTCAGGAAGTGTATCAGGGTGCTGCAATCTGACTGGCTGAAGATTAGTTCTATTTATGTGATGTGAATAGTATACCAAGGTGGATGTTTCTAGCCCCCACAGGCTAGATATACTGTGATGCTCAATAACTTCACCATGAGACTTCCACTTCGACGATGGGTAATGGTTAAAGCATTTGAATATATGAAAGATCCTAAACTGGAAGTGTTTGGCTCTACAACATGCACACAAATGCAGCCACCTATCCACTCCCTATTCAAACAAAAAGACACAAAATTGTGTGCATAAGAATGACAAGGCAATGTGTACCCTGGGTGGTGGGTGACTGCAGGGAGGCATGCACCTCAAGATGTGTACGGCAATGGGGCCATGTGAACCAGACGTTGGGCAAAGTACAGGATTATGAACCCTCCCTTTCACATGTGCTTTGGGAGAGCAAGAAAAGCTTTGGGCGATGTGCACTTGGTTGCAGAAGTAGACAAGTTTTTGTGCTGTCTAGGGAGGGACGGTCCCAGAGTAAATAATCCTGAATTTTTAAATTAAATGGCTACTGATGCCGTAAATGAAATCTTCAGCAAGTGTTGAGCACCGCTACAGATGAATGCAGTTATGCTTGTAATCCATAAATGCATGTATTCAACAGTAATAAAGAAAAGCCAAACACTCTGTTGTCTTACGTATTCATTAGCGTTTGTGCACATTTACCTGCAGACAACAGATTCAATTTCCATTGCTCAGTCTATCATCTCAGATGTTGCTAGGACCCCCACCACCACTTGTGTCCTACGCAATAACTGCTGCTCCAACTGTAAATCTTACAGTTCCACATAGCCCACACTAGGTCCTTATTCTTACATCTACACATGAACACTGAAGACCTGCAAACTGCAGTCATTAGGTCAGTTAGAGAGGCAAAAGTCCTTTAAGACTGTTGTAACACATTCAGTCAACAATGCCAGTTGAAAGGGTGTGAATAATTATGATATGTGCATAATGAGCCATACCATTACAATATCTTCAAAAGCAGGATAATGCCAAGCAGGTTTAGTTACATGAGGAGTGAGTTTATGTGGGTAGGTAGAATTATTAGAAAGCACCTTTAAAAAAAAACAAAAAAAAAAACAAGGTCAGAAAAAGCTTGACATCTGCAGCCAAGAGCAATTAATCAGATAAATCAACAAGGTCACAGTACAGAACTGACATCTTCACAGAGAAAAGCTAGCCTATTTACACTATAAAGGCTCATATTCTGTCAAGTGCCTTCAACCTGCTCCTTGCACACACTCCCAGCATTAGGCACTCAATACAGGATGCAGCGGAACACGGACGTCAATAGAATGTATGGTGTGCAGATGAACCTGGCTGAAATGATCATGTCGTGCCAATTTTCTACCATTGCAAGCTAAAAGTAAAGTCAGCTTGTCACTGATGCACTATGTCCTATATTTTTCACACCTTTCAGTCCACCCTGCTCCAAGTAGTGAAACAAGCTTTTCCAACTTAAGAATTTTCACATAAAAATAGAATTAGAAAGAGACCTATCTAGAACCAGATTCTCAGGATTTAAAAAGGTGAGATTGACACCCTTGGATCAGCTTCCATCTAGCTAGCTGATGAGAAAAGTAATATGCATGATTTTTGCCACCTTCCACCTAAAATATTCAGAGTACAATATTCTTTGGAGGTAACATTGTAATTTTTCCAGATTAGTTCTTACCTGCATAGTGACCAACCTATCATCCACCATCACCTCCTTTGTCAGGAAATCTGCTCCTATTGTTGCTTTGTATTGGTTACTAAACTTCTTGTTCACATACTGGTTCATAAGTGAAGTTTTACCTACCCTGAAAATAAAAACAGAAACAAATGTGTAAAAACAGTAAAAAAAATAAAATTAAAAAAAACAATAATTTGAGAAGGTTTAAATTGTCATTTCTTTATTAAAAAACATGAAATAACTGCTCATTATCCACTATCAGTTTTCTTTTTTAAATAAAAAAAAAAAAAAAAAAAAAAAAAAACAACCTCAGCAGCGAGAACACAACCTCAAGACAGGGAAACTACAAATGTTTTTGTAGAACCTGGAATGTGTAAAGGAAGTCATGTTTTAACAGTATCTAGTCGTACAGGAGGATGGAAAAAGGTCCATCAAAAATCTTTGTAAATAAATGTAAGTTTCTCCCATCATGACCCTTGCCAAAAATAGCCCATTCATGGGATGCAATGGACTTTCAATTATGTTGTCCAAACAATGAGATTATAAGCAAAATAATTCCTATTCATTCTTATCTTTAGTGACTAGACAGGAAATAGTATGTATTTTACACTGTCATTGCTATGCACACTATGGCACTAACTACTGGTATGCCCCCAGGCAATCAATTCACTAAATAGGTGTCTTCATTTACTTATCACAGGGTAGTATGACAAGATTAGTTTTTACTTTCTTTGCCTCTGAGCCAATAGTAAATTCACAGGTCTACTAATGTCAGAATGATCCCAATCTAGTGATGACTGAACAAAAACCAATCAGGTATCCTAATTCCACTGCACTCTATTGTGATTTGTGGGGACAATGGAAGACAGTGAATATACTGTCGACACAAACAAGAAATAAGATATTGATATAGTCTCTGTATAAATTGTGTAACAGCATGGGTGGAGTCCTCGTCTACAGGACATTTGTCCCATCAAAGCTCCTATAAATTTTCTTTTTTTTTTTTAACCACACACCTTCCCAAAACACACCCACGCACTCAACAAGAACAATCAAAGATTTTGGAAACCTCATTGCATACCTTTCAACCTTGCATATAAATAAGATTAAAATGTTACTTTTAGTCCTAGATACTCATCATAGTACCTTCACTGAATTCATGAGCATGAAATATCCACAAGTAAAGTCTCAGCACACCAGATGGAGCAAAAATATTTTAAATTAAAAAAAAAAAAAAACACACAATCTGGATTCCTCTTTCGTAAGTAACTAGCTTTTAAAAATACCCAACACAGTAACATTCTGGCTATTTTCAAACAATAGAGGAACATGGGAAACGGACAGATGGGTAAGGATGAATTCAGTTTTCTCTCACCCGCAGGATCCTTCTTCATACTTGTGATTACCAGCATGATAGTCAAGTAACAACAGTTCAAGGACTTTGTGGTGAGAATTGTTATCCCAGCCTGTGGGCCTTAATCACGAATATCTTTTTGGCCATCACAGCATATGCTAGCAGGCAGCACCTGTTGGCAGACAGATCTATAACATCCTCATTGCACTGACCTGGTTAGAAACCATGCAAGTTTCCTTACAATCTTCAAAAGAAACCCCTTCATTGATATGGGTAAGTGGCCAATAAAAGATTTAATGGATTCCCTAGCCAACCTCCTGTACCCAACCAACACTTCCGTCATACTTAAGGCTCATAAAGGCATGGATGAAGTGACAGAAACATCCTTTTCAAATGTATCCATGAATCTGTTCTTGCATGGAGCCATAAGCGTGTGCAAGTTGGGAATCATACATACAGCCAACATTATAAGGGTAAGATGAAGGTTTTTTTTTTTTTTTAAAGGGAATGGACTGTTCACTCTGGTCTCGGTTTGTGAAGACTTTTATAAGTATTTGCCTTAAAGAGTTCTACTGAAGTTTCAAAATGGCCCAAAACCAAGGATGAGCACCCGAGAAGGTTTTATGTTTGAAAAGACTAAATAAGGATGGAGACTGAGTAGATGCAGGGTGGGTGTGGCTCCTCCATATGGGTGGAGGAGCATCATTTCCCCCCCGCCAGCAGCAGAAGCTGCAAACCTTTCACCAAGAAGGGTTAATAAACTGTTTGTTTATTATCCCTTCGTGGTGGAAGGGACAGGGCCACGGAGTGACTAGCACCGAGGGGAGTGCACTGTGCACTCCCCACAGAGTGCATGTGTGTTTGGCCAACCAAACACACATGCACTGTAGTCTCTCTCCAGCCCAGCAACACGGTTGCTGGGCTGGAGAAAACCCGCACAGGCTCCCAGTCTGCCTGGGAGCACCCAGCCAACCCTGACGCTGCACTGAGCAGAGTTAGGATTGGCCGCAGGGCAGGAGCGGCGCGCGAAGATCAGGTAAGTTATCCTTTTTTAATTTTTTTTTAATTAATTTTAAGACCTGCTCCCCCGCGCGCTGCCCCCACACACTCAACCCAACCCCCCCCCCCACCCACCCCCCCAATTAGGAAAGCGAGCCGCGACTGGGTGTGATTAAATATGATGTCTACTATTCAGGAAGTTTTGAAAGAATCACTTATGGTGAGATCCAAACTCTGAACTCTTAATGAAATATCTTGCAGGAGACTATAGACACAGCATGGAGACTTTTTTTTACCTTTGCATGGCTCAGCTTTTCATAGTAGTATTACTTCTAAGACAATGGCCTTTCTAAAGTATAATGAAGTTCAAGACCAGAACACCAAAGTATGAAATGATGCCTGGCCTAACCTTAAATTTTCTTAGGACCAAGAAGGAATTGGTTGTGTAGCAGGCTTTATTCAGTAGGGAGGGTGGCAAATGTCAGAAGACAACACCTTCAAGTTTAGAAGATGGCAGCAGAGACAGCAATAGTAGTTCCAGTAGTATCTAGGAGAGGTCAAGAAAAACTTCAGAAGACACTTGGAGCTAATAGGATGAACTTCTAACTGAGCCTGGTTCTAGCCTACATCTCAGTCTACAGGTGAGCATTTATGATTTACTGGGCACTGACTTACAGTGAGTACCTGACAGAAAGACCAACCAGACTGCATAGTGAAAAAAGCTACCATTGTAACTACAAAGGAAACAAAGACAGCTAGCAAAGCCTATGGATAGATCACTCCAAGAGCTTGAGTGAAGCCATAAAACCACACCAAAAAAAGAAAAAGTATTTTTACAGCTGGTAAAGATACTTTTATATTAAAATGGCAAACCTGTGACTTTAGCCTTGAAAATCTCAAGTGTGGTGTGGGCCCTCCATCCATGCTGCTAGTCGTGGTCATACCTCGCGACCAACAACCCCTCCTATCTGTTTACCTTACTGTATTTTTATTTTTATATTTTTTAAGACTGATGTAGGGCTCCATGCAGTGCCTCTTGCCTCGGTCCAAAGGCATTGTCTGTGACACCATAATTGATAGCTTTTCGCAGTCCACACACCAGGATGCAGACTCCTCAAGAACCTCCACAACACTCCTGACAATGAGTAGAGACATGCTCTCGGACATTAAGAAGCCTGTACCCTCACCTCACTGTTCAGACAACACTGCTGGGATGCATTTGACAACTGCTCTATTTTCTCAGGTGGAGATCAGTCTTTACCAGTCTCAGAATCCAGAAACCGTAGGACAAGTCTGGTTCAACCTAGCTCTTCACAGTCATACCTGTGAAATCCTCCTGAAGCAACTACTTCAGCCAAGGTAAATATCACAATATACTAGGTTCAATCTCATACTCCTGCAGCCAGGGTAACTCACCTACCACCCTCCAACTCCAGGGTCAGCTTGACTAAACACTCCCTTTGCATGCTAAAGGCAGGTGTTGCTACTCGTGGCAGTTTTAGCACACGGCCAAGCTAGTAGATTATTTCAACATCTATCCTATGACGTCTGAGGTCCCTCATTTAATCATTAGTGGAACCCGGGGACACCCACTGAATCATTACTGCAATCTGTGTATTCCCAACTAAATCCAGGCATCTCTGGAGATCTGAGAAAAAAAAAAAAACACACACACAGCAGCAGCTCCTCTGCAATGGCGAGGAGTGTTGCCCCACTGGCTTAGAGACTGCAGCTGAAAAATGAGACAATTTTATTTTATTTTTCAGCTGCTGGCTGAGCCAGCCTGTGCAGGGAGTGGCGGGCCAGGCCAGAGGAGGAGTGGAGTGCACTTAAAAATGCATATGTCAGTTTGGCCGTCCATCTTAGGTCGTCTAAACTGATATGTGCACTTAGGTTTTCCTAACCCAGCTGTGTGGCACAGCCAGGTTGGAGCAACAGCACAGACTCGCATGCACTGTCTGAGGAGCAGAGCAAGCTGCTCAAACCAATCCTGGTGCTACTCTCATGCTAATCATAGCATGAGAGCAGCATCAGCATTGCCTGGGGGGAGCCTGTGCTGGTGTCCCAGGGACTGGTGGGACACCATCAGGTGTCAGAAACAGGAGCAAGGCGGTTGGTGGCTGGACAGGTATGTTTCCCCCCCCTCTCCCCCTGTTAACTATTCCTCCCCCCTTGAGATTTGCAACGGCCGCCAATGCACAAAAATACAGAAATAAGCATTTATCAAAAATAGACAAATGAAATATTTTAATTCACAAATACTGACATTTTTTATTTCCTTTTAGAAGGTGTGCATATACAAATTTGAGGCCTCTCATTGTCTATACTACATGATTTTTTTTTTTTTGTTATTTTTAAATCGGGGGAGGGAGGGCAGAATTATAACACCTGATCATTTTTGTTTCCGCAAGGGAAAAAAAAAAAAGAAAAAAAGTCACTAGATTAATAGTGCAAGACAGCCAACAGGTCCATTGTAGTAAGGCTACTTAGCATACAAACTATAATGCAGATTTACAACTGTTGGACTCTGTTTTGTGAGACAAGATCCACTTTTGAGAACCTTACTCCAGATTCTGAACTATTGCCAGGGTGATCATGGTTTCAGCATGTCACTGTAAACATATTGACTTTAAATATATATATTTAAAAAACAAAAAAACAAACAAAAACAAGCACCAAATAAATGCATGTATACCACATGCTAATGGTTACAAGGAATCCCCAGTGTGCCAGCTGGAAAACTTCAGCATTGAAACAACCAATAAGAATCAAATGAAACCTACATTTCGTTGCACTTCTGAGACCTATTGCAAGCTTTTTTTTTTACCCCTATATAGCAAGAGCTCTGTCAGCGTTTAAAACCTGTAGACATCCAGTACTTGCTCAACCCATCAGGACACTCAAACAAGAAACGTAAAAGCACACAAGAGGGAATGGAAAGACCAACAGTTAAATGCAGAAGTGGTAGAAACTTGAGTAATCAATCAAGGGACATTACTGCAACAGGCCAAAGGTCTGACCACAGAAATACATGCTGCAAAATGAGGAAGAGAAAAGGCTTGAAGTCAGCACAAAAAAATGCATTTGAAAGTTAAGAATCCGCCAAGCAATCTGAGAAAGCTGCAACTACAAAGGAACATGCTTGTAAATACCTGCCTTAAGTAGTCTCCATTGCAGATAGCACAGCATATCATCAATACATAAAAGGAAGTGGACAAAAAGGGTCCATGCAATGCAGGGGCTAAGAGAACATCCCCAGTTATACAAACGACTACTAGTTCAGGGTCAAGTTCAGCCACCCACATCCATAGAGACCCTATTTCCTCAGCTGCGTTTCTCTAACAGCACTGACATACTTAAACATGTGGCAAGAGGATAACTGCCAGGTTGCATCAAGTGTGGGCTGAAGATCAAGTTCAGTACTATTTTCACACAATGACAATGACACCTCTCCTCCTTCACGAGCAAAGTGAAGATTCACATCACAATACCAAGGGTTCACCTAAATATATTGTGCAACATGCTTCTGCAAAAACTGCACATCTGGTCTAGGCATGATATCCAACACCTAGTGCTTAAGGAAAGATAGCTGAAGAGACCCTCGGAATGTGAATGTGCTTCTGAAAAGCCAGAGGCTTTTAGCAAAGCATGGGGCAGAAGAATACACAATGAATACAATTCCACATATATGAACTGCCACCAGATACCAAAAGAAGAGCTAGCAACTAGGAATCAGCGAAATAAGATTGACCTCACCTCCATGTAAACACAAGAAATGGAGGAAGGAGTGAGAACCACCATTCAAACCTTGACCTCTCCTCAAAAGTAACAGCATCTACTGTGTAGGAAATCGAGGTTTCAGTACACACCACATTCTTTTTTTGAATGGGATCCCCTTTGGTAGCTATATAGCCTCAATGATCATTTCAGCAAAAAGCCACTTTGGATATCCAAACAAATACATTGATGCAATTCACTGCCTATGGCACTCGGATATGGATGTCACACTTCTGGGTGCCAGCTCTCTGTGTACACTGAACTTCAGAGATCCGGCCTTTCCCTTTACAACTCATTCTAATCCAATACGCACAAATAATAGGGAAAGCTGCAACTCCTAGATTACACAGATTTGTTAAATGAAAACCCAGCCAGTAGAAACTGCAGCTCGGTATTTAAGAAGCAATTTGACAATTCAAGTTAGCTAGTCCGCATGCAATGTATGCTAAAAACACTGATTGCCCATATTTCTTTTCTAAAAAGAGAAGATCACGCTTATGATGTTGCCAATTTCAATGTGCTTATCTCTTACTACTACCACCATACCATTTACATGTTATTTCTACTGTACGGATGACAGTTGAAGGGTTCACACTGCTGCCATATTCTGCAACATTTCGCTTCCCTGGTAAGTTAACCTGCCTGCACTTGCAGCCTTTTCACCTAACCGCCTTTGCCTCACACAGACTACCCCAATGCCAATTTTAAAGTGCAACCAGGTAGAAGCAGACCTGTCTGGCTACTGAGCACACAATGTGCCCGTTCTACACCCTAGGCGAAATCTGACTAGGAGTGGAAGCCTGAACAAGGACAGTTCAGCTGTGTATTTGGGGGCACAGCCTTTTCCTGAATTCATGGGGTGAGTTCTACCGATACTCCCCATGGCGAAATCAAGTCTGATCTACTAATGCAGCTATTTTCACTTTACTGCTTGACGGAGGTAAAGTCGTCTAAGGGGCGTTTAACACTCCAGTTAGTAGGTCTACCCACAGCAGTGCAACTGCTCCTGCTTTAGCGCATATCCCAGAGACACAAGCATTCAAGGAGGCTGCTATACAGGCTAGGTTCCTCTCTTCCACTCACCTGCCAGCTGTCCTCCACCTCCTTCTGCTGGCATTCAGTGGAGATCCCAGTGAAGCCCTGATGAATCCTGATGGTGACTCTAGCAGCACTTTCGACAACCTTGGCGCAGTGATTCTGCCACTGAAGCACTCTGCTGTGCAACTGACTACATGCAGCGCTTGGAGCTGTGGTATTGATGGGACTGCTGGTGTCACTCCCAGTCTACATTCTACTGTACCAAGGTTTGCAGTGTCTAGTGCCTCAGATTCGAGAGAGCCTTTCCTGGCAGGATACTGGCGCTCCAGATGTTCGGCAGCAGGTAAATCTATAGTTAGACCCGAGGGAAGCAGATTCTGGCTGCATTAGTCTTTCAGTTCTAGAGGTGAGCATGGTGTTCTGATGCAGCTTGTAGTGCCCACACCACTCCCGTACTGAACTGAGGGCGCTTGTGAATATTCTTCCCTTAAAATTTTCTTTCCTGAACATTTTTTTTCCTAACAAGTTAGCTTCCTTTATTAACTTAGTCTAAAATGCTTTTAGCCGCCTTAAGCATATGAGGGAGATTCAACTGCTCCAACTCAGGAAGATCTTTTCCTGTTGGCAGAACGAGACCATAAACCCCACCCCTTTAAGGAACTTTGGCAGACCCTTAAATTATTCCATGGCCAATAATATCTCGGCCCAATCAGCAACCCAATATTAGGGATGCAATAAAACAGGCGCCCTACTTGCGACAGTTATGGGCAAAGCAAACCCACGGGTACATACGGGAAGTCAAGAATGCTACTGCAGTCTGCGGTCCTGTCACTTCAAGGGAGAGGAAAAACAACGCATTTCACACATTTCTATCGCACCCTACCTTGCCTCTACTGATAAGAAAGTGGGGCTATTG